>NC_079165.1:19518906-19832239 GCF_947568905.1 Ostrea edulis | reverse complement strand
CTATGTATTTGAAAGAGTTAAGGAATTTTTTTTTTTGGATCTAAGATTTGGACGAACGTTTACTAGGCCTATTGCCTAAAAGTCGCGTTGACCAAAGGACACTGTCAGCAATTTGTTACTTGCCCTTTTTATTTATCATAGCAGATAGTCTTTTGTAAGTTACTTATCTTATAATTATTTATTACATGTATATCAACAACAGAAGAAGTAGTCAACAACTGATCAACGTGTTTAATGATAATAATAATAATAATGATAATAACAATGATGATAATACTTTCTAAATAGGTACATTCTGACTCTATAAATGTAGTGTACGGGTTTTCCTCGAGACCCTCTATGAAATAAACCCATTGTGCAATCATATAGATACATGTATAATGAGATGTAATGAAATAAATCATACAAGTATGGTAAGACTGCACACAAGGAAAACTGAATTCTACAATCGTGACATGGAAACAAGTCTCTTATTTACTACAGTACGGTTAAAACTAGATATTGATGGTGAATTGTGATTGGATAATGGAGGTCCATTCCGAAGTTTTTGCACCAGAGTACTGGAAGAAATTTCTGAAATAAAGTTGTTTCTTGTCTGAAAGTACCAAAGTGAAATTTTGCGAGTACAATTTCTCGGAAATTCCTAAATTCCATTGTTTATTTATTATGATAAACAAAATCAAGGCTTCGCTTTAATTGGATGAAGTACGTCAACATATCTTTTGGATCTTTGAGATATTGTTCGGATGTATCCCTAGTTTTAGATATAAAGTGATGTGATTCACCAGTCAAACGGTTACACTTAGAGTGGTCCATTTTACAGCAGGACACGGTACCTAGCAGTGTACAAGTAGAACAGTCTTTATATTCCTTCAGAAGGTGGCTTTATCTGTCTCTGGGGTTTTCAAGCACTCAACTTGTAAGATTTGATATATTGAAATACCCAGCGCGTTGGAAATGATGGATATGGTGAAAAGGACGACGCCTTACGAGAATGAGTTCATCTAGTGTCGTCAGATTGAGCTGCGCATCAGATTGAGCTTATTTAGCGTCATTACATTAAGCTTATTTAGTGTCATTACATTGAGCTTATTTAGTGTCATTAGATTGAGCTTATTTAGTGTCATTAGATTGAGCTTATTTAGTGTCATTAGATTAGAGCTTATTTAGTGTCATTACATTGAGCTTATTTAGTGTCATTAGATTGAGCCTATTTAGCGTCATTAGATTGATCTTATCTAGCGCCATTACATTGAGCTTATTTAGTGTCATCAAATTGAGCTTATTTAGCGTCATTAGATTAGAGCTTATTTAGTGTCATTACATTGAGCTTATTTACTATCATTAGATTGAGCTTATTTAGCGTCATTAGATTTAGCTTATCTAGCGTCATTACATTGAGCTTATTTAGTGTCATTACAGTGAGCTTATTTGGTGTCATTACATTGAGCTTATTTAGTGTCATTAGATTGAGCTTGTTTACTGTCATTAGATTATAGCTTATTTAGCGTTATTAGATTGAGCTTATTTAGTGTCATTACATTGAGCTTATTTAGTGTCATTACATTGAGCTTATTTACTGTCATTAGATTGAGCTTATTTACTGTCATTAGATTAGAGCTTATTTAGTGTCATTACATTGAGTGTCATCAGATTGAGCTTATTTAGTGTCATTAGATTGAGCTTATTTAGTGTCATTTCGTAGACTACGAGAAGATCACTGGATCAGGACCCTAGGCACTGCATTTCCATATGGATGCAATGATAATGTATATGATGTCGGAATCTGACTAGTCTACAAGGAAATAACGTGAATGTGATGGGACTCTTTCCCAATACCCAAAGACGAAAACGCAGTCACTGACATCGTTCATATAAAAGACCAAGTGTAAATGATGTCACGTTTGATTCATTTTTGCCTCACGTCAACAGAAAATTAGGTCCACATCATATTCGTACAAAACTTTACTCTATTCCATTGAGGGTTTTACATACGTTATTTGAAGAAGCTATGGCTAGTCTATACTTGGATTTTTCAACACCTGAATATAGACTGAACTCTATGATTATGGATGTTGCCTACCACAGGCTCTATACACCAGCACGGACCATGAATGATATTCCTTCCAAATGATGCCGCCAGTTCCTTAAGCTCAAATTTACAAACATAGGAATAGATGCCGTCAACATAAGCAACATTCTTCGTCATAAAAGGGTTCAGTCGTATATTCCAACTTATTTCAAGTTCAAGTCTACACCCTGTATTTCCTACGGCTATACTTCTACTATTGCATCCAAACTTTTTAATTATAAACAAACTTTGCAGTGCTTAGATATAGACCATCTTATACGTAATCCACCAACATGTTCTTGTTCTTCATCTTCTTTCAACTATAGTCCAGCTGGACATGTCATTACTGGTGATGTTGATATAGTTGAAAATGAGGACCTCAAATCACTTATTCTTAAAGGTCCTAAATACAGAGAACCTCGGTCTTTTAATTGGCGACAGAACTTCATCTCTATTATGAGTTCTGTCGAAGATTATGCCAGACGATGGGCTAAATATGAAAAAGAAGAACTTGATACATTGTCAGAATGGGTTAAAAGCATAAGAGGGATATTAAAATCCCGCATTAGGCACATGAAAACAAAAGTACGTACCATCTATCCTTCTGTGTTTAGTAAACCAGAAGTGATAAAAGAATTAGATAGGTTACATGAGGAATATGTTTTGGTTCCAGCTGACAAAGCTAGTAACAACATTGTCTTTGTTTGTAAGGCTCATTATTAAAACTGTATTTTAAACGAACTTGGCATTAATTCCACTTTTGGTAATCATACTTATACTCCAACTGCCCTTTCAAAAGATGAAAATCTTCAAAACCATGCTTCAGTTTTAGACACATTTAATATACCAGTCAATGGGTCGAATGAATATGAGTTACCGTACCTATACTGGATTCCTAAACTACATAAAAACCCTTACAAACAAAGATACATTGCTGGATCCAGTAAGTGCTCTACCAAGCCCCTATCTTTGCTCCTCACGAAAATGTTAACAGCTGTGAAGGAGAAACTTCAAACTTACTGTGCGACTACATATACCAGAAGTGGTGTTAATCAAATGTGGATTCTAAAAAATTCTAAAGAACTTTTAGTAAACTTGAAATCACAGAATTTCCCCCAAATCAATAGCATTAAAACCTATGACTTTTCAACACTATACACGACCATTCCTCACGATAAATTAAAGACTAGACTTTTTGACATCATAGACAGTTGCTTCTTCAACAAAAACGGAAAACGGAAATATTCATATCTAGTGATCAGTCATTCAAAAACTTACTTTGTTAAACACCACTCTGATTCCACGCACAAGTACTCTGAAGTTGA
Organism: Ostrea edulis; assembly: GCF_947568905.1. NCBI lineage: Eukaryota > Metazoa > Mollusca > Bivalvia > Ostreida > Ostreidae > Ostrea > Ostrea edulis. Next base: position 19,828,843 of record NC_079165.1, on the reverse strand, counting down.
AATAAAAAATATGCTAGAGTTCCTCATTGACAATATCTTCGTGGTCTTTGGTGATCAGGTCTTCCAACAGTCTGTTGTAATTCCCACGGGCACGAATTGTGCTCCTTTGTTAGCTGACCTGTTTTTATATTCATATGAATCAGAATTTATTCAAAAACTTCTACGTGAGAAGAAAAAATCTCTCGCTGTGACCTTCAATTCGACTTTTAGATATATCGATGACGTTTTGTCTATTAACAATGATAGCTTTCATTCATATGTCGATTTGATATATCCCTGTGAGCTCGAAATAAAGGACACCACAGAGTCGTCCACTTCTGCTTCATACTTAGATATTTTATTGAAAGTAGACATTAACGGCAAACTGACAACTCAACTGTATGACAAACGGGATGATTTCAGCTTCTCCATCGTCAATTTCCCACATTTGTGTAGCAATATTCCATTATCACCTGCATATGGTGTTTATATATCTCAACTGATTCGATATGCAAGAGCTTGTTCTGGATATAGCCAGTTTTTAAATCGAGGTAAGCTACTGACAAACAAGTTGATGGTACAGGGGTTTCAACAGTCTCGATTGAAGTCAGCATTTCGCAAATTCTATGGTCGTTATAACGATCTAGTTCGTCAATACAACCTCGCATTGGGTCAAATGATGTCTGACGTGTTTCATACCGATTGTTAAGCCGTTCTTGGCACACTGATTTTGACTGGATTACTCCGTTTACCTGATCAGGATATAGAGCTCACGGCGGGTGTGACCGGTCAACAGGGGATGCTTACTCCTCCTAGGTACCTGATCCGACCTCTGGTGTGTCCAGGGGTCCGTGTTTGCCCAACTATCTATTTTGTATTGCTTGTAGGAGTTATGAGATTGATCACTGTTCGTTATCTTGACCTTGCATTAGATTGAGCCTATTTAGCGTCATTAGATTGAGCTTATCTAGCGTCATTACATTGAGCTTATTTAGTGTCATCAAATTGAGCTTATTTAGCGTCATTAGATTAGAGCTTATTTAGTGTCATTACATTGAGCTTATTTACTATCATTAGATTAGATTGAGCTTATTAAGCGTCATTAGATTTAGCTTATCTAGCGTCATTACATTGAGCTTATTTAGTGTCATCAAATTGAGCTTATTTAGCGTCATTAGATTAGAGCTTATTTAGTGTCATTACATTGAGCTTATTTACTATCATTAGATTAGATTGAGCTTATTAAGCGTCATTAGATTTAGCTTATCTAGCGTCATTACATTGAGCTTATTTAGTGTCATCAAATTGAGCTTATTTAGCGTCATTAGATTATAGCTTATTTAGCTCATTAGATTGAGCTTATTTAGTGTCATTACATTGAGCTTATTTAGTGTCATTACATTGAGCTTATTTACTGTCATTACATTAAGCTTATTTAGTGTCATTACATTGAACTTATTTACTGTCATTAGATTGAGCTTATTCAATGTCATTACATTGAACTTATTTAGTGTCATTACATTGAACTTATTTACTGTCATTAGATTAGAGCTTATCTAGCGTCATTACATTGAACTGATTTACTGTCATTAGATTGAGCTTATTTAGTGTCATTAGATTAGAGCTTATTTAGTGTCATTACATTGAGCTTATTTAGTGTCATTACATTGAGCTTATTTAGTGTCATTAGATTAAGCTTACTTAGAGTTATTAGATTGAGCTTATTTAGCGTCATTATATGGAGCTTATCTAGCGTCATTAGATGAGAGCTTACATTTGATATCATCAGATTGAGCATTTGTCGTGTCATCAAATTGAGTTTTTTTAGTGCAATAAGCTTGAACTTTTTAGTGCCATTAGATTGATTTTGTTTAGTGTTGTCAGAGTGAGCTTAGTTAGTGTCATTAGATTGATTTTGTTTAGTGTTGTCAGATTGATTTTGTTTAGTGTCATTAGATTGATTTTGTTTAGTGTTGTCAGAGTGAGCTTAGTTAGTGTCATTAGATTGATTTTGTTTAGTGTTGTCAGATTGATTTTGTTTAGTGTTGTCAGATTGATTTTGTTTAGTGTTGTCAGATTGATTTTGTTTAGTGTTGTCAGATTGATTTTGTTTAGTGTTGTCAGATTGAGCTTAGTTAGTGTCATTAGATTGATTTTGTTTAGTGTTGTCAGAGTGAGCTTAGTTAGTGTCATTAGATTGATTTTGTTTAGTGTTGTCAGAGTGAGCTTAGTTAGTGTCATTAGATTGATTTTGTTTAGTGTTGTCAGAGTGAGCTTAGTTAGCGTCATTAGATTGATTTTGTTTAGTGTTGTCAGATTGAACTTGGATCGTGTCATCAAATTAAGCTAGGGAAGCGTCATCAAATTTAGCTTGGTAGTATCAGGTCGACAGGGGATGCTTACTCCTCCTAGACACCTGATCCCTCCTCTGGTACGTCCAGGGGTCCGTGTTTGCCCAACTATTTATTTTGTATTACTTATAGGAGTTATGAGATTGATCACTGTTCGTTATCTTCACCTTCCATTGAGCTAGGGTAGCGTCATCAGACTGAACTCGGACACTCACCGATCAGACCAGACTAGAGAGGTCGCATTTTTTGTGGTTTCCATTTGGTTGAAGAAAATTCCCCGAAAACAAAAGCTCCATTATTTTTATTGATGATAGTTATCAACATTTTAAACTTACAATTTCACGAAAAACCGAATTAGACCTTCTTTGTCCTGAGGAGGAGGGTGGGTTGTACTGAAAATCTGAGTTGTCAATGATTGTGTCGTTGAGTCATTTTAGTGCTCATATATATATATATATATATATATATATATATATATATATAACACCTGTATGCATATATATTCTAGCATATGCATTAGTATGCAAAATAGAAACTAATGATTTGTGTTGATGTTTGTGCCAGACCAGCGCGCGGTATGAGACAACACGTGTAATTTGTTACCGGGCTCCACTTATTTTGGCACCACTACAAGGTGTCATTAATAATGACACACGTAATGGCATATCTCCTCCTTGTAGGGCTCGGATAAATACGTACGCCATCATTTCTACACGATAGAAATGTTTCTTATGATGTGTTAATAAATTATAGAATGTGCAAAAAATTGTCATGACGATGTACATGGCAGTTTAGCGCAAAAACTCCCGTTGTATTACCATAAAATATTTTGGAATGTTTTCACAATACATCAATACATGTAGTTAACTGTCGTTTCTTATTATAGAAATGAGGCATGATTCCTTCGTATAATTTGTCATTTTCATTTATCATTTGTATTGGCAAATAGTTAGAATATATTATCCTTAACATTGTAATTAACGAAACCGTACAAGAAAAATACTTAATGCACCAGATTGGGAAAGAAATTGCTCTCTTTAAGTAAAAAAGATAAAGAATATTTTCTAAGCAGGATGTTTATTTAGAGAGATAGAGAGCTTTTTCTAAATGGAACTGTTATAACGATAGAGAACTTTTTGTGAAAACAGGACTTTTGGAAAGATAAGACATTTTGTATGAATAGGAATGTTAAAAAGACAGAGAGTCGGGACTGTTTAAAAAACACAAAACTTTCTCTAAACGGGACTGTTACAAAAATAGGGAGCTTTCTCTAAACGGGACTGTATGAAAAATAGGGATCTTTTCCTAAATAGAACTGTTAAAAAGATAGAAAATTTTCTTCAAAATAGGGCTGTTAGAAAGATGTGGGACTTTGTTAGAAAGATAAAGAATCTAAATTACTAGCTATTATACATTCGTGTATTTATGGATTAATAGAGATATAGAGACAAATCAAAAGATAGATAGGTTTCTGTAAAACACAAACATGTACTGATACGGAATGAAAGAGAGAAAACACAAAAGTATGAAACAGTCACGAATCTGCATACGGACACGCTGTACAACTGTTTATAAACAGACATTTCTTCTGGTATATTTCAATCGTCGTGCCATTTTTTCATGTCTACGGTTGTTTACAATGTAGGGACGATTGTTTGGTATTTTCTATTTCATTACACCTCACATTAAACAACCACAACTGACATTTCAGGTACTATACATTGTATTGTACTAAGTAAATGCAGGAGTATTGCCGACATCTCGACCCTATGGGGCCTATTTTACAGTATGACGTCGTCTGGTGCATCGGTTACAGTTGCTTTTGAAATACCCGTATGATTTGTTTGAAACAAATCAGTTCATCCGAAAATATCAAACGTGTCTTTCAGGGGTATTGCATGCAACTCATAACAGAATCTTGCAATCTGCACGACGCAGGTATATGGTCTACCTGTAAGGTAGATAACATGTATATACTTATCTTCTTATCTTGTTAGTCAGCTGTAAAACACATATTCAACGATTGTATAAAATTCCATCCTAGCAAAATATCAACATGTGTATTCAGTGTCACTCATACCAAATCTCACCAACATGGATGTGCCCAGTCGTGGGGCTGAGATATGAGTGTTATCAACAAGTTAAATACAACACTGTCCAGGAAGAAAACCCACATTATCAGTCAAATACTGTCTGACTTGTTTCATATCGATTGTTAAGCCGTTCTTGGCACACTAATTTTGACTACGGAAAACTCTGTTTACCTGATCAAGATATAGGGATCACAGTGGGTGTGACCAGTCGACAGGGAATGCTTACTCCTCCTAGGCACCTAATCCTACCTCTGGTATATCCAGGGGTTTGTGTTTGTCCATCTCTCTATTTTGTATTGCTTATAGGAGCTATGAGATTGATCACTGTTCGTTATCTTCACATTTCATTAAATCTTTTTACGAGTAACATCGTCGTTTAGTCAGCGTCAGTTTTAATATTTTACTATCGAAACGATTTTCCTTTTACCATTTCCCCTGAACTTTACGAAATTTACAACTCATATCTCCTACCAGACAATAAAAATTGAGATTTGATATGAAATTTCCCCCTGTAAATTTTCAGAATGTGGTCGATAATTACCGATTTCTGATTTGCTTACTTTTATTCATGCGCTCAAAAATAGAGTTCATGGAAGAATGTAATTATTTCTTCCAAAAATAGATATTTTCTTACTAAGAGAAAAACGCAGCTCATCAGCTTTGTTTTATAAGTTATTCTACACAAAAATGAAAATCAGTTACATTATGTACGCTATGAAAGTTATCATCTGATAACTAGTAACTACATTTTTTTTAAATCATCAAACTCGAGAATCCTGGGAAGAAACGTTGTTCCCTCACTTCTATAAGGAAAATATGTTAGGAGAATGCTACACCAAAGAAAGTTGATATGGATGTAAAGTAGAGGACATGTACAGTAATGTTTCGAAATTGAAAAATTTTCAAATTTAAACTATTTGTTTCATATCGGATTAAGAATAATTAAAAAACAGTTTTAGTAGAAAACAATTTAAAAACCCCTGCTGGACTCGAACCGTGATCTACAGTTGAGCAGTCGACGTCCTTACATACTGAGCCACTCAGCTAGGCAAAGAATTTTGAAAGGAATAGACAAATATTGCTGATATTTATATTTTCATTCATGTTTTAAAAGGACGTCAGCTATTATGACGAAGTAGAAAACCTCCTTAAATTATAAAACTCCGACCGAAAATATAGTTCGTTCTTGTGAATCATACCAAAAACATGCAATATTCCTAAACCAAGCACAGTTTTGGAATTTCAGCAGCTACATATATAATAGAAGACTTATGAAACGCTGTGGGATGTACAACCAAAGTTCACACTATCAAACGCTAATAGTTCGAGAATGTTTTCGTCATTTATGCAAAAAAAATCTTTTTACTTTCAATTCCGTGGGGATCCGGGTTAAAATAGGTCCTCATTACTATTTGCTTGTGGTAAGGGGTGAAACCGCAAAAACCAAGGTCCCTTGTCACAGCAGGTGTGGCACGATAAAGATCCCTCCCTGCTCAAAGGCCGTAAGCGCCGAGCAAAGGCCTAAATTTGAAGCCCTTCACCGGTCTTGGTGACGTCTCCATATGAGTGAAAAATTCTCGAGAGAGACATTAAGCAAGATACAATCAATCAATCTCAGGTTACTTTTAATCTTAAAAAAAGATTAATTAAGAACGCATCTTTAAAACACAAATCAAAAAATGTCATTGGGAAAAATATTGGTCGTTTATGAAGTAGAATTTGAAAGTTGATTATCATTGTTGTTCTTTGTTTGGCATTTGAACATCATTTGGAATTCACATTTTTACAATTTCTGTTATTGTAGTAGTAGACCAAATGTTGTAGAATTGGTTTTTAAAAAGGGTTCAGTTTGTGGTGTGTATACTTGTATCTACTTTAGAAAAAAATGTAAAAGTGAAAAAGTGCAATATTATTACAAAAATAGCAATTATTGATGCACGCATAAAATAAATTATCAATATTTGAGAGATGGACACAGGTATAAATTACTAGGGAAAACTTATATTAAAATGTGAGTGAATTTAAGAGACAAATCATTTGCAAGAGATGAAAAATTCAAGAAATGAAACACTAATATGATTTGCAAGAGTTGAACAATTCAAGAGTTGACACATATTGTAATTATTTGGTTTGTTAATGTATAATACTTTAATGAGATGATACATTTAATTCTTGACATACATGTATTTTGAGCAGTATTTGTTTTCACTACATAGTTTTTAAAAAAAATTCAAAATTATCTTGCATGGAAACAATTCGCTGGGAATTTCAAAAATCCCACCGAAGAGTGATGTGTACTGTCGAATTCAATTGCAAAAGCAACCTAATTTTAGGATCTTTATTCGAAAATGAATACGGCGATAACTCGAGTCATAGTTTTTATTTTGCTGTGACATGCAGTTCAGGTGGTACTTAAGTTTTTAGTAAAGCCCTGAGAACGAAGAATGAATGGCGTGAAGAAAAAAACTCCATTGTACTAAAAATAATCAGACCAACGGACAACAAAAAACCAAGAAGATGATACGTAAAAAGAGATTTCTATATAGTGTAACTACTAACATTCACCAGGGATCTAATATTTTTTTCTGAAGTAAGCAGAGATGAACAATGTGTAGCCAATTCATTTGTGTGTAATGCTCATAAAGAGGTTAATAAAATATCACTAGGAGTGCGGACTTCAAGAGATACTTATTTTTGTTTTTCCTCAGAGGGTGATTTATTGTACAGGCAGGTCAAAGTTTCATGTAATCATTCATATCTTCATCTACAATTTCTACCTTTAAGATCAATTAACACGTGTATCAATATAGAATGTTTACTCGGGTGAGGTGATTGGTGGTTTTAGAATGTTTACTCGGGTGATGTGATTGATGGTTTTAGAATGTTTACTCGGGTGAGGTGATTGGTGGTTTTAGAATGTTTACTCGGGTGATGTGATTGATGGTTTTAGAATGTTTACTCGGGTGATGTGATTGGTGGTTTTGAAGACAATGATCCTCTTTCTCCTGCTATTGACTCAAAGCATCAATCAAAAGGATGTAGTGTAGGTCAGCTGATATATTTACTGTGGATATGAAAGTCTATGTACTTGATCCTCATGTAAGTTACACTGAAGCTAAACGCTAATCCAAACTGTAATGTTGTTTCACTGACAGTTTGTGGATTTCAAAACTTAGATTTGGATCTGCTTCCTGTTGTTCTTCTTTTTTTCCATCTTCAAAGCTCCAATTCTTCCTTAGCAGGATAGGAATTAAACAGAAAAAATATACAGTATATAGTATCATTATCTTTGACTCTATGAAATTTTGTGTCGTTCGTTACCTCGTTTCAGTACTTTCAGTACTTTGATTTTCCTCTGTTTATTAGTGAAGAATTATTCGGGGATGAAAATCATTTCACGATTCAAAGCGTCTCTCTTTAAATCAAAGATTGTGGAGTACTCTTCATGGATTTAGTAATATTGTATATTCTACATGAATTGTCATTTAGTTGCATGCATCTACCAATATATTTCACATCGGACAACTTTTCTATTAAATATTCTCCTTCATAAACATGTAGAATTTGATTTTTATGAAAAGAGGAGGGGAGTTTACCATTAAGTTCAAATATCACAGGCATGGGTTTAATGATGTTGCACGTAGGGGGGAAATAACCCTCCACAATATCCAGCGTGTCAAATGAATATCACTATTAACCACCCAAGAATATGAGGCTAATTGATATGCGTTTTTGAGTACATCATTATTTCTTTGAAATATTGAAAACTTTAATTAACAAATCCGATTGCTACATGGACACTAAGGTATAGAGATTGACATAAACCATTACTCCTCTCGTGTTACATTCCGACACCGTAAAACGACCGCTGGAACTGCATGTGTGGCAAATTCTGAAGGTGCGCTCATTATCTTTTGTGAATGAGCAATATTGGGTTACGTTATCTAACATACGAGTTCAGGAAATATCGGTAAGTTTCCGCACTCCTCGGCACACACTGCACATGGTGTGTATTCCGGATTATGTATCATTGTAAACTTGGCTTTTATGGTTCGATTAGCAATTGAGATATACGTGAACACCCTCCAATTACAAAAAGTGCAGATTTTGCTCAAGTTCGGTTAGAACATACTTCTATCTCTGAAATTGACACAATCGCAATTGGTGCTGATTTCCATCCATCAGTGCCTTCCAAAACAGAATTCCATGACAGTATGTCTAGCGTTGGTGCATGCGTCTTGTAGCGTTCTCAAGACACTATATTTTTTCAGTATTTTCGACATGTCCATTTATAATATTTTCCCGCAATTTTCTTTGTACAAACTAATGTTAAAATTTCAAAACCCTTTCAGTAATTCTTTTCTTCATTTATATTTCACGTATATGTTGATGATTGGCAGGTGTCATGGACGTGCTTTCACCTATTAATTATACCCTTCTCCAACTGTGCATACTTTCCAATCCTAATTCTTTTTTTCGGTGTTCACTTTTTCATCATTGCTTTCAGTTTCTAAAAACTGTTACTCAATGGCATGAATATTGTTTTGTAATTCATTTCTGATTTACATGTATATTGTGTACAATAAATAAATATTTCTGTTGTGCTGAATGCTTCCAACTCTATCAATTTTTAGTGTCTATTTAAACGTTGTATTTAATATCAATATCATTTTGAAACTTCACATTATATCATTAGCTCATTTTAAAGGGAGAAAAAATATCTTACAAAAAGCCTCCTTCAAATAAAACGCAGAGAAAGTTTTCTTTCAATCCTTTTTAAAATTTCATTTTTCATATTGATGATCCAACGAACAGCAAAGTTTCGTATAAACCCATTTACAATCCAGAACACTGAGAAATTTACTCGTATTTTGCTCAATATGTTGACATAAATTTCATATTGAAATCAAACACGGATTTAAGGGGATAAGCTCTTTTGCCAATATTAAACACTGCCTGTTTGTCCGGGGATTTTCTTTGTGCACCATTTGGTTTTGACGTCCAAATTAAAGTCCCTAGACTCTCATATTAACATAGACAACTGGGCTATGTTAACAGAGAAACCTTTAGCTTATTGACAATTTCATAATAAAATATCGAGTATTTAATAAATCATTATCTGGTTCAGGCTAAATCAGAAAATCCGGTGCATATTTTACTTCCAAAATTGATGCACTGATTTAACATTTTCTCATGCAAATTACATCTGTGACAGGTTACCAAAACACAAGTACACAAAATACATTCATTTTTAACTAGCACCATCAACTGTTGTGGTTTTATTTTCTTTCTGCATTTTGTAGTTATAACATATTTACAACATCGTTTCAAATCTTTATTTCTTGCACAAAGTTGAAATACATAGCACCTTTGTGAAAATTATGGCAAAAATTTGATTCTCGATTCTTAGATTACATTTTTTCTGATTGTCTCTATTTTTACACTTTACATGTAAATTCATCTTTGTAAATTTTATACATAACAAGGACATATTTTGTAAAACGAGAACAACAATGACAATGAGTATTTTACAACATATTTACAAAATATAAATTAATATTACATAAGAAGCACTGGGAAGTAGAGAAATTCATTGCGAACAGGGCATTATTAAACATACATAATTCAAACCTGCAAGCAACTTACATGACATGCTTTGAAAACTTCTAATGAGTCCCACTTTTAATTGTAATAATATTTTTGTTTAACAAGGTGAAAAAATTTCCGAGGGGTAAATATTTATCATCATATGACAGCTAATCGTTTGTAAACGTATTAATGAAATTAGAGATCAATTAGCCGATTTTACTAACAGAAGTTTAACATGCCATAAACTGAGACCGAAAATTACACATAATATTTAGCTAGAGGATTTACATATTTTACAGATAATAATCTCTATCCCTCTGGCTAAATACTACGTATATTGAAAGAAAAAAGATTTACAGACCCAGAATTTTCGCAACAATTTCCCATCTGATGTTTTATACGATTTAAACAAAAAATATCACATCACATTCATGTCTTCTTATACATCAATAAAATCATTGTAAGCTTTGTTTATCTATGTATCATTATTCTAAATATCCATTTTACCCTACGTTTTCATCGGAGTATTATTGCTTCAGAAGTTTAGACCTGGCTTAGCGGGAGCGGTTTCACACCAGGGTATGTGGAATTGGTTGATGGCTTTGAAAATCGAGAATTAAAGTTTGTATTGTCGCGTCTACAGCACGGTCCATTGAATAGTCTCTTCCACGAGTCAACTGTTTTACCCGTCCAGATCCAAAACCCGGACGTAATTCCCACAACTAAACACATAAAGTATTTCAACATAAACACGGAGTAGTCAGGTTTCGATTCTTTTCCCTCACAGGGACAATTTTTACTTCGCTCCCATTTTGGTTTGAGAGTCAGTTCATAGATGTAACATCCGATGACAATCGTGGCTGGCACCGTGTACAAAACGGAGAAGACTCCGATTCGAATCATGAGTTTTTCTAATTTGTCGGTAGTTGTCCTTCCCTGTTGTTTAATCACATTTCTGATTCGAAATAACGACACAAAGCCCGCCACTAGGAAGGAAGTTCCAACAATCAAGTATACAAATAACGGGGCTACAACGAACCAACGCAAGTTGTCCAGATTCTGATTTCCAACGGAACATATTCCGGAAATTGCATCTCCGTCCACTGAAGATTTGGCGAGCACTACAATACTTTTAATAGACGGAATGAGCCAAGCGGCAAGATGAAAATACTGAGAATAGCTGGCAATAGCCTCTTGTCCCCATTTTAAGCCGGCAGAAAGGAACCACGTAAACGAGAGAATGACCCACCAAATGGAGGAAGCCATTCCGAAAAAATACACGAGAAGGAAAACGACAGTGCATAGGGCTGGTCCAGTGGTTTCATAGCGAATGGCGCTTTTATCGCATGCCACGGCATCATGTCCAGCAATGAGACGAATGATGTATCCAACACTGACCATGAAATAGCAGACACTGAGAAAAACAATCGGTCTCTCCGGATACTTAAAACGTTCTGTATCTACCAAAAATGTCAGCACTGTCATTGAGGTTGAAATACAGCATAAAATGGACCACAAGCCCACCCAAAATGTCGCAAATGTCATCTCATCAGGAGTAAAGTAAGGACTCGTGCAGTTGATAGCACAGTTTTCGAAACCGCCGGTAGATATTTTGTTGAAAAACGCATTGTCTTCTCCGAGTCGAACCATTCTGCATTTGCAATCACAATGTCTATCAACCTCCGGAGGGATGACATAGTTATGGTCTGTGGGGTCGTACGGTCTAGGTATCTTTTCTGGTCGTTCGGGTTTAGGCTTCTTGCCATTGTGTTTATTATCCCTTGGTTTTGTTTGCTCCTTCTTGGGGGGACTGGACGTCGATTCCGTCTGGTTATGGTCCATACACAGTTGACCGCTTCCGAAAACGGGTAGATTCTCACACTTCATCCTTTCCGGCCATTCGAATCCGTATTGAGCCATCAGCGGAGCACATCCGGATTTGGCCCTCTCGCAGACGGATCGACAGGCTGGCAGTGGGTGCTTGTAATCTAGGATACATATCGGAGTATACATACTGCAAAGGAAAAGTTTTAGATCCGGTGAGCAGTGAATTTCCACGAGAGGCCAAAATTGGTGGACTTCTAATCCGGCCTCCTCCTGCGTTTCGTGATTAAACTGATTTGGCATGTAGGTCAGATTATACCCAATGCCTTTACACATCGGAATCGTGATTTCCTGACATCTTCGCTCTTCTTCTGCCCCTACCGAGCAGATGTTGACATACAACAGAAATGCGAATGTTAATACGAAAAGCAAACAGTCAACAAACTTATTGCGGACCGCCATCATATCCTTTTTAAAGTTTACATACACTGATAGCTACCGGCAATACAAGGCATTATATCTTAAATCCTAACTCCTTGCTTTCTCATCAACTTGTGCGTAATTAATGAATATCGCGTGCCATTGATTAGTATTCTACTATCCACAACACCGAGAAATAATCGACATTTGTTGCACAGTCCCGACCGTGAATGTTTTGTTGGTGTTTAAAACAGAAAGCACAAAGAAATATGTCCCTCCTTTTCTTGTCACTGAGTGAATGGCTAACTTAATATTAAATGCCTTGTTTTCACATGCGACGTGCTAAAAATCCTCTTATGACACACTTACGGATTAGTTCGCTTTTCAATAATGTACCCGCAATGGTCCTAAGTCTCGTTTGACACACAGAATTCAGCTTTATCCTCTTAATCACTGCAATGTTCCGCGAAAAACACAGGATAATGAAATTTAAATCTTTTTTCAGCAGAACCACTGTTTCTAAACCTGACTTGGTCGAGTCACTGGCAAATTTCCGTGATAACAAAAAACTTATTGCATGTACACATGTCAGATATGATCAAATTTTTCAGTTTACTTTGGATAAACGTGTTTTATTCATAGCCGTATGACATGACGCACGTCCATCAAATTTCCATCCACCAATCGTTAGCCGGGTATCAGAGATGTCATAATTATCGTAGCTCCGCCTTCCTCATTAAGATGAAATTTTACGCTTCCAGCTTTTCAAGATTAGGCGTAAATGGACCTGAAAATACAAAATATTAAATATCAATTCACAAATACAGAGAATTTGGATGTAGGAAACCGTCTCGATATGAATTATGAAAACTTAACATCTAACCAATACCTCAAGTCAATTTCACGAAATAAAAATAGTCTTAATTGTTTAAAATTCATACCAAGTAAATATAGTCAATCATGTCACTTGAAATATTTACCGAAAGTCTCAGCTGGATCCCAAAGCCTTATTCATCAAATATGTTTACACAAGACAAAATTTGTATGTTTGGAAAAGTTTTGAAGAGGAAAATTTGCTGTCATATTTTAAACGTCACACATAGAGCGAAACAAAAGAATTGTGTGGCTTTAAATTTGTTTAACCTCTCGGTCTTAGGCAGTATTGTGCGAGTGTTTTATACATCTTACAGGCAGGCACATATAATGCTGATCACCGTTTCAATGATTTAATGAGGTTTTTGGCTTTAAGTTCAAGCTAGTACTTTTTTGTTATTGACTTTTTTCATATTTCAAATTATTCCATGTCTGGTCGGTGTCTAAGGTACTGACATGAAATACCCGCGCCTTGATTTAAGACAAAGCAAACATACATGTAATATACTTGGACATTAAATGGTCACACAATTTGTCAATGTTTTCGCCCCAAAACAGGAGCGAAATGACCACAGCGAAAGTCCAACCCTCTTCCAGAGAATATGACATATTTTCTACTTCGGTTATTGATTTGCCTTGTTCATGATTACCATTATATATTAGGAAACAAAGTGCACTAATATGATTTTCAGTGTTATAATCGGCCAATTTTATTTACTTCACAACAGATAGGGTATACAACAGAATCAGTTCTCCATAATTTTGTATTCTTGGCACTTGTCATGCTGTCTCCTATAAAAATTTTAAATGTACAAAAGTCATTAAACCCCCCCCCCCCACATCATTGATAACCTTGTAGTAAAGGATGAAAAAAAATCCCCGTCTTCATCACGAAAATGGAGCTACTATAGCGAGATTTCCCTCCTTACCGCTGCGCTAGTGGACAACAGCGCGATGGGAAGCCGCCGGTAATTAGACTAATTGGGATTCGCCCTTTGTCAAGACGCACTAACAAGTGCATTGTTGGAAAGTATACAAAACATCTTTGTATATCTCCGGACACAAGGTCGCAGAAATTTGTTGGCCGAGCGCAGAAAACGAACTATATCTTACGAATAAACGAAATCAACTGGTTTGCCTTCAATATCCAAGCCACAACTGAATAGTTTTATTCTTAAGTTTCGTTGAATATGTTGAAATTTTTTTTTATACAAGATGACATTTATTACACAGAGAAAAGTTGTTTGCACGCGTGCGAACACGACTGACCCCGTAATAAACATTGTATACATCCACAAAACTTTTAATTACACTAATCTATTTAGAGCATCTCACACTGACGCAAAAGTATGAATGCATAAAAAAAAATAGGTAAAAAGGTACAAGAATTTTATCAAAGCCAATGGAATAAGTTTTTCACAATTTTTGGGTGACTGTTATCAAAAATTGAGCTAATTTTTGCCACCCCATGTTGTAATATTCACGGTTTTAACACCAACAATTCGCTACCCCATGGAGCTGAACATTATTCACAGATCGTGTCAATGAGGGCAATCTAATTAACCCCAATATTGCAAATAACTTCACTTGGCTAATAATTGGAAAATATACATATGTTTTAAAACACTGATAAAATATTTCAAAATATATTTGTAATTGTATAACTTTTAAGTCATAAATCCGTTTGCCAACCGGGTCTAATGAGCCGATTTGTCGGATCTCCTCTATCAGATTGCGATAATTCTTTATTTGCGGTACAGCGATTATCTGCGTGACACCCATGGTCCCGTTACAAACTCTTGTCTTAATTCAGTCCAAACTAGTCCATAAATGTTACATAACGGTCCCAACAAATTGTCCTTAACATTTTAGACCTGGCTCCAGAGTTCACTTTTGATCCCAGTCTCCCGTTTTTACAACACCTTATCATTGTTTCATAATACATTGTATATGCAGCATACATGTATATACCCATCGGTTACAAAGTTTATTTGGTCAATAAACAATTTCTTTTTTACAATGAAATTTGGATCAAATACGTTTAGGGCCCCAAAAACAGAAAAAAAAATTTTTTAAATCGAATAAACACACATCATTCCTCAGCGAACTTTTTTATGCATTGATAAGATTCAACTTTGTGTCTAAATCACTTTATCTTTATGAATTATATACAGAAACAAACTGAACTTCGTGTTACCTGTGGTCACCAATTCGTTAAAACTGTAATTAATCATAATCTATATTTCTAAATTTCAATGATTTTCAAACGCAAATAGAACTCCTCTCTATGAAATCTTTGAAATTTGAAATTTCCTATACAGTAAGATTTTTTAGAGATCCCATTAACCAAGAAAATTCTCGTACACATAAAAATCGATGTAGTCATTTATCAGCGGATAAACAATGGGATGGGTAAACACATTAAAATGTTTCATAATGGGGCTTAGACCGATTCGATAAAATAATAAGAAGATCGGGGGATTCCTGCTATCACGAGTCAGTGTATCTCTGGGTATACCAGTGCAGATAAGATACGACGAAGAAATGAGTTTGTTTTGAATTTGGCCCCAAACTCCATCATGTCCCGAATTTTTCTAGCTTGTAAAATAAGGTCCCCAACGAAAGGGTTTTCAATTTTGTGACTATTTAGAAAAAATAATCATTTCAAATTATTGACATATATAAAAATGCTAGACAATAAACTAATCTGCATCAGCTTCACGCTTATATAATTTTTGGTACAGCTGCACAATGCATATGATGTAGACTATTTCATATCAAATTAACTACCAATGAGAATTTTTGTATGTGTAACTTGAAAATATGTACAATGATCAGCGTGGTAAGATGTAAAAGTGTGATTTTATGAGAGAAAAACAAAACCAGTATAAAGTGTCTGCGTCGTAATCTTTTAATGTAGTATTTTTATAACATTAGGGGTGGGCTCCTCAAATTCCTTTTGTTAACTGATTATGGACTGATAATTTCCTAAATCAGGACATAAAGATGCTTTTATAAAAATACAAGATTAAGATTGAATAGATAACTATAAAATGGCCATAAAATAGACTGTTATCACTGCGATAACGGCGGAGGTGTATAAAACATACCTATACATGTAGCAGATTATAAAGATTTTCTATATAAAAAAAAAATAATAATAAAAAAACTTTCTTAAGAATTAACAGTTCTACAGATTTGTCGAGTTTTCTTTACGATCGAAATTAAAAAAGATATTTAAAACAGAGTGTGCCTTGTTAATTTTTTTTCTCTGCACAAAGTAAGATATTCATGTGTTGGATTGAATCTTTCAAACTAGTTATCGTTGAATGAAACCGAATACATTCAGACATAATTTTCCACATCCTTCGTGATTATTTCAGAAATTTGATTTTTCCGTCAATTTTATGACTTCTGTAAAATTTGATGACTATATCATGATTTTAGCAGAAGCATCAGGGTGACTCATGTTTCTTCATTACAAGAAAAAAGCCCCGTGGTAAAGTGACCAAACCTGAGTAAAATAGGCAGAAAATTTGGCATGACACACCGCCATGTCTTAATCAGTGACAGAGGCTTCGATTGTAATTAGGAGCTGTGTCTCCGAGTCAAGGCCTTTGGCCGCAAAAGATGGAGAACGAAACCGGTTTCTGAAAAACCAAAACTCTAACTCCTATTAAACATCATACAGATTGGGGATATTCATGAACATGACATGCATCAGCAAATACGTGGGGTTTTTTTTTTCTCTTTTGGAGGCAGATGAGTGCAGTTTTAATTATATCTGCCATTTCACGCGTAGAAGAAACAAAAATATTTGTTGCGTTATAAACTAATTAGCTAGTTCATTAACAAACACACTGCAATGGTCTTCCCATGAATACGCCTACGATGAAAAACAATGCACGAAATATTTTGGGGAAATTACAACATGTTTTGCTACAAGATGTCAATATAAATCACTACCGAGGTCAATTTTTCTTCGAAATCTCTAGTCCTACAAAAGTATTAGTACTGCACTAGGGTAAATCTCTAGTCCTACAACACGATCCCATCATGCTATGGTTTCAGTTTCCTGGATCAGGATTAAGATCAAATATCTATTTTAACATGTCCGCTTCTCATTCTTAGAATTCCATCCGAAGAAACGCAGACAAAGTGGACCTAACATTTACATATTGTGCTTCTTATTTGCATAAAGGTGTAACTCTGCTCTCTCAAACCGGTGCACACTTTCTTGAGAAAACATACGACAAAATCATATTTAATACACCGCAACATAGACTGAAATTTCAAAAACCCGAGGACGCTGTAGTTCGTCTGTTTCACAAACTAAACATGTCTACAGACAAATGATTTCAAAAATTATGCAGGACTTTTAAATAGCGAAGTCCTCTACAACTTGCTAATTAATCTGGTAATCAAAATGTCATCAATTTACCTTCTAATGAAATATGAATATCTCTGAAGAATGGGCATTTGTTAGCGCTAGTCGTATCCGCGTCTTACCGTCAGTTCCTCGGGACAGTAGGGCAGTACGGAATACAGAATCCGGATACACGGCGCTCAATAAACAGATAAAGGTTGATCAGGTGTTTCAATGGAAAACACTCGTCTGCTGTCAGAGAAGAGCAGACGATACCGCCTTCCCTATTAACTGACATTGTTATCCACAATTAACGGCATTCATGAGCAAGTAGTAATTAATGTACGACTGGTAATACTATACATACGTATATATACTGTATACACCTAATGAGAGAGAGAGAGAGAGAGAGAGAGAGAGAGAGAGAGAGAGAGAGGAGAGAGAGAGAGAGAGAAAGAGAAACTGCAAGGAACAACGAACATCCATTCCACCTTTACAATGATATATCGAGTTTTGATAAAGAAACGATTACAAGAAATCACTCTGATATCAATACATGCCCTAAATCCCTCTCAATCCGATTGTTTCTGGCATTGTTGACCGATTGTTGAACCTCGGAACCAACTTTTTCCCCTAACTCTATTCTTTGTACTGTCCATTTCCTATCTTTTGAAATAAAAAGACCGTGCTATTCACGCCTACTATATATAAGTATACACGGATCCAACAGCTAACTTTTTAAAAGTTGTTTTTTAAGTTCCCAACATCTGTCAAAATCGTATTAAAACAAACTCGTGCCAAAGAACATTTAGCGCTATTTGTTTTTATTTACAGGGGAATACTTTCCGTATCGACTATCATAACAATTTATAAAGTTGTTGGAAATCTCGCGAAAACCGGATATTCGGGGTTCTGATTGATAATTTCAACGGTTTGACACGTCATCTTAGTTTTCCAATCACTGATGCCATCACTGGATAAGACAAGCATCGTCTCTTCCCGAACCCTGGAACCATTTACCAGATAACGTTCAAGTTAACTTTATACACACCGAAAGAAACCAGGAATCCTTTCAACAGATATTGAATTAATAAGTCATGATTCTGCACTATTTTCATGAATCTGTATCATGAATTCTGCCTGAGAGACGTGCGGGACTATAGCCGATTACTAGAAATGCATGCGTTCTCCTTGCGTTACGGTGTTCCTCAAATTTGATAACACCAATTTTGAAATTAAAAAGGAAGAATTACTCATAACTTTTCTCCTGAATTTTCAGTTTCAGGTGAATTACTCCGTTAAAGTGTGATTTAAAATCAATGGCATTCAAATATGCATGCGAAATACAATGTTTTCCGATCGTATTTCAATCGAAACTCATTTTGCACTTAGTGTCATGCCCGGTCTGTATAGAGCGCCCATTACATCATTATAATTAGCACCAACAAAAGATGTCAGTAACTATTTCCTACTGAGAAGTTAAAAAAGGGCAATAAGATATTCTTTGGAAATATGGCAGCGACACCTTGTGGCAGAAACAATATTAATATTTGTAGAGAGTGTATTTAACTTGCACCTAACAGCTAAGGCCGCTTAAATTTCAATTAAAATCCATTTAAGCTTATATTGACTTCTCATATAGTTCACAGCATGGGTTTCTCTGCAGATAAAAAGATATGCTATTACGAATGCATCTACTTTTTTAAGTGTCAAATTTCGATTCTACTAATAACAGGCTTAAGAAAACACAATCCACTCCACACAACATACACCATTTACACATGTCATGCGCATAATATTCAACTGAGGAAATAGTTCTGGACGAGATAAAAAAGAAATACAATGTCGTCGAAATGAAACAATATGGCAAATGTCATCTGTCAATCAATAGATATCGAGTGATTTCGCTCAGCAGGTGCCGTTTGGGATTTCTCATTAAGAGTTTAATAATAAGTACAAAAAAGTATATTAAACTGAATGAATAATCAATTTAGCTCTCGGCTCCCCGCGTGTTTGCTCTGATGCAATTCCCCTCGTACTTATAAATACAATAATCTCACATTTTATTTCTCTTCTAAACAACATAAAAGGGAGTTAAATTTCGTCAAATAGGTTTTCCACTATCAAGCAGATCCAATTCAGTCGATTATATCTTATTTGGTTGGCCAAAATCACAATCTGCTAGAGGAGTGTCGACGAAAACTTTGTATCAGGAACCATCAAGGGAAAAGCCAGCAAGGCGGAGCACACGCGTCACGTGTGCTATACATTTTTCCGGAAAAAATGACCAAGGCTAGTATTATATTGTAGACTTCATTGTTCACTAGAATACTCTTAATCGGCCTGACCCGTCCAGTTTTATGGGTAACAAAGCAACCAGAGGAAGCCACCCGTCGGTGTTCTAACAAGGAATAGGTCGCAATCCCTTTAATGATGCTTGAAATATGAGCGAAGGGCAAAGGAGTGTGGAGAATTATTCAGAATTTTCTTCAATTGGCTAAATCATGCAATGGCGAGAAATATTGACAGCCAAATCGCTTTGACAACTTAAGTACCCCTTGTTTTGGGGAACACGACTGGGTGCTGAATTTTTGTGCGACAAAGTGAATTCCACTAATTTGGCCCCCTGTCTGTCCATGGTAAAAGTTCTCTTCATAAATACACTTTTAAAACTTGTAGTGTCATCACTGTGTGTGAATCGTAAGTCCGAGTGATCCCCTGACTAAAATGTTTAAGATCTACCGCTGTGAGAGCAAGACAAGAAAAAACAACACGTGTTTCGCTCAGGTTGATTTTTGTTAAGAATGAATAAACAGCTGTCATTCGTATGTAGCTTATCAACTAAAACAAACAGACCTAAAATGTCTACAACTGAGTCAAAAGTTTCTGTTAAAGTGAAATTACGCTCTGTTGCATGTATAGATGGCTAAAATCATTCACAAGCACATCTCTTTTTCACATATTTGGCAATGGGTTATCGTGTGGGATGTGTTATAACGTTTCTATATTTCCCAACAGATATCCTACTTTTTGACAGGATTTTTAAGTTCGATCGAAAACAGATTTGTTTGAAAGGGAAACAAAATTTGTTTTCATCCACTCTGAAAATTTTGAAAAGAAGAATTTATCATTGCATAATTATTAGGCCATGAAAAGAACTAAGAGAGTCTACGTACGATGTCTTTTTGTCTACAACCGAGTCAAAAGTTTCTGTTAAAGTGAAATTACGCTCTGTTGCATGTATAGATGGCTAAAATCATTCACAAGCACATCTCTTTTTCACATATTTGGCAATGGGTTATCGTGTGGGATGTGTTATAACGTTTCTATATTTCCCAACAGATATCCTACTTTTTGACAGGATTTTCAAGTTCGATCGAAAACAGATTTGTTTGAAAGGGAAACAAAATTTGTTTTCATCCACTCTGAAAATTTTGAAAAGAAGAATTTATCATTGCATAATTATTAGGCCATGAAAAGAACTAAGAGAGTCTACGTACGATGTCTTTTTTTTTTTTTTTTTTTTTTTTACGTCTCTTTATGGATTTCTCACTGATATTGAGACGTCGCCAGCTGTAAGTGAAGTGCCACAAATTTAGACCTACAATATGTATGGATGGTGCTCAGGGCCATAACACCGAGAGTTCTTTTTCGTGCCTACTGCTCTACGGGGTCCCGTTTCTTTTTTATTTTCAGGTCTCATCCTGTAGATATATAACTCTCACATCTAAATGAAAAGCGTTTGTCAAAGTATCTTTGACTTAGATCGGACGCGGCAAAAGCACGAAAGGGAGTCGAACCCACGAATTCCCGGTCACGGGGCTAACGCACTGAGCCACCGTAACCGGCGAGTCTACCTACCAAAATTAATCTGTAACAAAAATCCTCGAGAATACGAGAATATTTAAAGATAAACACTTATCAAAATGAACAGGTAAATATATATATATATATCGTTTGCCCCCCTGCCTTGTTAGACCTGCTCATACTTTTTTTTAAATATACAAAAAATTGACAAGATAAATTTCTTCACTCAAGATCCCTACATTTTGAAAATAAACAGACGGAACTTACGTCAAGGTAGCTAAAACAGAGAATGCTGTAACAGGTAAGAATTTCTCCGAATTTTTCAATTCTGAAAGCGTATCTATCTTTTTCAGTTTTAGCTAACCCTTCGTTCATTGTCACGTGTGACAAATCGAAGTAAACTGGTTCTAGATTTGCTGGAAAAGTGTTATTCACTTCCCAATACGGTATCAATATTTTTCGAGTCTAATCATAATTACATATTCAGTAATTTGGGACATTGGTACAGGAAACGCTAACCTGTCTTTAAAAACCAGTGTAACAGCTGACATGCGTGTACAAAGATTTTAATGCTTTTAAGTGTTTTATACCAATTCTATACGCCAACGCCTTAACAAATGAATTGCTTTTAATTCATCATTGTCAGCAACATTATATTTGATGAAAACCACGAGAAAAATTGATTCGGACAGGTCCATTTTAGCTCATTATGACATTAGTCAGCAATAAATGACAGAACCTTTGACGGACACCGACTTTTTTCTTCCGAACAGCGGGGGATTCAGAAATTTTCTGAACTATATGCTGCCAAAACTCTCAAAATACCAATCACATACAAAACTTAATTACAGACATGATTACCACTCATTAGTGACCGTGATTATACGCTAAGTCCATCAAAAGATGAAGTCAGGGAAAAATGATGATTTGCTTTCGTCGTCGGCTATCCTTCGGAATTTTTATTATAATCAAATTATCCGTGTCACGATACGGGAGTGGACCCCAGGTTAAAATACCCGTACAATTTGTTTCTTTTCCATATACATAAGTATTTCTAGACATGAATAAATCACCTTTACAGTATATAGCACCTCGATAGGAATAGCAACAAGACTTACATTGAACTATATATACATGTTGTTGATGTATGATGTAAATAATTTGTTTCAGAAGAGACTGTAACATTATTGAAAATTGATTCGGCAGCTGAGGACAAAGTTAGAGTATTAAACATGAAATGATGCCCTCAGGGTGTACTGATCCCTCCAACCAACCCCTTCTGTAATCGAAGTATAAAAAAGTCTTCTAATCAATTAATGTTGGTAAAGAAGGAAACTTCAGGGAAGCATGACATTAATTATAAATCGGTCATTAAGATTTCTTGCCCACAAGACATCCTGCAACCGTGACAGATATTAAGCAGCGTTGTTACCTTTCTGGCATATTAAAAGACGATTTAAATCTTAAAAAGTAATTTACTGTCAAATAATGCCATGTAACATATCCATAACATGATCTTCCTTCTCAAAGATAACTCTATATTCTGCGCGTCTTTTTAGAATTTCAAAGCCTTTTCTAGTTCCTGTGAATTATATATTATGACACTTTAAAATTAATGAAGTATTTCGTAGTAGAGGAGAGAGAGATAAAGAATGAGGTAGTAATACATATAATAGTAATAATATAACACTTGTACAAGACTGGCTAAATGTGCATTTATATGTGTGTACAACATGATCTGCATGAATCAATATTTTTGACAAGTGAGGAATATGAAATTAAAAGAAAACCACCAATTTATCCACCTTATCACACTATACGTGTTAATATTTTGTCAGAATTTTAAAAATCTACAACAGTTGGACCCCCCCCCCCCCCCCCCCCCCGTATTCGACCGGTACACGAAGCCTATTGTTCTCACCACGCAATAACTTTTCGTTCATCACAGATACTAAAAACAACGTTATCATCAACTCCTTGTCGCCATTTGATATTTTTAACGCGAAAAAAAAATTACCTGACTTTTTGTAAGGTATGTGTCGTGTTAGTCATAACATGTTTCTTCAGCTCGACAATAGATAATTTCTAAAGGCAGAACACAAAGGATCCTTCGCTCAAGTATGATATTAAGATTCATCTTTTTTTCCCCTTTCTTTTTCATTTTTTAAAAAAAATATATTATTTTATTTGGAAAATGGCAATATCTGAACTGTTTAGATCTCAACTAATGTTTGTGAGAGCTATATATAAAATACTTGAGCAGAAGACTACTTTTCTTTTAACAATAAAACGATCGCAGTCGAATCTAATGAACAGTACATCAAAACTTAAGAGAAAGGTACGATACAAATATTACAAGTTTTACCGGGGATCATTTCATAACATTCGTTGGACATGATTTATTACGTATTTCTTCATTTTTAATTACTCATTTCCCACGATTTATTGCAACAATTAGGCTACATAGCCTGAAAGTCTGCAAATTGTATGTCTGAGACAAAGTGCTTCCAGGTTTATTGTTTTAGAATTTAAGGCAATGTGTGTGTCCCGCATTGTTTTGCAATTCCTATTACATCGGGATCAAGATTCCAAATAAAATTTTCAGCGATTTGATGAGCAATAGAACAATAAGGTTTTGTTTGTTTGTTGGCTTATTTCATTTACGTCTTCACTCATACTGAAAAGTACTGCCAATCGCTAACGGCGACGCTGGATTATTTCTATTTAATAATCGTTTCTATTTATGCACATCTTGATGAAACGCAGATAATGCATCCTGTACTCATAGAGATTACCTAATATATAAGTATTGGAAAGCCTTTTACATTTCTTTTGTGAATGGATGAATTAAAATAAGAACTATTTATAATTATAGAAAATATATAGTAATTAATTGTACTGGAATACCCATCACATATATACACATTCTCCATGATAAGGTCTCCTATGGGAATTACTGAAACACAATATGGCAGATGTCTGAGCATCGAGGTATTGATTCCAGTTGGTTGATTTCCTTAATTAGTAATACCGAGCAAAAGATGACAAAAATGAGTAGCCAGCGGTGGTGAGTGCCTATCCCACAATCCCATGCGGTCATATAACAAAGATCATTTGGTCTTAAATAAAATTCTGATATTCAATTAATTTTTCATCAGCCTAGACAAACAGTAAATGGATATATTATCATATGTAGAAAAAATACCGATTCGGAGAGAAAAAAAGAAACCTCGATTATTGTAAGGAATACGATATTGATTGAATATCCAATGGCAAATGTTAACAAAAGATGTGGTGATTAAATTATGCTTTATATCAAAAACTGAAAAACTATGCTGTCAAAGACTTGGGGATAATCTTCCGATACCCAAGGTAAATTCTGGTTAACGGCCGGAGATCAAATGTATATCTATGCATCTAATAGATGAAGACATTAAATCAATAGCTCTTGGTGTACACGAGGAACTTCAACGCAGTAAAAGAATACTTTCCATTTTTTTTCATTTTTTTTTTTTTTTTTTTTTGCGTTTACAAAATTTCTTACCAAATTATAGTAATTTGGAACAATTGTATTCGTATGAGGGTGTGGTTGCTCTCTCTCTCTCTCTCTCTCTGTCTGTCTGTCTGGTGTTTGTGTATGTGAATAAAGGTGTGTTGGAATTTCATCGTAGACTGATATAAACAAATGTAATACAGGTGATAAGAATTTAGAAGAGAGAGAGAGAGAGAGAGAGAGAGAGAGAGAGAGAGAGAGAGAGAGAGAACACCTTGCAAGAAACGAAAATACATCAAAATAGTTCTTTCATTTTGTTCTATTCTTCACACAACGGTCAAGAGCATACAAAAACAGGGGACAAAAGTTCAAGTGGTCCTTAATTATTCCCTCAGATCCGAAACATCAGCCACCTCAAGGACAACTACAAAGCCATATGACGTCGCCCTAACTGTCACATATGGAGTCTTTTGATGCGCACCAAAACGTACAAGTAAACACCAAGCATATCTGAAGAATCCCGAAATCCACAAGATTTTAACATATTCTTCTGAAATTGAGTATGTTCTGTGCTATGAACCTGACTCTTTGCAACAAAACTATATCCCTCTAAGGGGATATAGAAACATAAAAAAAACAACCGAAAGGCCCAAGGATCACAATGCTCATCTGAGTGGCCTTGTTCACACATTAAATTCTCAAATGTGGTAAAGTAATAGCTTGAATGTACATGTATAAACACCTTTTGTGTCTCCATCACGGTCCCGTGAGTTATGGTTTGAAGAAGCTTAAATATACACTATCAGAATGTTGCATATCAATTTGACAAATAGTACTCTTGTGATTCTAGAAAGGATTTTGAAATACAAATGCCAAAGTAAAGCGTTGTGGCCGAGTCTGGTCTCTTGGGATTCCCTATGATTTTTAAATATATATATACATTGTACTTGTATATTAAACATGAAAATACTTGCATATTGACTCAATATTTAAAAAGAAAATCTTGTACAATTTTTTAATGTGGCTCCGCCCTGGCCCGGGGTAATTGTTTAAACAAATCTGGAAATATGCAACACGAAGATGACACAATGTATATAGGAGAATTTTCAAAGAATTTTTTCAATATATATAAAACTTTTAAACCCCATTTGTGACCAGCACTGACCCCCAGGGTCAAGGTTTGAATAAAGTGAATCTACAGCATATTAGGTAGTTGCGTATTCGTTTGACAAATTCTTAATACGGGTGTTTTCTTTGGAAAGCTTTAAATTCAAATTATGGCACCAATCAGAACCCGGATGTCATGGTTTTAACTTCTAGAATCTATACTATAGATAAAATTATTTGACAAAATGTAGGATTGTGAATTTTATTAAAATAAGATTTTTTTAAAAAAAATTCCAACATATTCCTCTGTAAAACATTCTAAACCCCAATATGTGACCTCACCTTAACCCCAGGGGTCATGGTTTAAAAACGTGTACTGTTCGACGATTCTTGCATTTAACTGTGAAACCTTATGGTTCTCAAAGAAGATGTTTTAAAGGATTTTCCAATATTTATCACCATGATCAGATTTCCGATTGTGGTCCCGTTCTGGATCTGGGGTCATATCCTGAACAAAGCTGAATCTTCATTATATCAGGAAGCTTTCATGCCTCGACTATTCTGGTCAAGTGGTTCTTCATATGAATATCCTTTTTATTTCATCCTATTTCTGAATTATTTCCATTGGAAAAAAGCATAACTCTTCATTTGAACAATCTTGGAACCAAGGATACTTGGTGACAAGATTGGCTGAAAACGATCCAACTTTTCTCGAGAAGTTGAAAATGTGAAAAGTTTACAGATGCTAGACATTCGCCGGCGGACTTTGATCAGAAAAGCTCACTTGAGGTGTCAGTTCAGGTGAGCTAAAATATCAATGATATTGAACTGATAAAAACTAGGGAGTACCAAAGGTTTTCTCGAACTGCTATGCATTTTCAATATAAACCAAACATTAAAAAAAATTAAATAAGATGTATAAATCACACATATATTTCTTAAATTCTGGCAAATGACAGCCGACATGAGAGCATTCCACGGGACGTGAGATGATCCGATACAGATGTTCTGATTTGACGTGGTGATACATGTGTAGCGGTATCATGCAATGGCATGGTTTTTCTGAAGGCTGATAGAAGAGATACGACTGGTTACACAGCATTCCTTGTTAGTACTGGATAATCTATGACATACGCTTGTACGCTAAATTCTATTAATATATTGTACGACTAATTAATTACATGTCTTATTTTCAAATACATGTACTCTATATATGAAGTTGTGCCAAGCTAATTTCGTAACTTTACGATAAAGTCTGAATTTGCAAACAAAAAAACCCCCAAAACCACGTAATCTTTTTTTCTTTTGATGAACAAAGTTTATATATATTGCATTCTCTATATGTCTTTGGACGCCAGAATCCCCCGAAACGGGCGGAAATAAAATTCCAGTGAAATATGATTGTATATTTTCATTCCAGTCTTGAGCAAAAAACTAACACTGAGGTAAATATAGAGGAAAGGGTAACTACTCCGCGCTCAGTCACCTACTGCTCTTTCTAAAGGGTAAAAAATGTTTACCACAAATGAGGTTGTATAGGTGTGAAAGTAAAAAAAAAATGACGAAAGGGTCATTACTTTTCCTTACAAAACCCCCTTGAAAAACAAATTCCATGACCCCCAACATATGAAGAAGAAAAATCAAATTGATATTTTATACGCACTGGAAAGGAATTCTAACTCGAAAGACCTTGGGTCGTGAAATTCAATTGATTAGATAGAACGATTAGGCTACCTGAATGAGTGTCAAAACGGTATCGACGCGGTGTCATCTGAAATATTGATGGAAGAAACGACCCCTAAATTAAGACCTGCCAAAACCGTACCTTTAAATCGCAGGATATGACTTAACTTTTTGCGGCCAAAAACAATGACCTGGTATTATAAAGAGATTTAGCATTCACGTTACAGTCCAAACAAAACCCCATGTATTCTTATTACAGACCAGGGAGCAGTGCACCGTGTGAATGTCTGAACACTAATAGTTCGGTCGTCTAACATCGGGTATCGCTGCACGAACAATACCACGTGCCTTTGTGTCTTTCTCATTGGTACACGACGCTGTGATGACACACATACAGGTTCGAATCCTGATTGGTACAGTGTGTATATAAATAGCAGATTCGGGATATCTGGATGGGACACAACACCGGTGTCAAGGACAATAACGGACAAGAATGCTAGCTTTGTTAATTTTTACATCAATACAAGAAAATAACGTTTCCCAATCCATAGTATGCCAATGATATAAAAATGCGCATCTACCACTACGCATCGGTTTTCTTTAAACTTTAAAGACATGGGAAAACTTGCATTTGTTTGGGGTTTTTTTGAGCGAATACTATTCCAACATAGATATTTTTCAATTCATATTGTGCTATGTTTACATATATAAAGCAAAATGATTTGTCGAAAGTTGATCTTGAACAAAAAACACCATGCATTCAACCATAGGATCGAACTGCTGCAATGTAACCGGTCCCTCTACAACCTTTACAATGGTAAGTGTTGCTTTGTGTACCCATTCTATAACCCCATTTTAAGACATACTGGATGCATTTTGACAATATCTATGCTGTGTTTATTTAAAACCCTGGTCTGTCTTCTAAACACGTGTAGTAATGAACACCCTAGGTTCTTCTTCACTGCACTTTCTAAAAATCTTTGCGGAAGGAAAAACCCGGATTTTCAGGAGCAGTGGCCTCAGAAATACATAGCGGAGGCAGGAGTTAATTTTCTTCTGCAAATATTTGCTAATTGATTTTTTCGCTCAAATTGTATTTATCATCATCAGTTTTTAAATGCTGGGTGTTACGACACGTGTTGCATTGTGCAATTGTTCTGTTGATTTTGTCAGCATATCGAACAAGGGCGAGAAAATGAAAAACAATGGTGAATGCTTCTTGTCCATTGCAACGTTTCACGACAGAGGTTAAAACACTCTGAAGATGCAGAAAATCTGTGATTGATTATCGATTTGTTCTGATAATACTAAACCGGATAGCTATCTATAATTACACGGTAAAGACTAAAATCATTTATTTTAGGACAATACCTGGCTGTTGTACAGTGAGTGAAACAACATTTCCCTTTTCACTTGTCTTCACCGTAGCGAAAATAATTATTTAGATGGAATGATCTTCTGATAAAATCCAAATTCATTTGTTATAACAAAATTCAATAGTATAAGGGTTATTGAAATAAAAATATCTTGATATGAGCTATCTTGCCATCGTCTGTAAGACTGCGTCAATAAACAGCCGTATTTTATGAAATCCATGCGTAAAATCAGTAATCGTTGCTATTATAGATTTCGTGAATTTGTATATAGACCATGTACCGGTTCCCTTATGATTTTTTCCTCACAAAATTAATGCTGGTGATTTATGATCTTAATATTAGATTTTTCTCTCTTTATAACCCATTTTTCAAATTCTACAGTTATTTTACACTCATGTCAAGTTGAATTGCATGTTGTTTTAAATCTATAATTTTTCTATATGATAGACCCTAATATCTGAATTCATTTATTTTCCTTGTTTAAATATTAAAGAAATATTTGGGTCATCGTACATTGAGGTAAATAACCACAAGTTATGCTAATATACAGTGTAGTATGGTGTATTTTTGCACTTTTGCCTAAAACTAGCTCTCTGAGAAAATATTGGGATAGACCAGACAGCTATAAATTCACCCCTTATAAAAACTTTCGATTTACGACAGAGGAAAAATAAAGCTTGAGGGTTCATATCGTTGTATTCTTGCATCGCCGTCTCAAAAAAAAGTTCTAGCATATTTCTCCATTACATGTATACTTGTGTTCAAATATACCTATAAATATTCATTAAAGACCCATACAACCCGAAAACTAGCAGCTTCAAATGGTTTCGTTTGTTTAGTGGCCACGTTAGGTAGCCAGTCAAATCGAACCCCGTTGATTTTAATATTAATTAATATAACATGTATAATTCCTCTATGCGTAAAGTAAGCTCTGAAGCATTGAAAAGTAATCCTGGTATGTTATGAAAGTCTAGCCTGGTCCCAACACTAAATCAGAGAAGCGGGGATGATGACCAGACCAATGAAAGCCATGAGTTTAGTTCAATATTCAAACTTGTTTAGATTAATATCATTTAACTGAACTGGGATGATTTCATCCAAAATATTTAACTTAAAATATTTGCAGGGATATTGGTTTACATACACATTATTGTAGGTGTGGAAATGAACCAGGATCGATTTGACTGGCTACCTAACATAGCTACGTAAAAAAACGAACGATTTTTCGGGTTGCATTGGTCTTTAATGAATATTTGAAAGTATGTTTAGACACAAGTATAGTGGGTAAATATGTTAGAATTTGTTTGATATTAGATTTTTGAGACAGTGGTGCAAGAATACAACGATATAACGCCTCAACTGTGCACATTTTTTTCTGCGCCATAAATGGAAGGTTTTTCTAAGGGATGGATCTGTAGCTCTCTGGTCTGTACCAATATTTCCCATATAAGTATGAACAAGACTCCCTATAAGTATGAACAAGCCTCCCTTTAAGTATGAACAGGGCTCCCTATAAGTATGAACAAGTCTCCCTTTGAGTATGAACAGTACTCCCTATAAGTATGAACAGGACTCCCTTTAAGTATGAACAAGACTCCCTTTAAGCATGAACAAGACTCCCTATAAGTATGAACAAGCCTCCCTTTGAGTATGAACAAGACTCCCTATAAGTATGAACAGAACTCCCTATAAGTATGAACAAGACTCCCTATAAGTATGAACAAGCCTCCCTTTAAGCATGAACAAGACTCCCTATAAGTATGAACAGGACTTCCTATAAAGATGAACAGGGCTCCCATTAAAGATGAACAGGGCTCCCTATAAAGATGAACAGGACTCCCTATAATTATAAACAGGACTCCCTTTAAGAACCCACATTTCAGATTTGCTTCATTCGCTATTGAATTCTTTGCATTTCTTTCTAAGAGTAAAGTGATAACCAGTTAAAATCATGGTTACCAGTATTAACAAAAAATATGTCTGCGGGAGTATCATATAGAATATTGGTTAAAGTCCCTCTAAAGGATATTTCACTCATATGGAGACGTCACCATTACCGGCGAAGGGCTGCAAAATTTACGCCTTTGCTCGGCGCTTAATGCCTTTGAGCAGGGAGGGATCTTTATGGTGCCACACCTGCTGTGACACGGAGCCTCAGTTTTTTGCGGTCTCATCCGAAGGACCGCCCCCATTTAGCCGCCTCCTACTACAAGCAAGGGTTACTGAGGACCTATTCTAACCAGACTCATCTCATATATTTCTTGTTACAGCCTCACTGGAAACGCGACAGAACACCCAAGGTACACGTGCTTGCGCTGATATTCATGGAACAAATTCTAGTTTGCATTCACTGGATTTTCATAAACTATAATCTTTTGACAAATGTCTCCCATCCTGATCTCTATATGGCATGCGATTGAGATGTCCATATAACTTTTGTTTGGGGCACAAACGCATATATACGCGCAAATCAAAATGTATCCTGCATGGATAATATAATTCTTGATAAATATTTTCGTATCCAAAACCGACCGAGCGGTCTCAAAGAAAATTTTGTACAATGCGACCGGAATTCAACGTTTCGCCGATCACACAGCTTGTACTATGTCTAAAAGTCAAAGGTTCAACGTAATACAAGATCTGATTGAAAATGGCTTGACTATAGAATTTCTACTACCCCATTTGCGAGATCTTGCAAACACACCTGTCAGCCAGTTGGTAAGGACATCTAAAAAGTACAACCCACATTTGATGGCGATTTGTCCATTATTTCATAAACACCTCTAATTCCTGATGCATCTTAACAAAAATACACAAAAACGAAAACGTGGAACAGCAAAACATGAAATGAAACATGTCTCGTCTTTTCTGTCCTCATGGAAGGCTCGTCTTGTGTTCACAAAATTGCGTGTTAAAGATTGGCGCCACAGGTTTATATGACACTAGGACAAAATATCTCACAAGTGATAGACGCTAACTTTTTTGTGCAAACCTTGAATTCTATTATTTCACATTGTTTAACAAATTCTGCATCACTTTCCTTGTTACTGACCACGAATGCGTCTGCTTTGCATGCTTTGTTTACCTGAATGAAACTGGTGTATACAATGTGCTTTATTCAAGACTCTTAGGTTTTATTACGAGTGGTATGTTAACAATCGAGAATAAGATCATAATATCATTAGTACAATTATACTGATCTGCCATCTTTATCTAACACTGATGACAAATACCTTTGTTAGAAGAATGTGCCCAGTGCTTATAATCAGCTTATCTACTTCATATATATTTTCATTTGGCCAAAAATATACAAGTTCATAAAAGAATGCCATTTTTCACTGACTAAAACACATCGGTCTGGGGAAATAAACCACGCAAATCATATGTAAATGTAGGTTTATATTAAATCTTTTTATAGCACAACATCGTTCGTAAGAGTAAAACAAGAAATAAAAACAAAAAAGAGAGACCATATAAGTTAACTGTTCAAATAAGACGCAGGTTTCTCTTGGCTTTTCAATTAGTACGGCTCATTATTAGTTGAAATAGCCATTACTCGTGAATTATGATAAAAGAGAAAGTTGCGAGCGAATAGACTGATGGAATTTAAGACCAGCCGTCAGAGCGTAGAATTAGGGACAGAAAAAAATTATTAAACGGCTCTTACCGTGAAAATCAATATCTTCCCAATTATCTTCGATAATGTATTTTGGAATCAATATCACCAACCTCTGTCTTCTTAACACCTGAAAAAGAAAAACAGGACATCAGGTACGACTGGCGAGGGTGTGGTTAGTAACGTAAGCGGTCGGGTCCATTGCAATGTGTTGGATATATATATTTTTTTTTTCCACAAGTAGCCAGAGTTCGATGGAAGTGAATATTTTCGCTTAATTTTATCAAGCATATATTACACTATTTTTTGCAAAATTCGGATTATTAAAATTTGCATTTCAAATTTATTCGTTATATCCTTGCTTTTCATTGTGACGCTTATTTGAACTAATTATGGTCTAGACAAATGTTTCTTACTTTCTATCAGTGATCTTAGCCAAAGAGTTCAGAGGCACAAAAAGCTGTATGGTCATGAGTAACCTTTCTGCAAAATATAAGCTTCTGCTTTCTCTGCATTACAAAGTTTTAACAGTGCCCTTGACTTGGCCAATTGACCTTAGTCCAAGATCATGCCACATGTACTAGTCATGCATGTAAGCAACCTTTGTGCCAAGTCTGAACTTCTAATTATACTCCAGTAGAAAGATATGACCCCGTGAAATGTTTTAACGTGTGGCATTGGTCTTGTCCAAATGACCTTGTTTTCAGGGTCATTTAACACAGTATGCTTTATATGAAGAATGAGCTTCGATTTTCTCCATTACAGCGTTTTGGTCCCGAGAAATATGGCTTCAGACACTATGGCTCTCCATAACAAAGTTTGGCCCACACACAAAATGCGAAAAATGTAAAGAAGGTGGGCAGACAGTGATTCGTATTTGTATCAGTCGCCCAAGCTTTCTTTACAGTCTCTATATACAAATATTGTGTATGAAAGGTGAAGATAATGAACAGTAATCAATCTCACAACTCCTATAAGCAATACAAAGTAGATAGTTGGGCAAACACGGACCCCTGGACATACCAGAGATCAGGTGCCTAGGAGGAGTAAACATCCCTTGTCGACCGTAGCATGCTCTTATATGGAATTTGTATGATACAAACGTAGATGTACAAGGGTAAACAAACTTATTATCGAAAGGGATTTAATTCATTTTAACAATACAATTCTGAGCCCGATCCAGGGATCATGGATTTCACGATATTTGGTAAAGGCCGATGTAATTAGTTTGAAATAGTTAAAATAAAACAGACAGGTACATATACATGTAGATCTACCCCTCAGATATAAATACCATAACTTCGATTTACGGCGCAATGTTTTGGCGCATAATTCAAGTGTTATGGTAAATCTACGTAGTTTTACATCGCCACCTCATTATCGCATATCAGAGAATTGATTGATTGTATCTTGCTTAACGTCTCGCTCGAGAATTTTTCACTCATATAGAGACGTCACCAAGGCCGGTGAAGGGCTTTAAATTTAGGCCTATGCTCGGCGTTTACGGCCATTGAGCAGTGAGGGTTCTTTAGCGTGCCACACCTTCTGTGACAAGGGACATCCGTTTTTAAGGTCATCTCCGAGGACCCATGGCATTCACACCTGATGCCGAGCGTTTGGCGATGGAACTGTCACTCCCTGTTTTAACGACTTAGGTCTGTCGCGGCCGGGATTCGAACCCCGGGCAGAGAATTACTAGCATGTTTCCACACTACATATTTTTTGTCAAGAAACATTTATTAAAGCCCCCCCCCCCCTCCCCTTTCGAACTGGAAACTCACAGCTTCAAAAAAGTTCTCCTGAATGCATAAAATGTTAGATTACAAGCAATTGAAAATAACGCATTTTTACAATATACGAGTCGCAGAATTTTATACCAGTTTCTCCTCTAACCATATATGGACATCCAAAAGATCCACACCACTGATAATTGCAGCCTCCCTTTTGAACAGAAAAAAGCATTATGTAAGTTACGTCCCCTCCCCTTTGAAAACGTGTGGTTCTGTGCCTTTAACTATACAGTTGTGGTAAAAAAAAAAAAAAACAACCAAAAAAACCCACCAAACAAACAACAACAAACAAACAAATAATACAAAATAAAATGCCTCCGATCGTCAATCTTTTGAGAAAACTGTCGCCCTTTTTTTTACCCAACCAGAATGTGTACACTGTGTGCTCTGTAGCCGGATTTACATTTTGGCGCCTTTTTAGCAGTCGCTATAATCAGCTTGCACATTAAGTATGCGACTAATTAATATCATGGTCTTTTAAACGGCAGATCACAACAGTGTTGGTATCAGTTTGAAGGACATCTGATTGTTGGGATTTTTCAAAATGATAATCTTTGTATTAATAGATATATTGCTTCAGGTTTGCCTCAATGACTATGAAAGTAAGAAAGTGGAGAACAGAACAACCACGAGAGTCACTGTAACTTATCGTATTACAAAGTCATGACTGGGTGTGGATTTGAAACATCAAAATCGTTTAGAACCAGTAACTTTAAATTTTAACTCTGATTTGGTCTATTTGAACTGAAGTCAAGAATCTAGAGGCCTGGAATTACGGCACTACGTGTCAGAGGATGATGCAAAAACTACATGACAAATATTGCTGGGGATGAGTGGGAAAAAATATGGAGGAATGCAACTTCTCTTGCTCGGTAACGAATTACAAGCCACATTCATTAGGCGCAACACGGCTAAAAATCACGGAGAGGAATCTCGGTGTAGTCATCCAATGTCAGGCTTCAAATTACTGCTTATGTTAATCAAGTTGCACTCTCAAACAGCATATGCAACTGTTTCAAATTACATACCTGTCATTTGTGCATACATTTGTGATTTACAATCAACGAACAACTCAATGGCAAATATTTGGATTTAGATAATTAAAATTGATTTAAACTCCAGGAGTTGACACTTTTATACGATATGTTTCCAATGCGTATTGATATTTGTATGACAAGTTTATTGTCTGTTCAAGTGCCACAGTGACGTGTTCGAAATGTTTTCTGGGACCTCCTTGAATGTAACAAGAGTAATAGTATTTTATAGAGACAGTGCATCTCAAACACATGCATGCACTCGCTCGTTCGCTCTGTATGGAATAGTGGGTGTATTTGTTCTCCCTCCTATCGTCAACTAACTGTGGTCCTGTGATTTTTCCATATCATAAATAATATAACAAATTATTTAAACAAAATAGCAGAGAGAAAAAAACTCGTGACGGAAACACACCACATGACCCCCCAAAAAATATGCAAACACAATTTTGATAACTGTCTGTAGTAAAACTGTCTCCAAAAATGTTCATAAAATAGACAATAGGTAAAACTAAGATAGACTACTCGCTGGACAGGAATTGGGTTTACCCACGTGACCTTTATGACTCTGCAGTCAGTTTGCACTAGAACTAGCAGAAATTTATCAATCATGCTAGAAAGCATAATGAAATGTAACAATACATACAATTTTCGTTAAATTCCTATTAATAAAAAACTGAAGAAAATGTCTTATCCTCTAATTTTTCCTCTCCTTATCGATTCATAAATCTGCCAGCGTTTATGTGGGATTCTTATACACCATGTAAACAGTTCGACAAAGAATATGTGCTGATCCTTAAACAGTGGTACTTGTAATGAAGTGCAATCCTCTAAACATGCCATTTCGGAGGAGATATATTACCATCTGTAAAGTGCGAGACATGCGAAATTTACAATCTGTTTGCTTAATCATAAACATTTCATGTTAATAATTTCAATTGCGGAACTGACACAGTGAACAATCGTTTGACTGGTTGTGCAATTTCAACATGTACTGTGTACTGCTAAGAAGGAAATAGAGAGCACGCTAAACGACAAGAATTTCCCCATTTACATTGACAACTTACCGGTATTTTTACATTGACAACTTACCGGTATTTTTACATTGACAACTTACTGGTATTTTTACATTGACAACTTACCGGTATTTTTACATTGACAACTTACCGGTATTTACATTGACAACTTACCGGTATTTTTACATTGACAACTTACCGGTATTTACATTGACAACTTACCGGTATTTTTGATATTTTAAACAACCTTCTTTGGCTTTTTTTTTTTTTTTTACCATTTCTTATCACATATCAAGAATAACTGAAGATTTTTATATCTAGGTAGGTCAAGTTGTTCAATATACAAATGACATCTACATAATTATCAAATCTTATCTTATTACTTCTTGACTATGTAATAAATTACTTATTATCATTAGATAGGTATTAAAAATTGAATACATTTCTTGTATGCAGCACTGTAATTTCTACCTACCTGAATACGAAGGAGCCTCTGTCGTAAGACGTGGAGTTTACAAGGCCGATAAGCTTACACGTCTTTGCGTTTCCTAATTACAAGTACCTATACACATAAAATTACCCAGGATATTAATTTCAGCTTCGTTTAGTCCAATATCTAAGGACAGATTTGATTTGCTAGTTAGATTACCAACCTTGAACACTCTCAATGTGGGCGATTTGAGTTTTAGATAGGAACATATATAACGGAACGACACCCACCCTTCGGAGGTGATGAGGATTACCCTCCAATGTATTACACCCAGCAGCTACCTGACTTATCTCCCACATAGAATACAGTTAAATACCCCATTGACATCTCACCTCATTTTGAAATACACGTGTATATGTAGAGGGTTCGAATAGTGAAGGTACAATAAAACAAGAGGCCCATGGGGCACAACGCTCATTTGAGAGCCACTTTGGTCCCGCTGTTATTCGTAAAAAGATTTTTTAAAATATTTATCCTCTTTAATACCATGGCAAATTGAGTCCATGTTATGACCCTAACCTAACCCCATGGGTTTGTGTCGTAACTAAACTTGAATCTTGAATCCATACCTCATGGGGATGTCTTAAACATGACCTTGTTGTTCTAACAAAGGGTTTTAAAAAAGAAGATTTTCCTCTATATTCATGTATTATGTAAAATTTTATCCCTGATTTTAACCACCACCTTAACACCAGGGTCGATGAAAAAAACGAATGAAGGACTTTTGTATACTGATATGATTTAGTGTGGTCCTGATACTCATGAGAATTTTTCTCCCCGAATTTTCTTATGTACATGTAAAACTTTTGATTCCCTATTTAAGCCAGCATTATGAATCTGCACTACAATGAAATGCCTGCATATCAATATACATGTATCTAATCAGTGGTTCTTGATAATAAAATGATCAAAGAATATATAAATTCCAATATAAAATTATGATCTCCCTATTGAGGCCTTCTCAACTCCCTCCCCCGGGCTATGATTTGAAGGAAATTGAATCTGCAAAAAGATGCTTGTAAATCATGGCCTTGTTGGTCTTTAGAAGATTTTTTATAATTTTTTTTTTTATAAAATTAGATCCCCTACTGTGGCCCCACCCTATCCCCCGGGCCATGTTTTAAATAAAATGAAATTTGTAATTAACTGAAATTTGTAATTAACTGAGAATGCTTGCATATTGCTGTGATTAGACATTGCCCTGTTGATCTTGAAAAGAAGGTTTTTAAGTATTCAATGTTCCCTATAAATTCTCATATAAATTTCCCCTTATAGTGGCCCCCCTATCCCCTCGGGTGGGGCATGCTTTGAGCAAATATACGTTATCTGAGGATGCAGCTGCATATTAATAATGACTAATAATGGGCTCGGTCCGTCTACGCGCCAAAAAACTCGGTCGTCATATTTTCCCATACAAAGTCTATAACCTATAATTATAGCACTGATGCCCTTGAATAATATTATTTTTAAAGTATCCCCTGTATATTCCCAAAAATAAGCGTTTCCCCTATTGTAGCCCCACCCTACACCACGGGGACATGCTGTGTACAAATTTGAATTTACACTACCTGAGAATGCTTGCCTATCATTAATGACTTACCATGGCCCTGTTCTTGAGAAGAAGATTTTTTAGAGATTCTTGCAATATATCCCCATTTAAAACTTAGATCACCTATTGTTGCCCCCCTACCCCCGGGGTCATTAATCAAACCATGTCGAATCTCCATCCATTAAGGAAGCTTTCACTAAGTTTAGTCTTTTCTGGTCAAGTGGCTTTTGAGAAGAGGATTTTCAAAAGATGCCATCATGCTTTCTTTTATTTCTTGGTTATCTCGCCTTTGAAAAGGATGTAACCCTGCACTTGAATAATTTTGAATCCCCTTTATCCAAGGCTACTCTGGTTGAAATTGACCCTGTGGTTTTGGAGAAGAAGTTGAAAGTGTGTAGTTTCCGGACCAACGTCGGATAACAGAAATGCTCATTTGGGATTATAGCTCAGGTACGCTTGGAAAGTGTTTTGATTTTTTTTTAGTCATCCTGCGTTTCGAACAATCGGGGCCCCTACAAAATAAGTTGCCCTCGAATGTGGTCCAGACTACCCATGAGAGACAAAGTTTCTTCAAAAAAGGCAAATGCCTTTTTAATATCATTTTGGTTTTCTGTGTGAAAAAAGTTGGTACACTAAAACTCACACATTGCGCAGTCAGGAGCGCCTTTAAAAGGAATTAATTAATAGTTTGATGAATCATTATTTTGTTATTAATAGAAGTGGCCTGTTTAATTACTGTACTGCATATGCCATTTTGTATTATGCAATATTTCATTGTTAATAATCAAAGAATAAAACCAGCACGAAGCCATCCAAGTAATCAGTCTTAATGAAGGAAACTTAATTGGAACACATTGTTATCGTAGTATATCACACTGAAATAATCTGCTGTACAATATAGTCCACGAGTGTTCCGTAGTTAATGAAAAGAAATCAATGTTAAATAATTTTCAAACTACAGAGAATATTCGTGAAATTTTCCATTCTCCATTAATATTCACACTTTTCCCCCCATGTGTGAGCATAACAAAATAGGTTCATTACGCTCTGTCACTGTTCGGTGTGTTTACATGCACACGTTATATACAATTAAATTCTAAAATTACATAAAACTGGCTGTCATACAATATCTAAACATAGTTATAAAAACTGTCTGAGATGACAGGCAACATATTAGATCACATAAATCATACCTTCTAATCGCCTTACACAAATTAGCAATCGCAAAGAGGTGCTTAATTGAGATTTAATCCTCGGCACGGGAGCTATGATACTTACTATAGCGAGTGTTGAACGTGCTTCTCCATAAATCAATCCCCGGGTAATACGATCGACTATTAACTTAACCTCAGCGGCGCTCTATCCGAAAGATGTTCTCAGCAAACTTGTTCAATGCTAAAATACCGCATAATCAAAACCAAATGTTCATAGACATAAACAAAATGAAAATTATTTAGCCTTTGGTTCTGCCGTATGGTATACAAAAATCGTCGCTTTGTAAGGAATCTTTCTAAAAATACATTTCTTTTTTAAAACGTCGGTATTTGTTAAATGTTCAACATTATGTATTTAAAGTGCTCATAGTATTGTCAAACTGTCAGTCCATTGATGGTAAAATGGCGTTTCGTGGGATCTGATACGACCCCAGC
This sequence comes from Ostrea edulis, assembly GCF_947568905.1. Taxonomy (NCBI): domain Eukaryota; kingdom Metazoa; phylum Mollusca; class Bivalvia; order Ostreida; family Ostreidae; genus Ostrea; species Ostrea edulis. The sequence goes on along the minus strand of NC_079165.1, from coordinate 19,788,738 downwards.
ACCTTTAAAGACCTGTCAAAATCCTGGAGATATTTTATAATGATATGACATTGGACAAAAATCAAAATCTAGACACAATGAAATAGGAAGGTTTATCTGCTGCAAATCGGACTATTCAAAATGTCTACAAAAATGCGATTTGTGATTGACACACGCATTCAGCCACGGACATAGAAAGAAAAAACAAACTTCTGTATATAAAAAATTACAACCAAAACAAGGAGGTATCTTTGACATATAATCTGATCTTCCATAACCATGTGACTCGTATGGTTTGGTTTGTTACTTTATCAAAGATGTACGCTCGTATGTGAATGACATGCACAATTAGAACTTTAATTTGTCGTTGAAATGGGGCTTTCTCTTTTCCCCCTGACTTACACGGAACACCCATCAATTTGCTGGTTTAATCTGATTTTAACCAAAAGGAGGTCTGATAAGTATCGAAACCTTCTAATGACTGATAAGACGATTTGAAGAGAGATAATTCAATCAGGAAATTCAATTGCTGACAGAAGTCGCATTCATGGTGAGAAATCAGGCGGGTTTGTGTGTTTTGTTCAGTGTTTTTGACATTTGATGAGACGATTAAATTTAGGGGTTTCTACATTCAGATTTTCCATAGATGTAGTCATCTCAGATTTGATATCACTTCAAGAAAGTCAGACCAAATCATTATTACAATGTCATTATTAACTTTCTTCGGCATACTTTTTATATAGATATTAAAAACACCATTGTGAAGATCTAATGTCTGTAAAAATGAATCATGCCCAAAGAGACAGAATTCTTTTCCAAAGCATTGCCAAAGGTCCATGACTAAGTCGAAATCTACCACAAGACAGAATTACATGCATTTCTTCCCAAGATCCAAATTTGAAAATCAATAGAGATACAAATTCCTATAATAGGATTCTAATTTGTATCAGAAACCTTACCGAAGTTAACACCTCAACATGATATTTTGTTTCAATTCGAGCATTATCTGCACTGCATTCACACGAAATACCCACTGCCGTTATCTTTGCCATCCCCCTGAACTTTTAAACTCGTATCACATTTCATCTTAGTTCACTTTTTCAATTGATATACTGTTGATTTCCGTATCCGGAGATGACCTTTGGTACGACCATCGTGGCTCTATACTACGTCATGTTGACAAACTCACTGGCATGACTACAATACCGGAATCGATCAATTCACTATCATTACAGAACAGGGTGGTGTCGGATTTCCCAACCAGAACAAAAGCAGCGATTTTTCATGGGGATGGAATATACTTCCTTTTCCCTGAGTCGCAAATCAAAATAAAAATACGATATCGGCCTCTAACACGATTCTTATGCACAAAATCAGCCAATTGATTTTTATAGCAAAGATCAACAATTCCTTTAAAAAATAATACGGGTTAAATCCAATTAATTTTGATATGCACGTATATAAGATTTTTAAAAAAAGAACAAATATACGTGCATCTTAATTTCTTTTAATGACCGTGTGACACGAGGAATGATACGTATGTTTATTTAGATTTAAACACCGGACTTACAAGTAATATATTCATACATAGTTTACTTACAAATCTGCTGTATTTCCATAAAAACTGTCGGGTAAAGATAAACAATTGAACGAATTTTGCTGAAATCATAAATATGATAAAACAACGGTTTATGATAAGATATAAACGAATGACCAGTGGTCACGTCGACCTAAGTCAAATTATCCTTACACCTGTCATATTCAGAGATAACCGACACACGGCATAGACCTTCTTTCTTTTTTTTGCTGTGTGTAATTAACGTCGAGTAGAATTTCCGCCCCAAGCATATATCTGTTTACGAATACTTCAAATTTCTAAGGAGTTGTTCTTATTAACTTGTACATGCAAACATATACACCTGGTAGTTTTCATAACTGCAAATATGTAGATATCTTGCATTTTTGCTTTCAAAATTGTCATCAAGCAATTTATTAAATTTTTCATCAATCACTGAAAAGACACAAAAAGGAGCGGTACTCTTTGAGACCAGTATGTTAATTTGCGACTACTTCTGACTTATTTCAAATAAAGGGAGAGTAAATTGTCCATATTTGCCAAGATATAAGTCCGCTCTCGAAGTGTCGCTTTACTATACTCAAGATACTATACGTTACGAAGATCTGAAAACCCATGCGTCCAAGTCCGACAGAACAAACACATGCAGCGCGACGTGTCCGCCACCTTTGTTTGAACTGTCTCATGTATCTGAAAAACTTGCACAGGACACATATATGTCCTCCGACAGAGTAGGTAAGCATTTGGTAAGTGCGTTCTCTTTGGTGTTTGGAGCGACACTCCGAGAATTGAAAAGAATATGCAGTCTTTGTAAATGTAATTAAGCTCTACTTAGATGTAAAGAGATGTAGAGCCTGTCAGCTATGTGTAAAAAAAAAATTCAGAATCACAGTTTTCATACGAAGAAGCTTAATATTTTAATATATTTACATTACTCAGATTTGTTCCTGAATATTGTTAGCATTTCCATACCGAGGGTTATTTTCTCATATGCTCTAAAAAAAATTTCGCCGGGATTTAAAATTATTGGCGACTGGGATGTCACGATCAGAATGCGGTATTTTCAACATTATTGGTTGTAATGTCACAGAGAAAAACGTCGAAAAGCGATGCTTATTTTTTTCAAATGCTGCATACCACTACAAAGTCCAGTCAACGTAATGACATAACATCGCGTGTAACGAGATAAATACAATAGACAAGAGACCCACAGGCCTTAGCGGTCACCTGAGTATTATTTAAAAGTATCACTATTCCCAAGGGCTATGAAATCTACAAACAATTCTTGTTCTGCATATCTAAGCTAAATTCTAATATTCAGCAACAGTATAAAACAAGATGTTTTCTTTAAAATTTAAATGCCCCTGAAAGTGCCTATACTGATGAAAGACTTTACATAATATCATATATGCAACTCTAACACAATATGCCTAATATCTAACCGTCCTAGAGTAAGGAGTTGCGAAATTCACAATTGAACATTTTTAACTTCTTGATAACTATCATTCCAATTCTTTTGAAATTAAGTATGAAGCATCTTTGGGACTAAGGGAATGTATAGATTGTAAAATAAAGAATTGACCAATTTTAAAAAATCTTCTCTACAACCGCACATCTGTAGTTTTCTTACAGATGTGCGGTTGTAGAGAAGATTTTTTTTTTAAATTGGTCAATTCTTTATTTTACAATCTATACATTCCCTTTGTCCTAAAGATGTTTCATACTTAATTTCAAAAGAATTGGAATGATAGTTATCAAGAAGTTAAAAATGTTCAATTGTTAACGCAAGATGGAGGACGATGAACTCTGATCAATTGCAATAGGTCGCCAGATCTTACTCAGGTGACTTAAAAATGCATATATAAGAAATGTGTTTTTTTTTTCAGTTTCTGAAATCATATGAGATGATAGACGTCGAGTCTTTTGACACCGGCTCACATGGAGCATTCAATATGTCGGTGTGAAGAGGTTCAAGGTCATCTCGTATATTCTCAAAACCGGAAAGACACATATTTCTTAAATCAACCGCTTTTATTGCAGCATTAACAAGAGGTATGTGGCCAACATCGCTCATCTGATCAGTTTGCAATTTTCCAATAGGCAAGTAAACTTTTAAAAACTATATTGTGGCCCCGCCCTGGTCCTGGTCAAAAGAAATTTAGAATCCACGCCACATCAGGATGCTTGCATATTAATTTTACAAACAGCATAGTTGAGATTTAACACATACAGATATATAGATATTGATATTGATATATGTATGTATATATATATATATATATATATATATATATATATATATATATATATATATATATATATATATATATTCATTCATTTATCTATCTATATCTCAGCAAGAAACACTACACAAAGGAGTAACGCTCCACTGTTTGACTCTACGACAATCTAAGTCTAACTAGAATACACAGACCCACAACACTGAACACGCGATGATCAGGTATAACCACGTCTTAATTCAATTTAAGCGTCTTGTCAAGTTTGACATATGACAAGTGTCAGATCTAGACTATGTATTGAAACATTTAAATATTTCAGTAACATTTTTTATTTATTGCATCATTTAAATGTTAAGCGATGGAAGGGAATGGTAATCCTGGTCGCTTCATTACCTCCCAACAAACCTAAACGGAGGCTGCTCGTTTGCAAACCCTGTCAATTTCTCAATAGGTTTGATTGTAGGTCATTTGGGAATGTTAACGTTTTTTTTAAACATGCAGACCAAATCAAACTAATTATGATTTGTTGCAAGTCGGACACAAATGATTTTGCGGGCAAAGAATGCTGATATGGAGGTTTCACACACACACAAACACAGATAGAAACAGATTTGGGGTACTGTACTCAAACTTAAATTCGCTCCTACACTTTGTCTAAATGTCAGATACCGTGCCATCATGATGAAACATGTTTACCTCAATTGTTTCCTGCCCAATTACCATTAGAATCTGAGGTCAATGGAGGTTCAATTAGTACATGTCTCATACATATGCTAAACATGGTTTACATAACATTTCTCATATTAAACATGTTTTACGTAATTTTTTTTTTAATCAAATATTTTGTTTTGAGAAAAAACTGAAAAATTGTAGAAAGTATCAAACACACCTGATGCTGGAAAAGTTTATAGAATTTTATAAACGAAAGGCTGTTTGAATTTCGGGAAGTTTTCGAAAACGGAGAAGTTTCGAACAATGCAAATAACAGATAAATTAGGAGAGAAGATATATAGCTGCGAAAACAAAACGGTAGCGAAGTTGTACACTACATTACTTTATATCATTATAATTTTACCCTCCTCGTGCCGCTGTTATTTGTTCTTATAACGAAATACCGGTAACCAAGACAGTAAAGCGATAACTAGTCAGCAATAACAGTTCGAACTTTTACTATGATATAAAATTTTGGAAATAGATAGTATTATAGTAATAGTCGATAAACCGCCTTCAATCTTCTGACATTTTATCAGGGAAAGAGAATTTAAGCGTTGAAAAGTTCCTACTACAAGCACATGTATTCATGATATTCTTCATCGTATTCAAAGCTAGAAAGAGGACGAACAAACTTTTCTTCAAATCTCTTCGAGTTATTTTCTCTAAGTTTCCAAATGCATGTTTAGTAATCTCCTCGAATTCTTATCAACAGGAATCAAAAACCCAGAGGCGAGCCGTGATAAATGAATCGTTAAGCTAGCCATGTTTTGGAATGTCGAACAGTTTTCCGATAAATACTTCATGATTGGCACTAATAAGCTAATGAAGTTAGCCAGGACTTATGGTTTAGCAAGAAATGTTTTCTAAAATGGATGATTTTATCGAAACCCCAGCGTTCACTTCAACAACAGCACAAAAATGCACTTCCTGCTCTGTGGCAGGGATGACGGCCCATCTCCCAATGTTACGAGATACGCAACTCTCAGCCTCAGAATCTCACGAGTACATGCTATAACCTACCTAAAGTTTGATTGACAGCAGTCATTGCCATTTCGTGGCGGTAAATTTTACAAACAAACCGTTCATAGGTTTACTGCAATAAATGTCTACTAGCATAATCATCAGACAGTTCCTTCCTCACAGCGTTCCCGGTTTCTATAGCACCTTGTTAATCATACACAAAGCTTAAAACCTGTTTACAGTTTGTCTACAATTACTTTTAATGCGCGTTATGGCTCCCATGCCACGCTCATACCGAGAGCCCAGAAATACAATCTTTGTTTTTACAAACTACTGGGAAACCACGATGTATATGCTGCTAAATGTCCGATAATACCGAAATAATCAGAAACATATTCGATAACTCGTGACGATTTCGTCTGTTGATTAATTACACAGAAATCTCTCTCTCTCTCTCTCTCTCTCTCTCTCTCTCTCTCTCTCGTACCTCAGAAAACTCTGGCGAAGAAGCAACGGACAAACAAGAGAAAGAGGACACAAAGATTATTGGGAGATTAGAACATGATTACCGTTCCAAAGAGATCTTTTGGCTACAATATATTTTACTACAAAATAATCTCATAAAATTTGAATATCATGGAACGTGTTTTAAATATAGATGTAGTGGACTGTTTATATAAATATAGTAATTCAAAATTTTGTGCGTATCGATTTACAGAATTCTTTCTAAACTCCCGTTCGTTTAGGGTGCTCAACAAACCAGGTCTGGGATGTTGCCCCACGGAACATAAACACGAGACCCAATGACAGGTCTTCAAAGTAAACCAAAACAAACTTTCCATATGGCGATACTTTCTTGACTCTTATTTTCAACTCGTAATTCATGTATTAAACTTTAACTATAGTATTCATATATTTAACAAACCCCAAATCTTCCCGCTTCAAAATAGATAAATTTTTGAAAGAAAAAATAACAAGTGATGCAAGTCATATAAAGATCTTTTCGAAGCAACTGCGCTGGTTAGAGCCATCATCTTCTTTTCGGAAAATGCCCTCGCCATCACATACAATGACGCAACCGCAAAAAAAAAAACAACAACAACCACAGTGAATTACACCCTCCCTTAGTACATGTACACCTACCTAAAACTTAAGAAATTCCCGTGTAAATGCAACATCAGGACCTTATCATGAAGCATGGCATTTGGAATATACAAAGCCTTGTCTGTTGATGGGTTCTGCAGAAGCCATATACGTCACGCATATTGGGATCGTAAATCAGGCATTTAACAAGGAATGCAAACATAAACATGCTAATACAACATAATCCTTCTTATTGTAGAACAACACATCATCAAGTTACTTTTCTCTAAATGTGTTTATAACTGTCCCTCAAAAACAACCTCGATATAGAAACCTTATTCACTCTAACACTGATTTTATTTGCAGCGGTTTTCAATCAAACTTTGCTCTTCACTAGAATTTGAAAGTTGATTTGTTGAATATTTTTAGTTGAAATTTACTAAAATGGGTCGTGTACTCGCGCGTATCAATCTTAATTCGTTTCTGGATCATAATTCAGTAAAACCTGGATGTTACCATAATAATAAATATTTTCCTGATAATGATGTTTGAAGTGTATAGTGTGACCTTGCAGTCTAAAATAAAAAGAAAGGCAAGCTGCCCACGGACCACGAAGTTCACCCGATTCATGGACCACGAAGTTCACCCGATTCACTTTGCTCTTTATACATGCATTGCCTACTTAACTCAATATTCGTTATCAAAACAATATCCAATGTGTTTAACCGACATTGTTGTTCTTGCAGGGAGTACGGTAAAATATTTCCCAGGGAAAACTCATATATACGATCTCTACCGTTGGACAACAATGACATCGGGAGTTTCGAGTTGAACACTACGTTAAGATGTTTTCACATACTTTACAGGCATTTGGACGAATTGTGGTCTCGTCTTCTTCATCCAATTTTCAAATATAATTCTGATGTTATACATTTATTGTGACTTAATGCCAGTTAATGGCCTTTAACTTGAACAATTTTATGAATTCTGGTCTGCTTGTTCCTCAAAGAAATACTTAAATGATGAGAGGGAGAGAATGATTGTTAGTACTTGTAGTAGATAATCGATTAGGATCAATATTCACCATATTTATTTTAAGTAGGGTGGGGGTATTGATGAAAACTAAGTGAATTTAGTAGGGTTTTTCCGAGAGATATGAACAACTCCTTCGGCGGAATGAACACCGCTTAAAATATGCGCATGGCGGTCCCACCTATAAATCCTTCGTTTCTATTCATCGGTTTGATAAATTAAGTTTATTTCATTCCTATTAAATATTAAAATTGTAATCGAACTTAACAAATTTTTATATTATTTGATGTTTAACGAATATTTACATTTCCAATGTTTTTGGCTTTGATATCATGACAAATTGTAATGATAGCCATTCCCCCATGAATGCGCTGCAGTTGTCAGCAATGCGCGTGAAACTTCATAAATGAATATTTACATTTACTTTTTAATCCTTTAATCAAAAGCATTACAAAGTTTTAATGAAATCTGCTTATAATTGTAAAGACCGAATCACGATAGTCTGTTAGGCGTATGAACATTTTCGAACGTGGCGTCTACATTTTGGCCCCACATGTGCAGAATGAACACAAATTAAGCGTTGTTGCCTATTCCCGTCTCAGACAACGTAAATGAACCTCATACGATGCCTATAGTAGTTGATCTTACCACTAATAAGGTTGATATTACCAACCAAATACAAGAAATCAATCCAAATGAGGAATTTCTTAATTCAGTAATTGTACTTTCAATTCTTCAAATTGACAACATGGCCGACTGGCACCGGTTCACTACATAGTAGTAATCGTACCTACCTTGTTTACAATTAGATACATTTGAAAAAAATATGAACAGTTTAAAATTCATATTGTACAACTTTTTAAATAATTTGATGATTATATTTCATTGAGAATCAATTCAAGAATTGGATTAATCATTTTTTCAGCACTGCGCACTTTTTCCTTTTACGATTTGATATTATATACATAAACGTGTATGTGCTGTTCCAATGACTACTTATTAAAAAAAAATAAGGTGGGGATTTTGAAATATAGATTAAAAATGTACGCATTTAAAGGGGTTTTAAAAATGTAAATAAAAGTAATGGATTATAATTTTTTGAAAGATGTAGTCTCATAACTGCAACGGTGTAGCAAACATTCTTTTATAACACGCGTTGTTCCATTTGTATGTGCACGCCGTTGCAGTTATGAGACAACATCTTATTCATTGTTTGATTATAGTGCGTCTATTTCACGGAGGAACAACACAACAGTGAAATTTGATATGGATGAAAAGTAGAGGGTATGTACAGCAATATTTTGAAATTAAAAACTTTCAAATTTACTTTATTTTGTCGAAAATTGTAGTTTTGATAGAAAGTAACTCGGGGAAAAAACCTAAAACCCATGGTGGACTCAAACCCGCGATCTACAAATCAGGGTCAAGTTACACAAAAGTTAGTTAAGTTTAACTGACATTTAACTTAGTTAACGCTAAATAAATGTTCGAGTTAATGGCAGTTAAAGTTGTCAGTTAAAGTTTACTAACCTACGTGCAACTGGGTCCAGTAGTCCACACGTTACTGGGCTAAACAATCAAATTTAAAAGGAATTTACAAATATTGCAGATATTCATATTTTCGTTCATGTTTTAAAAGGAAGGCAGTCATTATGGCGATGCAGTATACCTCCTTAACGACTGGGACGGCTCCGACAAAAATGAAAGTAGAATATAACTATAAAAAATTATTTTCACTTTTGAAAATACACGCGTGTATGAACTGCAATGCTCTAAGCCGGTATACTTTTCTTGACTACTAGCAAAAACAAATAAATAAAAAATAGGCAATTCGTGAACATTTCCTGGAATAGATTATATGTCACCTTTTGAAATTTTACATTCATTTTACTTTGAAGTTTAAAAATGATTCCTTATGAAAATTTAATATCTTAGTAGTGTGTGCATTTTTACCAAAGTACCGCGGCTGCGAGACAATACATGTACATTAGTACCAGACTTAGGGAAGTTCCTACCCTCTATAATATATCACCCTGTTTTTTGTCAGACCTTGCTCTTTTAAATTAAACAAACTTGTCCTGGTGAATTTTGACAAGTTTGAAAGAAAATGGACCTTTGCTTTCAAAGAAGATATGAAAAGTGTCACAAGTTCCTGGACAGACCACCTTCAGTTGTGCTTTCTGTTCGGATGATCGACGGAGAAAGAAAACAGGCAAAATCTCACATTACCCCTGGTGTATAAGCCTAAGGCATAATGGGTTTATTTAGCCAATTTCAGAGCTGTTTTATTCTGTATTCAGAAAATTATTATTCGAGTTTGAAATAAAGTATTTATTATTCTTTGACCGAACAGCAAATGTTGGTTGTCACATGTATGAATAATATCACATGGTTTGATATTTTCATATAAGATCAAGGTCTATTTATGTGGCCGCCAATGTCAAAATTGGCGTGACCTAATTCAATTTCAAAACTAGCTTAACGTCATCATCTTTCAATAACTAACAGGATATTAGACTTGGGGGTTGGGGGGGGGGGGTTACTTTATCAATATTCAGTGGTATCAAGCAAATGGATATAGTACTCAAACTGGTGACAGATCAGTCAACCACACAGCCCTTAGATCCTCATATTATTTCCTTTATACAAAGTTACTTTCGGATATAAAAATATGTACGAGGACAAGAATTTGACAGGTCCGTTGAAAGGGAGAGGGAAGGGGTGTCCTCTCTCTCTCTAGTTGTCATATTTATCACGTGTACAGATTATCTAATAGGTTCTGAATAATATGAAACACTGCGATTGATAAAATGCGGTCAGGGGTTCCTTTTTTCATGTTTGGTTTTACAAAATAGTAATTTGCCCCTTCCCCACTCCCGTTATTTTTTTCTCATTAACAACTTCAAATTAAATGGTTGTACAAGTATACCATTTCTTGTTGTAACAAGTATGAAAGTTATTACTAAATGTATTGTATATATGTATCAAGTTTGGTTATAAGCACACTTTACCTTTCCTAAAGCCTTGCTTCCTAGAATCATTCCGCGATTTAAAAAAAAAATGTTTTAGACATTTATAAATTATTTTATCTTTCCCCTAAGCAAAGTTAACAGAAATCAAGGATACATTAATGACAGCATACTGTAATATGCACAAACTTCCAAATAGGTTATAAGGGGACCCTATATAACTCGTGTCGAACATTTACATCTCAATTCTATATTCCATACAATCATGTTATGAATGACATTAAGTTTTCCTCGACAGGATTTGCAAACCAAATTTTATTTAAAATGGTAACTTATGACATAGCCTTGTCATTATTAGTGATAAGACTCGCATTTAATTACAATTTGTATTTATATACGCGGACAAGGTTTGCAACTGTCTGATTATGCGGTTCGTTTCTTGCATATTACAGAATATATTCTTTTAAGAAAGTACTACGTGGAAACTAGAGAAAATTACATACAACAAAGTTCCATGTATAATATTTACACTTACAGCAATCGATAAAGCAACTTATGGCCATCTGACTTTTTACGCATTCTACTTCCGCTTAATCGAACAGGTGTACATCTAAACAGAAGAAGAAAAAATCGACTCACCTATCAATCAGACTATGAAACCGGCAAATAGTAAAAGCACACGCGGCCACCTAACTAGCAGTCACTGCTGGGGGACAGTCATTTAGCGTACCTTTCTGGCTTATTTGATCGCTGAAGAACGCGGTCACCTTCTTGCGCGCGCCCTGCCTAATTGTGAAGAAACTCGTCCGTCAGTTGTCAGCGTGCTATTGAAATCGCCACTCTTGCTCTTTGTTTTTATGTTTCGGTTGACCTCATGCGCGTCAAGTTAAGACTTACAATTAATTGCTGGAGAGAGGCGGTGCGAAATTTTCCATTTTTCTTACGAATGAATTATGTATGCGTGGCTGTATTATAAATTGGTCCACGCATTGGCCAATATCAAATATACATGTTTATAAAGATTCCTCCAGGGTTTTTTTCTGTATATGAATCGCATCTAATGATTGCGACTTCATCGAAAAATCGGAATTTTATAAACAAGACTTAAGTTGCCCCCAAACTCCTCGTACCGGAGAAAGCTGATGGAACAAGTTGCAAAGGTAAAAAAAAAATCCCAAAACGAAAGACAAAGCACTTGTCCATATAGTAGAAGATGAACTGAAGATGATAAAAGTAACCAGAAGAAAAATAACTAGACCTAGAACCTGTAGAAGGCAAACATTAGAAACATTACTTCCCAGGGTTTTACTAAGGCTACTGAGAAACATTAACCAAAACAAATTGTATACAGATATACACTAAACCAGCGAGGCTTATTGTTGTATATTGTTTAACGTCCCACTTGAGAATCTTTCACTGATATGGAGACGTCACCATTGCCGGTGAAGGGCTGCAAAATTTAAGCCTGTGATCGGCGTTTACTGTCTTTGAGCAGGGAGGAGTTTTTAACGTGCTATATCTGCTGTGACACGGGACCTCGGTTTTTGCGGACTCGTACGAAGGACCGCCCCATTTAGTCGCCTCTTACGACAAGCAAGGGGGTACTGATGACTTATTCCAACCCGGATCCTCACAGGACCTAAACCAGCGAGGGAGAGCTGTACTTTATGTTCTACTTGCAGTTAAACTTTGGGCAACAAATCCGCTTAAGGGTAAAAGAAAAACTGATTGTTGTCAGAGAACCCAGTCTATAAGTCAGGACAATTTTACTTTACGTCCGGTGTAACGTGACTAATATAACGATCAATGGAAGGCAAAATTTCGGGAGACTCTTAACCGGCGGCCGGTGGACAGTAGTTAACAATCCAAATGATGTGTTTCATGCTAACGAATTTATAAGGTGCATAACAAAAGTAAATGTTGTGCAAAAGGATTTGGTTTCTCTTAACATGTCTGTTGACTATTCCACGCAGCCATGTGCAGGTTTTAATGAAGGTTTGCAGAGACGATAAGTGATATGCAACATACCAGATCCTTCGTCATACTAACCAGCAGTAAATAAGGTTAAGGTCCGCACTGTATAATCTTAGGAATAGTGCTTGTACACACCCTGTAGGATAGACACCCTGTAGTATACACACCCTGTAGTATAGACACCCTGTAGTGCGTGTCGTTTTATGTACATGCTGTATAACTTGACCGTTGAATTCCTCGCTTGAACGAGACCGGTCGTGATAGCTTAGTGGTATAGCGTTGGCTTCGTAACAAGGAGGTTGCGAGTTCGAGTCCCGCAGTAAGGCGAAAACATAAGTAGTGATTGCTACTTCGCCAAATGCTCGGCATTGAGAAGTGAGAGTCACGTGTCTTTCGGATATGACCTTAAAAAGGAGCTCCCGTGTCGCGACAGACGTTGGCACATTGAAGAACCCTTCCCTGAGCGCTAAGCATACAAGAAAACAACCACTCAATCCTCGCTTGAACTGACAAAGAGGACAGGGGTTGTGAACGCGAGAAATGCGCAGGTGTGAGTCTGCAATCATATTTAGCAGATGCATACAGCTGTATAAAAACAATGTAAACTTCAACGACCAGGTCAGATGTATATATTGTACAAGTGATTAATTGATTGTTTCACTGATATTGAGACGTCACCAGATGTTGATGAAGTACCACAAATTTAGACCTATGCTTAGCGTTCTGAGATAACATTAAATTTATCTTTCCAAACTTGTCCAAAGCTGAACTCTATCGCTATGCCTTCGCAAAGAAAGCCATTCACAAAACTTTACAGTTTACCTAAAATAAATACAATTACATGTACATTACTTTTGATGTTGTTTAAGTCCAAATGATCATAAATATATCTGATGGAATAAAAAAACATGATTTAGTTTTATTTGAAAGCATTGATTTTTATTTTAGCTTTATGGGGGACAAAACATGCCTTTGTCATAGATAGTCCACTAAAGGCTTCCTGCCACTGGACCTGTACGCATGCTCTCAGGAATGTGTGGTTTTAAAAAGGTTTGGTGATTCCGGAACATTGTAGCATGTGACAACAACATATTACAATACGTGTACATCTGCCTCGCAGAAGACCGTCTTTGTATTTAAAAAAAATGTTCTGCCAACTATGTATCGTTGATTTCATTTGAGTAAATTCAAAATGGACAAAGCAAGTGGGTTTTTTTTTAATTTAAAGTGAGTAAATCTAAGATCTTGCATATTTTTTAAAATTCCTTTCTGGCATTTATAAATGAAAATATCCTCTCGCACCACAATGAACATTTTTCATGTTTTACAAACAAGAAAATAACATATGACTGAGTCACAATATATATAGATATAATTTTCTTGACACAACGCGATAAGGTGAATATCATACGTGCATTAGAACACATAATGGATCATTAATAACAACTAAAATATAGACCGAACTAAACGGGTTTACACGGATTTGCACGGGCGCCAGTTGCTCGACTTCCATCACTGTAAACCCCCGACATACTGAATGACCGACCAATCAACTACATGTACTCCAAGGAAATGTTTTAACTGACATTTACTACGTTGGCTTTTATTTTCATTATCCTAAAATAAAATACTACAAATACACAGATCCCTTAAATAATTGTTGAAAATGAATGGAATAAACACTGAACACAATGAAACAAACCTTTCTCCTAACTACACAAAATGTATTCCGATTGTTCATCAAAACTTATGATTCATAGACCATCCTAGAAAAAAAAGAACCAAATGTCGGACAAAAAAGTTCCAATTTCCAAAGCAGCTTAGTTTCGCTGTCGGTTTTCAACAAACAGATAACCATTCTTAGTGAAGCGTAACACGTGGAAGATGACTTGCGCGCCAGTATACGTCTTAATTAAACGATTCTGGAGATTGTTTCTGATTTTAAACAGATTAACCTGCAACTCTGCACCGCTGACCCAACAAGAGAACGGTGTGTAAATTTATCCCGCGCTAATGAGCCAGGTAAGCTATGCCCTGTTTCCTCTGGCAGGAAAAATCCTGCATGTTTCACCCTGTCTCGGTTTTTCTCGATCTGTAGACCAGGTGGGCATTTAACCTTGAGATTATATATCATATCAAAATTATGTAATGGGTTATTGTACACAATAAGTGTTGGCATTTTTCGTGTAAAGTTATGTGAATCCTAACGTCTTGCGAATACAACACGATATAGAGCATTAAACTAGTCTTTCATTTTGAACGGAGAAACTAACACCGATAAATCCTAGTTGTATTTGTAAAACAGCTAAAAGTCGCTTAATCTAACACAACCCTTGCTACTGAATGCTTAATTTTTGCATTGTAATTCGCCGACTTTACCCATTTTTCCCTTGAGTCAGAAATAACAAGGTCTCATTGTTTCCTAGCATAACACAACAACATGTAAGACTGTATTGATGTAGGTATCTGATAACCCGACCTTTTGATCGCATGGCATGTCGAGGAAATAAACTCCCTCTCATATTCCCATGCCAAAAATACAGTTCTTGTCCATTATACATTATTTAGATTTATTTTTTCAGGTGTTATAGGAGACAGATAGTCATGTAGATTCTACACATTTAACTTTAGTAGATTCATCTCAATATTACCCCCCCCCCCCCAAAAAAAAAAAAACCCAACTTAGAAAGGGAATGCTGACAGAGTTCCAATAAAACGTAAATATTCGAGGGGAAATTTCGACTATCTCCCCACCACCCCGCCCCCACCACCACCACTTACGTTTGTATAATGTGAAATCTAATTAGTGACATGGTGTTTAAAAAGCAAGCTTGTTTGCGATATTTAAGTCTCTAAATCGGAAAAGTGTGACAGGCCCGTGATAGGGGACGGCCATTTGATAGAACAATTAGAAATGGCGGTCCATGGTGGTGGTTATCTGCAATCTGAGCTCCGAGACACCTGTTGAGCATGTAATTATTAATAAGGGGCATTTTATTTGTGTCGCTAGTTCATCGATTTAGTTAATAATCGAAAGCTCAGATTTCAGTTCTACAAATACAATCCCAAATCATTTATTTTCCCAATTATTTTTTTTAAGAAGTGAACAATAACTTCTCTAATAGATTCTATTCATCGACCAAAGAAAAACATCAATTCAAAATCTACTAAATTAGATGGTTACCACGGAAACTATGTAATATATCAAGTGCAAATATGAAAATGTTCTCATGATTTGTAAGGATTAAAAATGAAAACAAACACCACCACACTGAACATTCTGTACATTTTTGCCTACTATCAATTTTCATTTACTTTTTAAACTATACAACTAGTATGATGTAAAATATTGTTTAAAAATACCACGTTGTTTACAGAGTTTCGCAGTGAGAAAGTCAAAATTTAGACGAGGCCTTAGTTAAGATAATGAAAAAAAAAAACAAGTTTACAGTCTGGGCATGAGGCTAATCTAAATGCAAGTCCTTGATTAAATATCTCGAGATAAACGAGGGAAAAGGTCAACTATAAATTAACAATGGCTCGATTAAAAGAGCCAAGTAGGTCGCCTTGAAGGAAACCCAGAGTCTTTTTATCTTACAACATGGCTTGAAAAAGCAAAGAACTTGGTTTGAGGAAGCTGAAAATGACTAGTTGGAGGAGATAAAACATAAGCCTAATATACCTTATAGTTTCCTCCATTGCTCTGGCTTTCCTCTCTCTTTGAATGCTGTCCAGTGAAGTTTATGAATGCTCTTTCACTCCCTGTTTACTGTCACATGCCAATGTTATACAAATGCTACAGTCCGCTGCGACCGCTTACACCAAGAACGATGACATGTAATACGCTGTATCACATCTCAGACTCAACCGCCAAAGAGTGTTCCGATAGCAGGACGGTGTGCACGCATTAAAAGTCGTCTCTACTCGATATAATCCTCGGATAGGTGAAAGCGAGATGTCACAACTGCTTTCTGTTACTTTAATCCTTGCAGTCTACCGCCCCTGACGAAAACAAAAGTTCAAACTATTGAATTTCTTAATTTCTTTTCAATTTCTCTTTCTCAAGAAAAGCTAAACGCTATGAAATTGTATTCATGAGAGAGAGAGAGAGAGAAATTGCATAGCAACAGCACCTACTCAAAGTTATTGCATAGGTGCACAAAATAGAGTGATAAACTAGCGGTCTCTATTTCTTCAGCATCCATTTTAATCTCTCAATATATCAAAACACGTCGACGGAACGCATCAACCTGGTTTTAAGTTTTCAAAAAAAAACCTGTACTCACCTTTTTATAACGGAACCCCACTAGGCAGTATCTAAGGTGAATAATGGTCCTGCTCATGCAGAGAATCGGAGGGGAAATATGGTGTGCAACTCTGGCAGTTCTTATTAATTGGAGCACGAAGGATACCAAAAAACGTCAATTAAGTCACAAATATATAGTCATCTCCGGCAGATGTCACTTTTCATTAAGTGTGCTATCTTATCACTGAAATCATTACCAGAGTCCACTCGAGGAGCAATTCCTCATCCTTTCACCCCGAACCCTTCAACAACCCAAACTACATCTTCCAGGTTCTGTGTTGTTTCCTCGACATACATGACGTGCGATAAGACAGAACAAAAACCTATTGGCATGTGCTAAGTTTCAGCTCTGTTCGATTTCACGATGAAAGTTATATTATAACTTTATTGCATATAGTCATAATCTATCGGGGTTTTTACGACATTAAAATTGTTACTATTGATAGAAAATCCATCGACAGATTGCTGAAAAAATATTGATATGCGCATATGTCAATTGTTAATGAAATTTCTCTCATACACTTTTCTGAGGCACCCCCCCAAAAAAGAAGTCTGAGTTGTCCCAATTTGTGTGTAAACAATTAAAATTTTGCTAATGGCCAGCAGGGTTATGTAGTTTCAAATTTTTCATTGCAATGGCATTAATATGTTTCCAGAAAAAAAGTGTAGTAACGCTATACCATAATTGTGATTATTTTAGCCTATTCATAATTTAGTGCATTTAGAATCAGATACTATTTGGTGAAATGATGAATTAGTGATAATATATATTACTGTAAGAACTTAGGACTTTAGGACTGCGTACGGCGTGATATGATCAAATTACACAAGTACATACATTATACTTCAAATAAAAAAGAAGCTCCCCCCCTCCAGCACGACATTTACTTTATGTATCATACGATTATGTTAGAAATATCATCATAATTCGTATACTTAGAGAAAATATGTTGTTTTTGGACCATTTACCCATTAAAGACTGCTTAGGTGGACACTATGCTCTCATGGTGTTGTTTTGGAAAGCAATAGTGCCTGAGCGACAGCGAGGTCTCCTAGGCACCTGATCCCACCTCTGGTGTGTCCAGGGGTCCGTGTTTGTCCAACTATCTATTTTGTATTGCTTATGCAAGGTGAAAATAACGAACAGTGATCAATCTCATAACTCCTACAAGCAATGCAAAATAGATAGTTGGGCAAACACGGACCCCTGGACACACCAGAGGTGGGATCAGGTGCCTAGGAGGAGTAAGCATCCCCTGTTGACCGGTCACACCCGCCGTGAGCCCCATATCCTGATAGGTAAACGGAGTTATCCGCAGTCAAAATCAGTGTGCCAAGAACGGCTTAACAATCGGTATGAAACACGTCATACAGCATTTGACCCAATGCAAGGTTGTATTGACGAACTAGATCGTTATAACGACCATAGAATTTGCGAAATGCTGACTTCAATCGAGACTGTTGAAATCCCTGTACCATCAACTTGTTTGTCAGTAGCTTACCTCGATTTAAAAACTGACTATACCCAGAACATCATTCATTTAAGACGTAGGTGTATTTTGATTGCATGCACTTGTTAAATTTTAATTCATATTTTCTACATTTTCTAAAATACTTCGTAAATGAAAGGTGAAGATAACGAACAGTGATCAATCTCATAACTCCTATAAGCAATACAAAATAGATAGTTGGGCAATCTTTCCCTCCTATGCAAACAAAACAACGCCCTCTGGCTGGTACAAGTAGTTTTTATGAAAGAAAGATAACTCTGTAAAGCAAATGTTTATAACTAGGCATACTATCACTTATAGAATATAGACGACGTTATCCAATGAGATTCCTAGGATTTATCATGTGATGCACTAATATAAGCTAAAACTACACGATTACACTAAGGCCATCCTTAAAAATATCTTCGTTTCCCGCACCCGACCCGCCATTTTCAACATGGGTCGGTCAGTCGGTAGATTTTTTTTCCTAATTGAATGTCTGTCCAAAGCATTCATATATGGTTTCATGACAGTGTAGTTATTCAAATAAGCTTACTCCTCCTAGGCACCTGATCCCACCTCTGGTGTGTCCAGGGGTCCGTGTTTGCCCAACTATCTATTTTGTATTGCTTGTAGGAGTTATGAGATTGATCACTGTTCGTTATCTTCACCTTGCATGTGCTTAAACAATTTACAAAAGATTAGTTTCTCTTTAAAACTCTTCAAATAATGGACAGTTCATTTATAAAAAGAGGGAAGACAATAAAATTGATTTACAAATGTATTTTGATAAACATTTATTGATATTTGAAAGACCATAGACCCCTTTCTTGCAACATGTGGCTTATCATGTTATCGGATAACCCCAAACTTTCCGTTGGCCAAGATCCAACAACCCAGGAAATACTGAACGCTATATTTACCTTAACGTGTCTTTGAGGGGAATATAACATTTTGATTTTTCCTATATTGGACCAAAATGAATAGGAAATTTCAAATTCCATACGACTGGTTACTGTTTTGAAGTCACTCAATGAAAAGACGCGTCTCTACTCACTCTTAACTATAAATGACTTCTATCACAAACTGGAGTAGCAATAATTGAATTTATGTTAAAATTTTGCTCTTAATCCAAGGCAACATTGCAGCTCTGTTTCTATCCATGTAAATCATAACAGAAAAACATGTCAGGTGTAAAAGATTGTCATTTATTCAAAATGACGAAAACTGTGAGTCCTAAAAATACAGAACGAAATTGGCCGGGAGACATACCCGCATCTTGACTAGAAATGCAATATTAGCAATAATTGAATTGATACACGTAGTAAAATCGAACCCTATCTAAAGAGGACCGAATATATTGCTTGATATAAGTTGCACATGATTTTATTAAATCATGATATAAACAAAATAGGATATTGCACTTTTTGTGTATACAAATCATGAACAAGATGTGTTTGTGAAACACAAATGCCCCCGATAATGGCCAATTCCGAAGATGGCCAAGGTCAAATATCTTGGTACCAATAGAAAGATCTTGTCACAAGAAATGCTCATGTACAATATGAAAGCTCTAAAATTTACCATTTAGAAGTAAAAATAAAAAAAATAAAAAAAGTAGGTCAAATGTCAAGGTCAAAAGGTTTAGTACCAACGGAAAGGTCTTGTCGCAAGGTATACTCATGTGAAATATCAAAGTTCTATCACAAACTGTTCAAAAGTTATAAGCAAGGTTAAAATTTTCAAAAGTAGATTAAACGTCAAGGTCACAGGGTCAATAATGTTGGTACCCACGAAAAGGTCTTGTCACAAGGAATACTCATGTGAAATATCAAAGCTCTATCACTTACTGTTCAAAAGTTATTAGCAAGGTTAAAGTTTCAGACAGAATGACAGACAGGACAAAAACAATATGCCCCCCGATCTTCGATCTCGGGGGCATAAAAATGGATGACCAGGTATTGTTTCCCAAATTGTAGGCCCTAGTAACCAGTTTCAATGTTTTTAAAGTAATCATATAATAAAACAATTATTGACATTATATCGGTCAATACAATGTTTTCGCTAACCTTGGAGTATAATATTTACCCCGCCCGTCGAGTATTTATCATTTCAGGCATATAAAACCCTGGTAAAATGGTAAGCAATTTGCAGTGGCTTGATAAAAGCCCCAAATCTGCTGAAAAATTTCTTTTTCAGTTGGAGTAGGGGAAGGTAATTCTGTTTACAATTTATTCATATTAAAGCGTCCAAAAATAACTGTACCCTGCTCAACTATACATGCAGCTTTTCAGCATACGTGTTGTTTTCTTGAAATTTTATTATCATTGTACCGTGTCCGCCTTGCTAAAAAGAGACTGTACGCGAATAATGTTTTATGTATACATTAGTGTTGGACAAAATGATATTTCGCACTTTAGGTCTCGCTGGTAAATCTGACAAGGTAATATCGCAGAAATAGGTCTCGCAAAATAAAAGTAATCACTATGCACTCAGAGTGTCTGCTAAATGTAAGGGGTATAAAAAAAAAAAACCTTGGAAACTTAAAAATCAAGAAACGATTATTATCAATATTACGTATTCTTTACTTGGCCTATTTAGCTCCACCTGGGGTCTTAGTTCCAGGCCCTAATGTCACAAGTTTCACAGTCTGGGTGGAGGTATCCTTGTTCATTCACATTGTGACTGCAAACTCAAGTGTGTTCGCTTCGTGTTCCGGATAAAAAAAACAAATGGATACATTTAATATTTTTCTCTATATGATTAATTATATTTAGTTTGGGACCCGATCCCCTGGCCCTGAAGTTACGAGTTTCACACTAGTTTGTATCCTCACAAGTCAAGGTTTTGTGATTACATGTACGTACGTGGAGTGTATGTAATCACAAAACTTTGGGGCTTTTATGCTAATTTTTACTGATCACTCGCGATCGAGATGTGTTACATATCTAAAAGTAATCTAAATTGCCCCCCCCCCTCCCCCTCTTAAGGCCCAAGGGGGAAATAGTCGGGAATTATCAACCCTGAAGTTTAAAAAAAATGTTCAAAGAGTTTACGACGCAAAAGTGACAAAGCATGCATATAGCATCCGGTCATCAGATTAACACATGAGAACGTGACTTTAATATGTGGGAACAGTCCATCTCTCGGCCAGATATTTTGGATTGAATATAACGTTTATCCTACGTACCATAAAAATGAATAGAACATTCATACTGAATTACTTCAGTAATTTCATGTGCATTACATTCCACCAATGTTAGAGTTATAAACAAAGTGGTTTATACAGAATCAGCGGATAATATTTTCTGACATGTAGCTGAAATATTTCGGCTTTAAACAATACTAATGGCTTACAGGAGATTGTGTATAATGTGTGTGATAGGCAGATCGCCCGTCCTATGTTATTTTAACGCTGTATCTTTCTTGCTACATTGCGTGTCTGTGGCACCAACTCGACTCCTAGTTTATCTAGATAACAATGGCTGAAGATTGATTTCTTTATATCGTATAACTGATCCATAACTGTGTCTATATAGTGCAAAAAATGCATGTCTGCCTTCACTCTCCAGGCAGCATTTTTGTCATGCACAGGTTGATAGGTACGTATTCAAGTGAAACTGGGAGAAGGCGGAGATAGTACGCATTGTAATCTTGTCAGATGTTGATATAATGCCCGAAAAAAAAAATTAAACTTCAAGGAATCAGAGAAAAAATTGCAGGTCGTCTATAGTCGGGAAATTCACCTTTTCTACAAAATTTATATGTTTAGGTGAGCGGCTGTGTTGCCTCTAGGACGCAACAGAAACTTTGCTGGACGTCGAGACTTTAAACATACACGCCCCTGAGAGTTTGTATCTGACAGTGGATTTTGATCACGGTATCAACCATCAAGAGTTGCTGTCATGGAGATGAACAGTCAGACTGGACTGTACATTGGTCACTGCCATTCGGGGGAAAGATTCGATTAGATCACGCAAGGCTACATCACTCGACTGAGCATATGAAACTCCAACCCCATCCATTGTGTCAAGCTTCAGAGTATAAACAAACTCTGATTTACACGTCTTGAGAATGCTTAAATTTCAACAATCTTTGTGGTTCTTGAAAGATTTTCACATAATTTTACCCAGTTGTTAAGTATGATTTAAACGTTATTTGACCACAATCTGAATTCGGGGCTCATTATTTCTAGTTAATCTACTCTACATGGGAAAGTATGCATGAAAGGTGAAGATAACGAACAATGATCAATCTCATAACTCCTATACGCAATATAAGATTGGGCGGGTTTTTCGAAGATTGGTCCTTCTCTAGAATATTCCAGCATAAAATTTCATACCAATTTTAGCCACATCCTGCTCACAATTTTTATCACTCCTCCATTACACAAAGTAAAGTTAACACTGCATGAAGATCCTTGATTATATAAAAGTTTGTTCTTTCCTATTTTTTCTACATAATCCAATGGAAACATGAAACTCGGTTTTGGTGGGCCCATCCCGACATAAAGGTCATGGTTTGAACTAAATGGATTCTTCATCATATAAGGATGTTTGCTTATTACATGGATAATATACCTATGTGTTGTCCTCTGGATTGATTGATTGAATATTGTTTAAAGTCCCTCTTGAGAATTTTTCACTCATACGGAGACGTCCCTGCTGAATTAAGGGCTGCAAAATTTAGGCCTATGTTCGGCGCTTAAGGTCAGGGAGGTATCTTCAACGTGCCACACCTGCTGTGACACGGGACCTCGGTTTTTGTGGTCTCATCCGAAGGACCGCCCTATTTAGCCGCCTCTTACGACAAGCAAGGAGTACTGAGGACCTACTCCAGCAAGGGGGTACTAAGGACCTATTCTAACCCGGATCCATCGTAACTTTAAATCTTAAATGTGATGCGTTATGAAATTTGGCAATATTGCATTGTTTTATTACATAAAGGGGAAAGGAGTTTTCAGTAGAATAGTTACTTTCTGTCAATTGTCTTTGATTTTAGTTTATTTCTTGTTGTTTCACGCCGATTTGGCGCTATTTCAGCCTTTTATTTCGGTTACGTGCAGTCGGTACATTAAAATGATTATGGGTTTCATGCACACTCTCATAGTACTATAAAATATATAAATAACCATGTACACTCTCGTAGTACATGTACTATAAAATATATAAATAATCATGTACATGTACACTCTCATAGTACTATAAAATATATAAATAATCATGTACACTCCCATAGTACTATAAAATATATAAATAATCATGTACACTCTCGTAGTACTATAAAATATATAAATAATCATGTACACTCTCATAGTACTATAAAATATATAAATAATCATGTACACTCCCATAGTACTATAAAATATATAAATAATCATGTACACTCCCATAGTACTATAAAATATATAAATAATCATGTACACTCCCATAGTACTATAAAATATATAAATAATCATGTACACTCCCATAGTACTATAAAATATATAAATAATCATGTACACTCTCATAGTACTATAAAATATATAAATAATCATCTGTATATGCTTAGAAATAATACAGGAGTGAAAAATATATTGTTCCAGAGAATTCTCGAGTGAGACATTAAACAATACAGAATCCATCAATCCCTGAAAAATTCGCATAGCGATTTGTAGTCTAACAGACAATTGTGAGGCATCGGGCCTGGAGGTTATTAAACTTTTACTGTATACTCATACTCAAACATGTTTGTTTTGAGTACAACTCCGAGTAAGCTCCAAAGCATACTCGGGAAATCTTGAGCATGTACTCCATTTAAGTATGAGAATGATTTTTAAAAAGTTTTATAACCTTCACTTTTGAGTATGAGTACAATTTAGAGCACGGAGTTTGAGTATGAAAACGTGCTCAATTTTGTTTTAACCTTCAGGCCTGGATAATTCTGGTGCCCTTGTACCATAACTTTTACCCTTGGGATCATGAAACTTGCAGTTATGGGAAAAGACATCTGCTCCCTCTAAATATCCATTTACATGTAGTTTTAATTAAGTCTCAAATGTTTTACACATAAACCCTACATGTATGTACCAAGTTTGGTCCAGCTCTGTTCTCAGAATCTCTAGATCTACCCCGGAAATCTTAAAATTTTGGTAGATGTCTTCCTGCTCGAAATGACTATATGCATTTAGTTTCTCTTACCGATGTGCAGTTGTAGAGAAGATTTTTGAAAATTGGTCAATTTTTGCCCCGCTCGTGAGTCCCCGGCGTACAGGGGTCCTGAAATTTACAATATATGTACCCTACGTCCCAAGGATGCTTCATACCAAATTTGAAAAGAATTGGAAAGGTATAGTTATCAAGAATTAAAAATGTTTAAAACTGCCTTTCCATTTGGCATGTATTTTGTTTTAATTCATTTAATTACATCTTTTACATATAAAACATCAATATTCATGATTGTGACAATTAAAACATGCACTTTGAGTGTCATCGATATTGTCATTATTATTCTACCATAACAGTCTTTTTTAACATTTTCGTCACAATATACATTTTAGTACTGGTCTTCATATCATGTCATTTTACAATGTTACCGTTCAGATGGACTGAAAGAGCGCCTTCAGGAGAGGCTCAGCCTTTGCTGCTATGGTCGTTTGAATGCTTCCTATCTTTGAGAAACTTATTCATATCTCGATGTTAACAACACCTCTAGGAACCACATGGTGATTTCCGCCCTCTTGATCAAGAACATCAATTCGTAGATTCAGAATCTCTAATCTCATTAGATTATGAAGACAGAAACATGCTAACACTATAGATTCAATGCTCGGTTGTCTTTGATACTAATAGCCATCTGTTAGCTAGTATTCCAAATGCATTAATTTCTACATTGTACCTTGCTCTACAGACTCTGAAGTGAAATTGTGCACTTCATTGGACAAGTTTCTCTTTAAAATGGTTGAATTTCATCTGCCATTTCCTGAGACAGAAAGTGTCGTCACCAATAATGAAGACAGGTGTAGTCTTGTCATCGTATGGCATCCAGGAAATCCCAAGTTTCAATGACGTTTCAACCATTTGAAACTACTGTATGTTAACCCAAATAAACTTATAGTCTACAGATCAACAACCCCCACTGGGATAATGGAGTGAAACATTCCCCATCTCGTAGACGTTACACGTACCAACAACATGGCACCGGGA
Organism: Ostrea edulis; assembly: GCF_947568905.1. Lineage (NCBI taxonomy): Eukaryota > Metazoa > Mollusca > Bivalvia > Ostreida > Ostreidae > Ostrea > Ostrea edulis. The sequence continues at coordinate 19,763,231 of NC_079165.1, read as the reverse complement.
TCACGATCGTCGAACTTTACTCAACTCAAATTTGATATGAGTAACTTATTTTACTCTGCTGAGTTTCGACTCAAAAAAGTGTGTCACGAACCTAAAGAAACTCAACTCAGAAGAGTAACAAAACTCTGTATAAAACTCAGATCGTTTACCTGTCATATGCGGTCAGGTTCTTTGTTTTACGTCCAGTGGAGACTTTTTCATTCAAGTTGAGACGTCGCAATTAAAAAGAAAATGAAAACTTTCTTGACTTCATCGTTTCATTTATATTTGGTTATCATTTTATTGCTTTGATGAAGTTGCGTCGTCTGCTTGGTGCACCATTCGTTGCAAAATGGAAGCTGTACTTAACGATATCATTTTGTCTCTGGATGATGAACAGCCGGATAAGGATTTCGAGAGTACTTTGTAATCCCCCTTGAGCTTCAACTACTCCTCTTCCAAAGAGAAACCCCACATAGAGCTTAGAAAGTATAAAAGATCGAGCCGTAGAAGGAAAACACCCCAGAGAAGCGGCATAAGACAGTGTGTCCACGACAGAGGTCGAGTAAGTTAAATGTTTAAAATGTTATAATATACAATGTACATGTAACATGTCCATTATTTAAAAAACAATAAACAAGTCATAAACAATGTGCCGAATTCGTCATCTCTAGATCGAGAATTATTTTTGTAATAAATCTAGCAATAATTTTATTTTAAAGTTGACTATATATATATATATATATATATATATATATATATATATATATATATATATATATATGTCTATATTATAGATTTCTTATTTTTGTTAATATTCTTTCGATCGATTCCCTTGGGGATCCAGGTTAGAATAGATCCCCAGTACCCCTTGCTTGTCGTAGGAGGCGACTAAATGGGGCGGTGCTTCGGATGAGACCGCAAAAACCGAGGTCCCGTGTCACAACAGGTGTGGAACGATAAATATCCCTCCCTGCTCAAAGGCCGTAAGCGCCGCCGAGCATAAGCCCAAATTTTGCAGCCCTTCATCGGCAATGGTGACGTCTCCATATGAGTGAAAAATTATCGAAAGGGATGTTAAATAATATACAATCAATCTTGCGATCGATGTCATTTGTGGTTTTAAAAAAACGGGGGTCTATTAAATATTCCTTCTTGCTATGATATAAACATAATTTTCTGACCATCCATTCTTTTAATAGATATAACATTTGAATGTTTGACTCGATCTATTAAGAATCTAATTAATATCTATTTTCTTCTGTTGATAGAGAATGTATCGAACCAAAAAAAAGGGGGGGGGGGAGCTGCATCAATGAGCGTACATGCGTGCCGGGTGTCCTAAACAAAGGTTAAAAGTCATTAGAGAATGTCCCGAAGATTCTCTAAATCTGCCTCAATGAAAAAAAAGTTTATTTTAAAACAATACCAGCTGTAACTGACGGTAAATAAATGAAAAATAAAAACAAATGTTTAACATATTTGTGATTTAATATATATAACTTTATAGAATATGAGAGAATCTGAAGCAATAAACCCGTCAAATCAGCAGAAAATGTCGATTCATGAATCATTGTCATCCTGTCAGTAATTCCTGCTCGTAATCTCCGATATGCATTGACCAGTTTCGCAAAAAAGCGAAAGAAAGGCACTGATTTATAGAAAATATTCACTATCAAAACTTCATTTGAGTGGCACATTTGTTATCACTTTCTTATACTTATTGTACTTGTCATTCATGAAACGATTAAAACAAACGAAACGTGTAGTTACTCACGTCAATATGACCCCCGTCTCAGTAACCCGATTGTGTTCGGCAATCATCGTTCCTATGTCCGTGTATACGACGCAATGGCGGTTTATACGAAACGCTTATTGTAGGTATGCTCTCAAACAATATTCCCTTGTTTATTGTGCTGAATTTTTCTTTAGATCCTGGGGATGATATACCTATAGGTATTATTTGCTGCACAATTGGATAGTCGAAAAAATGCCCTCAGTTACAGCTTGTATTGCTTTAATATCAATGCAAATAATGTCATTTTAATACATAATAAGGATTGGAAGGGAGGCAGCGAAGCCATATGCCAATCCCCAAATCCAGTTGAGCAGCAGTTGTTAGTGGAGGATAGACCCTCTCTGAAGGGCCTGGATTCAGGTTCTGACATTGGAAGCACGTACATGTATGTATACTATACATGCATATGAATATTTAAAGTACTATAGTATACTACCTGAAAACTGCAAAGTTAAACTAGATTTAAAAAACAAAACAAAATATATCTTTATCCTTTATGAATATATAGTTTATATTCATTAATACATGGGAGGTAGACTGCCTGCCAGGAGTGTCCCAACTCTTTGTCTACAAGTCTAAGCGCCTCAAGACTTCCGTGTCAAACCCTACATCGACCCAGACTTGTACGAAGGTGCGTGTAGCTGCAAATTGTCACTTCAAAAGGAATTTATTGAAAAAGAGAAGAACATGGATATAGAGATGGAAGTGATTGAGGTAAAGAAAGGGAAGTTAAGGGGGGAGAGAGAGAGAGAGAGAGAGAGAGAGAGAGAGAGAGGAGAGAGAGAGGAGAGAGAGAGGGGGTAGAGAGAGAGAGCGAGGGGGGGAGAGAGAGGGGGTAGAGAGAGAGAGAGAGAGGTTATGAACTAGTTAGATGGAAAAAAAATATTGAAAGGTATTCGTTTTTTATTTCACGTATTTACCTTGCAGTTGATTATTAAAGAAGGTTCTAGCAATATGGTACCCGCCCCCCCCCCCCCCCCCCCCCCCCCCCCCCCCACACACACACACACTCGTGCCGTCCACTATCAACACACTGGCGATAGACAGGTGGAGAATCCACAATATCATGGCAATCAATCCCAAGATTGTGCAAAACAACGCATGTCACTGACAATGGCGCATGCTTTTTCAAGATGCACGCGTAAACCTGTAAAAAGTTTTACTACTTATATAAACCTCATTAAAATAACTCGAAATTAAAGACTTGTTTCATTTCGTTAAAATAAACAATTGCTTGAAAATTAGCTAATCATGAAGATATAACTTCTTAAGTGAATGAAATTTGAAGATAACGAACAATATAAGCAATACAAAATAGATAGTTGGGCAAACCCGGACCACTGGACACACCCGGGGGGGATCAGGTGCCTAGGAGGAGTAAGCATCCCCTGTCGACAGGTCACACCCGCCGTGAGCCCTATATCCTGAATAAATCTTTATATTTTTCTCACTTTTATGCACAAATGTAAACAAGGATGCATAAAATAAATTCAGCATTTCATATAAGAGAATCATTGGCTGTTTTTAGCTCACCTGAGCCAAAGGCTCAAGTGAGCTTTTCTGATCGAAATTTGTCCGTTCTAATCGTCGTAAATTTTTTCCATTTTCATCTTCTCCAGAAACACAGGGCCAATTTCAACCAAACTTAGCAAAAAGCATCCTTGGGTGAATGACTTTTAAGGTTGTTCAAATGAAGGGCCATGTCCCTTCAAAGAGGAGATAATCACAAAAATGCAAAACTAGTGTGGGGTTATTATACCCCATGCAACGAAGTTGCGGAAGGTATGTTTTTGACCCGTCCGTCAGTTTGACCCGTTGTCAGCGCAACTCCTCTGAGACCGCTCAACAGAATTTGTGAAACTTTGTAGTTAATAAGGACACACTGTGTAGATGTTCATATTCCTAGGAAATTCTGATAAAATAATTTTTCTGAGTTATGCCCCTTTTGAATTTTGAGCCCGTCTGTCCTGTCCTTGTAGTAATGCATAGCATTACCATTCATTATGAGACATTGTCAAGCAATGTTGGAGCGTGAGGTATGTGAGCTTGCTCATCTCTGCTTTCTTTCATTTAAAAATCTTTTCAAGAACCACTGGGCCAGAAGAGCTGAAATTCATATGAAAGCTTCCTGGCATAGTGCAGATTCAAGTTGGTTAAAACCATTGCCCCCGGGGGTAGGGTGGAGCCACAATAGGGGATCAAAGTTTTACATACAAATACATAGGGAAAATAGCTGAAAATCTTATGAAAAAATACGAGATAATGGGTAAATCTTTTAAGAATCTTCTCAAGAACCACTGGGCCAGAGAAGTGTAGATTAAAGTTTGTAAAAACCATGTTCCCCGGGGTTAGGGTGGGGCAACAATGGGGATGAAAGGTGAATATAACGAACAGTAATGAATCTCATAACTCCTATAAGCAATGCAAAATAGAGTTAGGCAAACACGGACCCCTGGAAACACCAGAGGTGAGATCGGGTGCCTAGGAGGAGTAAGCATCCCCTGTCGACCGCTCACACCCGCCGTGAACCCTATATCTGATCAGGTAAACGGAGTTATCAGTAGTCAAAATCAGCGTGCCAAGAACGGCCTAACAATCGGTGTGAAACACGTCAGACAGCATTTGACCCAATGATAGATTGTATTAGCAAACTAGATTGTTATAACGACCATAGTATTTGCGAAATGCTGACTTTAAACGAGGCTGTTGAAACCCCTGCACCATCAACTTGTTTGTCAGTAGCCTGCCTCGATTTAAAAACTGACCATACGCAAAACAAGCTTTTGCATATCGAATCAGTTGAGAGACATAAACACCATATACAGGTGATAATGGAATATTGCTACATAAATATGGGAAGTTGACGATGGAGAAGTTGAAATCATCCCCTTTGTCATAAAGTTGAGTTATTAGTTTGCCGTTAATATCTACTTTCAATAAAATATCTAAGAATGAAGCAGAAGTGGACGACTCTGTGATGTCTTTTATTTCGAGTTCACAGTGCCAGGATTAAGGTTTTACATACAAAAATTATAGTGAAAGTCTTTAAATATCTTCTCAAAAGCCAATGTTTTAATTTTAGTGTTCATTGAAAATTTGCTAACCTACAAGGAAGCAATTTAACATCTTCAGGATTCCGTAGGCCTGCTTTATTGTTAACCTGGTCCGACAAAGAGCGGTGTTGAATTTTTCTCGGTTCTGTTTGACGGAGTCAGGTAGGGGGTCATCAGATATTTCCTCACTGCATATCCCGAATCTCCTAGTACAAGACCTGCACGGGCACCTGATAGAATAGTTTGAAAACTGCTTAAAGGGATAACAAACCTCACTTTATAATTATTGGCTTGGTTACTTTGTGCCATGTGACTAGTCAACCTGTTTTAAACTCTAACTAGACAATTTGTAGTTACTGGTCAATGTAAGGCGAATATAACGAACAGTGATCAATCTCATAACTCCCATAAGCAATACAAAATAGATAGTTGGGCAAACACGGACCCCTGGACACACCAGAGGTGGGATCAAGTGCCTAGGAGGAGTAAGCATCCCCTGTTGATTTAAGCCCAGTCAATTAATTAGTCAGGGATCATGAAATTTATACAGGGATGACTGAATTCCTCAGAAATCAGAGGAAAACTGGTCAAAAAGGGAGGAAAACACCTCACCCTACCTGGAAAAATATCATTTTCTGCCACTTTAGATCAAATCCAGAGTGTTTCATTTTTTCGAAAATTGAGCAAATCAGAGGATTTCCTCTGAAAAGAGAAAAAATCACACCCCTGTTTATAATTTGATAGAGGCCTTCCTGCTTTACATCACGATGCATTTAGTTTTTCTTAGATATGTTCAGTTGTAGTGAAGATTTTTTAAAATTGGGTCAATTCTTGTCAAGCCCCTAAGACCCCAGAGTTGTATAGATCCTGAAATATACAATTTATGGCCCCCTTCTCCCAAAGATGCTTCATACGAAATAAGAAAAAAAAATTGGAATGGTAGTTATCAAGACGAAGTTAAAAATTGCTAAAGCACGACGGATGACAATGGACACTGACCAATTGTGTGTGTGTGTGTGTGTGTGTATGTGTGTGTGTGTGTAGGGGGGGGGGTACTGGGAGAAAGAACAGAAATAGGAAAAAATGACTACTAACAGCCAAAGCTTTCTTAAAATTGAACAAATGGATATGTGTGTGGAATTAAGTTGGGGTGGAAATATATACATATATTTATTTACACATCCTTCGACTTTCCTTTATTCAATCTTTACTGGATGTTATTGAAGAAAACGTAGCGGTGCTTGTCACTCCTTTCTTCACTTTGTCAGCAGCTCAATAGTGACCAGCTTAACGATCAGGAAAGAGCGATAACTCTTACATGTACCTCAGTAAATAGTTGCAGGATAAACCGCTATCTCGTTCGGTATAATACTTACTAAATGGTAATTAGAGTGAAAACAAGTAAATTGAATATATCGATGATTGGACAAAATAAATTTAATGTATATACTGTATACTTGGAAATAAGGACCACCCTGTCGATGTAAATGATATATTTTGGTTTTAACTTTATATCAAAAGCAAACAACACAGACTATTGTTGGAAATTATTGTAATGTAGGGATTGTGGTGATACCGTCCGTATAGTTTCATTTATTTGCTAGAGATCCTAATTTTACCGATTCCACGACAAAACTACTCTAAATAAATCTTCTTTTGATATATAAATATGGAGAAATTATGCAACAATGGTATAGTGGTCCTTGGTGTAGTTTAAGATGCGAAAACGATATACTTCTTACGTAATAACATATACAATGTATCACTGCTTTCTCGAACTAATTTGATCAATTTGCAGTATCGTCAACGATTTACAAGTATGATGCACTGTTTCTATAAGTGATTTGTGATCAAAGGTTGACATGATTTCACCAAGGAGAAGTCTTCTGTGCCGATTCCTTTGTCTGTCACAACATGTTCCAAGATATCCCATTTAATCCACCTGAAGTCTGCTGTAGCTATGACAAAACCCTAGTGGACACACTCTCTATGAAATATCTAAATGGATTAAACACAAGTTGAATGAAATTTTAAAAAAAGAAATATTTGAAATATACATCTTGTGTGAAATAAGAACATGTATTTCATTATATGAGAAAATCAATGTTTTCCAATTGAAAATGTAAATGAGTCGGGTTTTGGGCAGTGCACATTTCACATCACATTTCCAGCAGCAAGGAGGAGGTATAGAAATTTAGGCAAAATCAAGTAAACTACATCACATTGTATCGTTTCAATGCCAGTACTTGGTTTTATAACGTAAAGTGTCAAGAACATTTAATCCAAATTAATTACTTCTGTATACATTGTTCTTGCGCAGTTGTTACATAATATATCTGTTAACCAAGCAACAGCACAAAAAAATACAGTAATAAAAAGATAGAGCTATATCGGTGTTTGCTTGAACTATTCACAGTAAACCGGAAATGTTTCATTGTAGTCAATATTTATTGTTCGACATGCATGGTGTTATTGGTATTGAATATGTTGTACAAAATTGTGTGGATTTCCCCATTTGGCGTTTTCCATGGCATCCACAACCAATACTTGCCATTTCAAATCAAATAAGATTTAAAATCTAAGCAACAATTATAGTGGTGGAAAGTTTCTCTATAATGAGTTAGACAAAATGTATGCTTTAAATAAAAAGTACCTGTAGCTAAAGAGGCATAACTCTTTCAACATTTGGAGTCCAATTTCATCTACGCTTTCCTCAATAAAGTTTCAATTCCATATATAAGAAAACATGTGGGAAAGTTCTGCAGAAATCCCAGACAGATGAACATACATGCATGCAACATCGCTACACATGTATCATAATACGTTCTGTCGAAAGACGGACGTAAAATTGGAGGTGCTAATATTGAACAAGTCATCGAAACGTTTGTCTACAATGATTGCGATGCATTTGCTTCTGCTATCAGATACTTTAGCAAATAAAGGTCCATCATGTGACAGTAATTATGCATGAAATGTGAAGATAACGAACAGTGATCAATCTCATAACTTCAATAAGCAATACAAAATAGAAAGTTATATATATAAATATGTATTTCATTCGACTTTTTCGAACCATCTGGTCAATTTCAACCAAATGGGCTTGTCATTAAATTAGATCACGTATCGCCCCACTTCATATACATGTACAAGTGAGGTTAATTACCTGTAGATAATTACCTGTGATCACGCAGCTGATCATTCTCATTAGCCCGTGGGGATCCGGGTTAGAATAGGTCCTCAGTAGCCCTTGCTTGTCGCAAGAGGCGACTGAATGGGGCGGTCCTTTGGATGAGACCACAAAACCGAGGTCATGTATCAGAGCAGATGTGGCACGTTAAAGACTCCTTCCTGCTCAAAGACCTAAGTGCCGTAGACCTTGACGACGCGGTGACCTAATATCATGTCTCCAAGTGTAATAATCGATCATGGTTTGTTTTCTGCTGAACATAAGACGATTTTTGTTGTCATTAATTTGAAGTAGTGCGTTTGTTTTCTTCTGCATTGGATTTGGCAGGTTTGGTCAAAGTAAGAGATTGAAAGGTGACATCAGTCGGAGTCTTCAACGTTGATAAATTCGAAGGGAACGCGCACTTGTTAGTCGGGTTAAAGAAAATTTGATATTGCAAAAATAATGAGTTAACCTTCCTTTCTAAGCTACTGGTAGATTCTTGTTACACCCTAATCGTGTTTATATCTGATCAATGCCTTACTTCGAACCGGCGTATAACATTACTTTTGTCTACCCTAAAATTTCATTGGGACAGAAAGCTGTTTTTTCTTGTTTTTTTTGCTTTTGTTTTACGTCCTTTTGATACTTTTTCACTCATACCGAGACGTCATCAGCTGTGGGTGAAATACTACAAATGCTTACCGCTCAGGGACGTAGCAGTGAGGATTCTTAAACGTGACAAAGCCTGCCACGACGCGGGACCTCCGTTATTAAGGTCAATTAGGAACGACCCATGATTATCACTTCTAAATGCCAAACGTTTGGCGAAGGAGCAATCATTTTCTTGGTTTTACGCGGCCATGGCACGGGTGGGGTCAACTTGAACTCGTGACTTCCCGATTACGAAGCGATCGCTCTGCCACTAACTACAGCGGCCCCCGATATGAAGCGTCATTGAAAACATACATCCCAAAAGGAAGCACATCTCCCGAACTGGAGACTATGTCAGCCTGATAGGCGACGCCATTTCTATCGATGAAAGGTGAAAATAACGAACAGTGATCAATCTCATAACTCCTATAAGCAATACAAAATAGATAGTTGGGAAAACACGGACCCCTGGACACACCAGAGGTGGGATCAGGTGCCTAGGAGGAGTTACAGTAGCATTCCCTGTCGACCGGTCACATCCGCCGTGAGCTGATCTAAAATATCAATAATCATTTTGTTCTGCAGATTCTCATGCGTCTTTATGTAGCAGGGGAAAATGGGATATATTTTTTACGACGCAAGTTATATCCCCATGAATACAGGAGACGCGCTATTAATATACAATGAATCAATCGCCATCACTATGTCTGTTCATCTGCACATTTGTACTACGTGTACTTTATCTCAATAATGTTATAATTTTCAGACCTTTTATTACAGCGCGAGTCTTTCGAAATTTAACGCAAGTCAACCCGATTTAAAGAACAAGATACCAAGTCCAGTTTTCAAAATAACCCCGTTACCCGGCCCGTAGCCTGGTAAAATCGGAAGCGGGCAAGTTAAAATTGCATAGCAGAAGTCCGCCGGGCATGTCTAATTATGTGCAAGAAAATCGCTTTCCTTTAAATCATCGGAGATGTTCATTAAATTAAGTCAATTCGCACAGCTTAGACTCCGTTTACCTGATCGAGATATAGGGCTCACTCGGGTATGACCGGTCGACAGGGGATGCTTACTCCTCCTAGGCACCAGATCCAACCTTTGGTATATCTAGGGGTCCGTGTTTGCCCAACTCTTTATTTTGTATTACTTGTAGAAGTTATGAGATTGATCTCTGTTCGTTATCTTCACTTTTCATAGCTCTCCATAGGAGTGAAAAATTCCTGAGTGGGACGTTAATCAATAGAAAATCAACCAACCAATTCACACAGCCGATCATTCTCATTAGCCCGTGGGGATCCGGGTTAGAATAGGTCCTCAGTAGCCCTTGCTTGTCGCAAGAGGCGACTGAATGGGGCAGTCCTTCGGATGAGAGCACAAAAACCGAGGTCCTGTATCAGAGCAGATGTGGCACGTTAAAGACTCCTCCCTGCTCAAAGACCTAAGTGCTGAGCATTGACATAACTTTGCAGCTCTTCGCCGGCAATGGTTATGTCTCCATATGAGTGAGAAATTCTTGAGCAGACGTTAAACAATATACCATCATCAATCGTTAAGAATGTTACCTTGAAAATACGGATGTATATATAAATGCTGTTATAAAATTTAGAAATTCTTTACAAAATTAAGGATTATCTCCCTCACGCATAGCTCTTATCCTTAGACGAATTTGATTCCACCTTTTTGGAACAGTTTTTCCCTATAATAGCTCTAAAACTCCATTGTTATTTCGGATTTCAAACATTTCGGTTGAGCATCACTGAAGAGACATTATTTGTCGAAATGCGCATCTGGTGCATCAAAATTGGTACCGTATAAGTTTTACATTATGACCCCTGAGTCGAGGCCTCTGCTGGTGGACTGTTAGTCCCCGAGGGTCTCTCCAGCCCAGTAGCTAAGTACTTCGTTACTAGCTTGAAAATACGGATGTATATATAATTACTGTTATAAAATTTAGAAATTCTTTACAAAATTAAGGATTATCTCCCTCACGCATAGCTCTTATCCTTAGACGAATTTGACTCCACCTGTTTTGGAACACTGTTTTTCCCTATAATAGCTCTAAAACTCCATTGTTATTTCGGATTTCAAACATTTCGGTTGAGCATCACTGAAGAGACATTTGTCGAAATGCGCATCTGGTGCATAAAAATTGGTACCGAATAAGTTTTACATGGGCATCTCCAGCGCAAGAATACTTTCTAGTACAATTTATCATTTAAAGAGACACTACAGCTCATTTTGCGTAAAAATCATGAAATCAAAATTTTCCCAGCGCTTTTTCAATTTTTGTTGCATTGTTGAATGTATGAACTTTGCGAAAATAACACTTATTTAAAGTCAAAAATTCTCATTTTAACGTAAAATTTAATACTTTTTGATGGCCTATACAAAAAATATCGAGTCTCCTCCTTTCGGTCTTCAGACGCATGCGCATAGACAGTAAACAGTGCAGCATGTCGTCCATGAGAGAAAGTGTAGTGGATAGATCCAGAATTTTGACAGATTCTGTGAGAAAAGAGGTTAAAATAAAATGAGATAAAACTCATATGTGAAATAAAATTGACCTTGCGATCAGTTTGACTGTTGGAAAACAAAGGGCTAGGAGAAACGATTGTAACTCTGGTAAATCTAGGATTTCCAAAGGGGGATGTGAAAGTCAAATATTAGCCAAAGTAATCGGCTTTCTGGGTTCAAAATTTGGATTTTCACTCACAATTTGTGGCGAGAGGGAGGGGGATCCTGCACCCCCCCCCCCCGACTCTGCCATTGGGACTAGCCGCGAAGACACTGTTTTAAAAGTAAGTGCTATTTTTTATCTGAACACGACACGTGTTAGTTGTAAAAACATCGGTCAATTGGAACATGGAAGGGTTTCTGTTGAAACAATGATTTATATAATTATTCATTATAAGGAGCAGGGAATAATCCTATACTTGAAAGGTGTGGACCCCGTTGAAGGGGAATTCAAATAATTTCCTACACAACACCTTTGCTGTCATTCAAATCCACGTGATGTAAATAAGCATTCAAAAGTCCGAGTCAGCATGAAGAAACCTTTGAATTCCGCACGATCTTCAAAGCGCATTTGAGAGTAAATTGATGCATCCCAATTGTTCAATATTGTCAGTATCGATATGATATTTATCATTTTATCAATACGTGTTTTAAAAAAACACTTTATTAAAATGTGGAAAATGAGCTGTAGTGTCTCTTTAAGGCATAAATCGTAGTCGTGTAAACGCTTTCAGTAATGCATTAACACGAAGTATGAGAACCAAGTAAACGTGCTTAATTCACACGGATGCAGCATGCGCATTTGCTCCAAATGATACCTGACCTGAAATACGGCACTGCGGCAAAGCCGGGTAAAAAAAAAAAACCAACGACAAAGAGACAAATCCCAGAGAACATCAGCAAAAATATGGAAAAGGTTGGAAACGAGAATTTCAGGTCTACTATCAAAAGGTAGGCCATGTCTAATATACAACGATGCCAACAATGTTCTGTTTGGCGAGTGGTGTAAGAAATAGTCGGTCCCCAGTTGTAAGTTTGGGTCCAGTTCAGATCATTTTAGATTATATTGCTGTACACAATTACGAAGCGACACAAACATTACAAGCCTTATGATTACACAGAAAACTTCTGCTTTTTTTCGGGCATGTTAATTTTTGTTCGGGCAGGTGAAATTGATAGATGGACATGTATTTAAAAAAGTGTTCGTAAACACTAGTTACTAGTGCATTAACGAACATGGGTACAAATTATTAACTCGGTTTTCATTCCAAATACTGAATTTAATGTGTTCGATAAGGCAACAAGAAATATAACTTGTCACCAAAGCAATTACTCCAGTCAACTGTTAATAAAATTGTTATTCAGTGGGTAAAACTTAAGAATCAATGGAAAAGGATCGTTATGGAGCTAAATCCGGGGTCCTCCTGTGTTCATGTATCCCTGATATCGGGGTATTGTATGGCGAAAGCGGCTCCCATGTGTAAAGCATAGACTGCAAATCGACATCGCCGACAACAAAGATTTCCACGTAGAAACGGGGGTCTAAAACACGGGTTGATTTTATGGTTTTCCACGCAGCGTCTTCGTACTTCAAAATAGGGTTGTTAAATAAGTCCAACTTTTTCAGGTGTTCTTCACACCAGTAAAAATCTTGGGTCCCTTTCCGAACCAGGACCAGTCGGACATGAGTTACTGAATCATGGTGCACATGTTCAAGAAATAGACCGGGAAGTTCCATTTCAACTGCGTATTGATTAATCTTTTTCCCACTATTTTCTTCTTTTACAGGAACACCAAGTGAATGCAGTGGCTGAAACTGAAGAACGTTAGATAAATACCATATTAATCTAGGAATAGGGATTTTGAGGCGTGCGTTGCTGTTTCTTAGCCTGTCCGGTAATTTTCCATCGAAGAGTGTTGCCATAAACCAAATTCCAAGTGGGGCATCATGTCGTCCCAAAGGTGTATACAAGCCCTCTCCTGCTGTTACCATGGTAACGTCACTAGCACCACGAATGCGTTTCTCTTTCTCCACTGTAGTCGATTCTATGGCAATGAATGCCGGCGGAATCGCATTGACAGGAACACAGAGGCAATGAAAAAAGTATCCAATGGTTTCGTATGCAGTATTTTCTAAGTCCCGGGACTTGATAACTTCCTCCAATTTCACATAGAATTCCTCTAGTTTGTGTTTTGGTGTAAATTGTCTTGCGTATTTAATGTCTTCCACAATAAATTCCATATTAACTACACTGTTATTCAATGTCGTGGTTCACACTCAACAATCTATGGATTTGTTAACACTGGATGGTTAGCGGTGCAAATACAGCTATCTGGAGATCATAGTTCACAAGAGCAGAAGTATTATTTAAATTTTTTTGTTTGTAAAAACTGTATACTTTAAGAATATCTGTTAACAATGAGACACTTATTCTTATGATGAGATGTTTAAACGTGATAGGCACTTCTTAATGAAGCGAAAGACCCGTGCTTTAAACTGCATGCAATCTTTGTACCATCCGGCTTTTGTCTTGTCTAAATGTTTTAAAGTATTTACATGAATTTCTGCTCTGTGGGTTTGTTTTAACTCGAAGTACGAATTTATTTCATACACGTTTCATTTTTATAAACATTAGCATTGGAGGAAATAGTAACTACAGAACGTTTAAACCTTCTTTACATGGGTACTCCCACATAAATGAACCCCTAGCGCAAACATCTGTGCATCAAAGGACCCCATTGGAAATCATTTTTGGAGCTTTCATGAGTTATCCTTGGTTTTATGTATGTCTGTATATACCAAATACAATTTATCTATGTGTTTGTGGACACATTGAAGATGTGCATGTGTTGCTTTTTTATGTGATCAGACATTTTTCCAATTTACATGTAGTTGAACTTCGTCTTTTCTCTATGCTCGTCCGTCAGAACCCCTACCTCGGGGATCATGGCAGAGGCCTATGCATTTAGTTTTTCTTACATATGTGCAGTTGTAGAGAAGAATGTTTTTGAAAATTGGTCAATTTTGGACAGTTTTTGCCCCGTCCCAAGGAGTCCTGAAATTTACAATTTATGCCCCCCTTGATCCAAAATTTTGAAAAGAATTGGAATGATAGTTATCAAGAAGAATTTAAAAAAACAAGATGTGTTTGTGAAACACAAATGCCCCCGATAATGGCCAATTCCGAAGATGGCCAAGGTCACAAGGGCAAATATCTTGGTACCAGTAGAAAGATCTTGTCAAAAGAAATGCTCATGTAGAATATGAAAGCTCTAATATTTACCATTTAGAAGTTATGACCAATGTAAAAATAAAAAAAATTAAAGTAGGTTAAATGTCAAGGTCAAAAGGTTCAATATCAACGGAAAGATCTTGTAACAAGGAATACTCATGTGAAATATCAAAGCTCTATCTCTTACTGTTCAAAAGTTATTAGCAAGGTTAAAGTTTTCAAAAAGTAGGTCAAACTCCAAGGTCAAGGTCACAGAGTCAGAAATGTTGGTACCCACGGAAAGGTCTTGTCACAAGGAATACTCATGTGAAATATCAAAGCTCTATCACTTACTGTTCAAAAGGTATTTGCAAGGTTAAAGTTTTCAAAAAGTAGGTCAAACGTCAAGGTCACGGGGTCAAAAATGTTGGTACCCACGGAAAGGTCTTGTCACAAGGAATACTCATGTGAAATATCAAAGCTCTATCTCTTACTGTTCAAAAGTTATTAGCAAGGTTAAAGTGTTCAAAAAGTAGGTCAAACTCCAAGGTCAAGGTCACGGGGTCGAAAATGTTGGTACCCACAGAAAGGTCTTGTCACAAGGAATACTCATGTGAAATATCAAAGCTCTATCACTTATTGTTCAAAAGTTATTAGCAAGGTTAAAGTTTCAGACAGAATTACAAAATGACAATGACAGACAGGACAAAAACAATATGCCCCCCCCCCCCCCCCCCCCCCCCCCCCGATCTTCGATCTCGGGCCATAAAAACTTGATTGTTCACACATTTAATAATGGGCCATTTTGGCCCCACCCTAATACCAAAACCCCTACCCCCGGGATCATCAAATTTATAATTTTGGTAAAAGACTACCTGCTCTTTCTAAATATCCATTTAGTTTCAATTTAGTATCAATAGCACTAAAGATGTTATTTAAGTGTTTTACACATAAACACTATATGGTAAGTTTGGCCCCGCCCTGGGGTCAGAACCCCTACCCCGGGGGTCATGAAATTTACAATGTTGGTAGAAGCTTCCTTGCTCATCATTACTATATACTCACTTTCTCTGCTAGATGCCCAGGAGTAAGGAAGATTTCTAAAGAAATACATAAATTTTACAGTTTTTACCCGAAAATTAAGGCCCCCTTAGGATGGAGGGTCACGAAATTTACAATTTCCGATCTCCTTCATCTACAGATGCTACATACCAAATTTGGTCAAGATTGGTCCAGTATTTTCTGGGAAGAAGTTGTTAACGGAAGACGGACGCAGATCAATTGCAATAAGTCACCCGAGTTTACCCAATTGACCCAAAAATAAAGATCTTGACATGATAACGAGGTTTACTAGATAATGTGTGTTACCGGTCACACCAATGCATATCCAGCCGGGGAAAAGGAAAGCATGGAAGACACCATTTCTAAAATTATTTTTGCAAGACAATCCACATTAGCACTTTCAACATCCATTGAAACGCCAACCATCATGCCACCATCGACTCAAACTCTACTTTCACTCCGCAAACATCAATTTTACCTGTGCAAAATTGGCACATCGATGGCAAAAACCTCAATGATATTTTCCCCGATTTTGAACAACCTATGCAGCAGCGACTGACAAATGTTCCATCCTTGCAGGAATTCACGATTTAAACACAGATCATGCGTAACTCTATGAATCAAAACGATAGCGGTCAACAAGTTAACTGCGTGTGACGTCATAATTCAAAGCTGCTGAGGCACCTTTTGGAATTATTATAATATGTTAAAGTCATGTATACTGATGAATTTCTCGCATTAAATACAAAGTTCATTATTTTTTAAAATATAAGTTTTCTTGTTTAAATAATGTTTGTTAAAATAGTGAACACATGTTAAAATAAAATTTAAAAATCCTTTCAAGTTTTTGTTGGGTTTTTTTTCTGAACGCACCCCTCTCTTGATTGTCCGATCTCTACATTGATCGCGCTGCAGTAGGACATATTCGTTAGATGAATTCTTGGCAGGGTATATAGACTCACATTTTCTAACAACTCCGGAGAATATAAACTTTGACGGGAAATGTGAGTTCATATACCCTGCCAAGAAATCCATATAACAAATAAGGTAGCACGAGATCAATATCATTGTTTTTCAAAAACGCGGTATATCAAATGTGAACTCCCTTGTTCATCGTAACATTTTTCTTTTTTAGAAATAATACATATTGACATAAATCAGAATTTTCTGAACATTTTCTTTTCAGAATATAAATAGGGGAAATTGGGGCAAGTGGGACACTTTAGATTATTTCTAATATTCCATACTAATAGTGATATATTTATCCAAGTTTAATGTCATGCAATAAAAGATAGATATGTTATCTTTTATTCCTCATGTATGAAATGCTTTCACTAGCACTATTCCAAAACAAGGGAGACAAATCGTATAACTGCTGAGTGTCCCAGTTGCCCTTCTGTAATGGGGTAACTGGGACATTATAATTGCGTTACATAAAGTTAGAAAATAAAGTGGAGAGAGAGGCAAACGAGGGGTTCCTCCTCTTCCTCAATCCCTCCTCCTCCCTTTCTCCTCCCCCAGCCCATTTTTTCCCCCCTTTTTCTCTCCATCACCCCCCTTACAGATCAATCTTGACATTGAACACCGGTAACACAGACAAAGAGCTTCAGATTCTAATATTTATCAAATATTGTGCATAAGTTCAAATATGTTCCCTGCAAACATTATTTTATTAAATAATGCACCCAGTCATTAATGTTCCTAACTTCATCAAACAATCAAATGCATTCTTAAAACTTTCAATAGCATAGCGAATTCATTAATCTGAAAACAATTCAACAACACTTTAACAATTAGCAATTGTACATGTTTGTATCACGAAATCTGAATATCTTGGCATTTAGATCACACATTTTCATGGTTGTCACACTTGAAGGTATCAAGCCCTTTGCCGTAAGACCCAGTGCATGTTTCGTGGAACCATAAATTGCAATCCTTTTCTGAACATTTTATCCAGTCTTCATCATCGGAGTCATCGTCAAAGTAATATCCACCGCAATGATTACAAAAGTTTTCACTTGAATTTTCTTTATCTGCCTTTTCATTTGTAGCCATTCTTCTTTTAGATTTACCCTTCTTTGACATCTTAGAATTTTTTTGCCTTTTCTTTTCTTCCATTTTAGCTTCTCTCAACTGTTTCCGATTTTCTTTTTCAATTCTTTTCTGTTCCTTTTCGTTCTCTTTTTCTTCTATCATATTTATTACTTCATCTGATGTGAGGCAACGTGCAGTTGTTATCCTTCTGCTCCTTTTGTTTGAGACTGTCTTTTCTTCCTTGTAGAACGTAGGAACTTTCAGCAAGTTTGTTAGGACATTGTTAGTCGCTGGTGGAATTTCTGTTGTACTGGTGGACGGCTCAGATTCTGTTTGTGGTTCCGATTCTGTGTGCGACCTTGCCATTGTACATGTATTGCTTCCATTCTGAATTCTGGTATCTCTTTTTTCGGCTGTATCTTTGTCGGTGTGATGATCACCTCCAGGATAGGGCAGTTGTGAAACAGTAGATGGTGCAAATACGTCTTCTGATATAGCCGATGGGTTAAAAGGGAAAATTCCAGTTGAACGGAAGGCGCTGGCAGCATTGATCATGGTGCAAACTTTACGGTATGCAGATGTAAACAGACCACAGAAGTCGTATCTTGTGATGACCTGCCCCGGATTCTCTTTCATGAACTGCATGCATGCTTTGTTGTATTCTGTTTTCAAAGGTTTGAACAAACATTTGTCAAGAGGCTGTAGTTCACTGGTAGTGTGAGGAGGAAGGCAAAGAACCTCGATTTCGTTTTCTTTGGCTAGCTTGAGTATTTCTAAGCTGATATGGGAAGTGTGTCCATCCATGATCAATAACACTGGTCGAAGCGAAGGTAGGTACTTCATAAAATGGTGCTTAAACCAATGCTCAAATAGCTCTCTGTCGATGAATGACGACTTACTGGTTGCAAAGAGTGTGCCTGATGGAGCATTCGTTACTAATCCTTTGTTTAAGCGTTGCCCCTTGAATATAATCATCGGTGGAATGTACATACCAGAGGCACTGGCACAGACTACTGCAGTAACATTTTCCCCTCTGTCTCCACTGGTTTTACTGTGAACAGCTCATTTGCCTCTCTGTCCTATAATTTTACCTGGTGTGTGTACAGTGTTTATTCCACTCTCGTCAACATTGTAGATTTGGGAGCCTTTGTCAAACAGTTTGAGTCTCTCCATAGTGTCTCCTAACAACTGGAAGTAAGATGTTACCACATTCTTGTTTAACATCATACCTCTTGCTGCTGAGAGTCCTTCTGGTTTCCTGATGGCTAGTTGTGGATGTCGACCCATGAAGCCTGAATACCAATCATATCCTGCCTTAGCTTTACTTGTGTTAAATGGATGTTTAATTTGCAAACTAAGAGCCATAGAGTATGCAGTTCTACACACATCATCAATTGTCAACCCAAATCCACAGTTGGCCATCTCAAGAATATGACCAACTAGCTTATTCTCTTGATCCGATGTAAACACGGTTGGTCGGGAGGCTGGCGCATCAGTATCTTGTCTTCCTTTGACCCTTCTTTCAAGGGTAGATTTTGGTACTGCATACAGTTCTGCCGCTCTGCGAAAACTTAGTTTATCAATTTTTACTGCCTCTACTGCTTTTTTCATCGACGATATAGTCCACTTTCCTTGTTTTGGACTTTGGATTTTCTTTCGTCTTGCCATCAAACCTATTAATTAAAACACTTCTTGAAACATGTATACCATATAACCATGAGCAAATAAAACGATCTTTAGTATGTTTGAAATATGTATTTATTGATTGAATTAAATACGCTATATTGAAAAATAAATATTTTAAAATTTATTATTTGTCCTTTAGATATTTAAAACTATCCAAAATTCTTCACCATTCACCAGTTCTAAGGATTTCATTTTATCTGAAGTGTATAAAATCTTAAACTAAATTATAGCCTGAACGACTGTCCCACTAACCCCAATTCAAAGAGGAAATAAGTCATATGGAGAATAATATACATTTAGATAATTGTTATTATAATTATAATACTGGCATTACTATTCACACCTTAAATAAATGACAACGTTTTGAAACAGCATTGATTTGAACAGAAATGATTGAGAAGAAACCAACTCGCGATTGTTTTATAATGCACAATGTGTTTATCAAATATTTTATTTGTGACGTCACAATATATCAGAACACAGCATCCGGTATGATGTCCTGTATTATATTCAATTTTCGTAAATACTCTAGTAAATTTTAATGTAATAAGATATCAATACTTTGCGAAAAATGTTTATATCAATATTAACATGTGAAATTTCCGCCACTATGCATGCAATAGGGTGCATGGCTGTACTGTGTAAAACCCGACAAGAAAATAGATGGTGTTTTTATCCTGAAAAATTTTTATTCTGAAATTTAGAGTATCATTGATAAATTGCTTAATACTCAACATTTTTGCGACTGTTTGTTACTTTTTCAGAATCGATGTATTGAATAGTGATAAACACACTTCTCCATATCATTTTAACAATTCAAATTGTTAAATAACATGTATAATGACAGTTATGATATCTACATACAACAACCCCCCTTCTTATTACATGATATGCACAAACTGTGCTTACCTTTCGGATCAAAGACTCGATACTAGTTCTCTTTTATTCCCCTTCAGCTGCCAACTTTCACTTTTTCGCAGACGACAGTGAGGTAATGTTTTCAACAGAAGAGTTCCATACAAGGGGTATAACTGAATTTTTAGCTACAGTTCAAAAATATTGCAGTGTCCCAGTTACCCCGATGTCCCAGTTACCCCATTTTCCCCTACAAAGATGAATTTCTCCTGTTCATTTCAAGTAAAATATGTGGTGTAGACGAGTTGAGGACATCAGATGAGACAGAATGTAACACAGAACCAATTGTTTAGCGAGAAAAACACATATGGAACCATCTTTGCAAATTTAATTTACATATACTGTTGGCAGTAAAAAAAATTTAAGCTAATGATTGTACAAGATACCCTTTGCCATCAATCTTTTATAATGCATCCGTTTTTTCCTTTCCTGTATTTAAAAATTAAATTTTCTTCTATTGTTCCAGACAGGTGTCCTTAGTAGTATTGTTTTACTGTTTTCAAATGGTTACGAAAAATATTTCTGTTAAAGAAAACACACATTAAGATGAAGATACTGTTTAATCACTTAAGATCACGGTATCATATACCATCTAATGACTGAACGACAACTCCTATTTACAAAATGTATGTATGGGGGTTTATATATAATTTATATACAGTGTATATATAGAGAGAGAATCCCCTGGGGATCCGGGTTAGAATAGGTCCTCAGTACCCCTTGTTTGTCGTAGGAGGCGACTAAATGGGGCGGTCCTTCGGATGAGACCGGAAAAACTGAGGCCCCGTGTCCCAGCAGGTGTGGCACGATAAATATCCCTCGCTGCTCAGAGGCCGTAAGCGCCGAGCATAGGCCTAAATTTTTGCGGCCCTTCACCGGCAGTGGTAACGTCTCCGTATGAGTGAAATATTCTAGAGAGGGACGTGAAACAATATTCAATCAATCATATATACAGAGATGACCTTAAAAACGGATGCCCCGTGTCACAGTAGGTGTGGCACGCTAAAGAACCCACACTGTTCAATGGTCGTAAGCGCCGAGCATAGGCCTAACTTTGAGCCCTTCACAATGAGTGAAAAATTCTCGAGGGGGACGTGAAACAAGATGCATTCAATCAATTGTTGCGCGATAATATTGATATGATAAGGACGCATCAGAGTGGAAGACTTTCACTGTATTACATGATGTCGTCAAGCTCTACCGGCTCAATTTGTTGATGACGTCACATCGTTAGAACTTTTCATCATCGAGTTCTAACTATACCGACATGTAAATGATAGTTTGAGAATTTTGGAAAGAGTTTGTATGTTGTTTTACATATAGCCTAGTAAGCTACTGATAGGCCCAATGGGATATTTACATTAGGCCAACACAAACGTTGAATAGGATTGGAATTCAAATTCGTAAGTGCACTTCAGGATGCTTTTATGTATTGCTGTTCAGAACCCGACCAGATAGAGAGAAAACAACAGTTGTCTCGAATGAAGATATAACCTTAAAACGGATGTACGTGTCGCGGTAGACGTTGGCACGTTAAAGAACCCTCACTGCAACTGTACTGACCGGCAATGTTCAAATCCTACAGCTTGGGACGTCTCAATATGAGTGAAGAGACTTAAAACAAATAAAACCAGTCTATCTGAAAGTGGTCGGTGGGGGTGAATATCCTGGAGTATTTGGAAAAATTTAAGTACACTTTTATAAGACAAGATTTTTCAACCATGGCATGAACCATCTCTACACCAGATGTTCATCAAAATAACTTAATATTCTAACCTACCGTGGTTAGAGCATCGCGCTCAAAATCACACGGCCTCTCACCTCTGTCGGCGCGGGTTCGAATCCCGCTCGCGCCAGTAAGTGAGAAAGTTTCCCAGTTTACTTTCGGAAGGTCGGTGGTCTCTTCCCAGGTACATTGTATCTGGGTTCTCTCTTCCACCAATAAAAACTGGGCGCCACCAGATAACTGAAAAATTGTTGAGTGTGGCGGAAAACAATCAATCAATCGCGGGAAATACCATTATTTCTCTAACGTTAGACTTGAAACTCACAAGGTTTCTGAAGATATTAAGCGGACATCATCTTCCTACGTCCAGAGTAGATTGACCTTTGACCTGAAAATCAATAGGGGTCCTCTTCTACTCGTAACAAATTCACATATGAAATATCATTACGATGAAGTGAATAGTTCTCAAGATATTGATTTTGAGGTCACATGGTCAATCTGGACATATTAAAATACTGTCTGCACACTATCTTGAGAACCATTTGGTTGACAGACATCAAACTTGGTACACTGGTACATTTTCAGGAGTAGATGACCCCTATATATTTGAGGTCACATGGTCAAGGGTCAAACTGGACATAGGAATATACTGTCTGCTCAATATCTTGAGAACCTTTGCTCGACAGACATCAACCTTGGTACACTGGTATATCGTAGGGATTATATGACCTCTATTGATTTTGAGATCAAAGGTCAAACTGGACATAGGAAGATACTGTCCGCTCAATATCTTGAGAGCTCTTTGCTTGGTACACTGGGATTGATTGATTGAATATTGTTTTACGTCTCTCTCGAGAATATTTCACTCATATGGAGACGTCACCACTGCCGGTGAAGGGCTGCAAAATTTTGGCCTATGCTCGGCGCTTATGGCCATTGAGCAGGGAGGGATCTTTATCGTGCCACACCTGCTGTGACACGGGACCTTGGTTTTTTGCGGTCTCATTGGAAGGACCGCCCCATTTAGTCGCCTCTTGAAGCAAAAATTATCCGAAATAAACCAATCCAAACATTCTACAATTGATGTTTATACAGATGTTTAAAAAATGTCCTACTGCTGCAGTTGTCACAGACGACGTTTTCTATGCACGAGTTCCGAATGAAGCAACAATTTATACCGTCGAAGCAAAGTCTCTTCAGCTTGCGTTTGAATACATTAAAATTTCTAATGACAAACATTTTACTATATTTTCAGACTCCCTATCATGTTTACAGTCAATAAACAACATGGATAGTGATCATCCATATCTTTTAGATATTTTAAACCGTACATTGTAATTAGTTGAGTTTCGTTTGATCCCAAGCCATGTTGGTATCCTTGGCAACACCAAAGCAGACAAAGCGCCAAAAAATGCACTTCAAGATCATATTGCACACTTCAAAATCCCCTACACTGATTTAAAATATTTCATTAAACTATATCTAAATTCACTTTGGCAAAACTATTGTGACACAAGTAAACTTTATTCTATTCAAAACAAAGTAAATAAACCGTGTAACATCGTAATGAAACGCCAGGACGAAGTTATATTTACTCATTTTTAACTTTTATGTCCGCCGTTAAAGGGTGTCCCGTGTCAAGGATCACAACCCCCTTGGCACGTAAAAGATAATTTCCCTGATTTTCGAAAAAGAGTAGGCTCACTGGGGCCCGTCAGGGAAACTCAAACACTCACAACCAAACATCATTCAATTAGTTAACCGCCGTAAAATGGCTGAAATATTGCCAAAACGGCGTAAAAGCATAATTAATCAATCCAGACTCAAAAGAATGCATGGAAATGTCTATGCTCATCATATTTTTCACCTGATTCTGTCTTGGAGAATGGGGAATACAAATCATTTGAAACGGTATATGGTACTGAAACAGATGACTGTCAGACCAAGCCTGAAAGTATTGTTGCGTTTCTTGTATTTTCACGTATGAGCAACTTAATGATACAGAAATCGCCCAGATTCTAGACATTACACAGATCTTTTGCCAAGATCTACATGGTGAACAAGTTGAGAAACTTAAAGACCTGTCTAAATATCCTGAATTACATCAGTTTGTGCAGCGACACTGTAGCTTTCAGGTATTATAACAAAATGTCACGTGTTTTGAAGTTGAAGAATAAGACTGATTTATTGTACTAAATTAACATTTGATAGGCACCAATACCTTTTTAGGTGACGAAATGTCTTAAACATGTGGATAGTTGCTCATGCTGCTGTTTGAACCCCCCAAAGCTAGAGGAGTCCTTGTACAAAGAATCATATTTTTCACCTGATTCTGTCTTGGAGAATGGGGAATACAAATCATTTGAAACGGTATATGGTACTGAAACAGATGACTGCCAAACCAAGCTTGAAAGTATTGTTGCGTTTCTTGTGTTTTCACGTATGAGCAACTTATGTGGGTCTTCCAAGTCTGTACAAAGGACAAGTAAAGTCAGGAATTCAAAATATAAAACTTTATTAATCAGGTTGAGCTTATTGATAAAAAAACACCCAACGTGGAACAAAGTTTCAAAGGATATTTCCTTTTCCTACTTTTCTGGGATATACATGTAATTACTTTCCCATTTATGGGAGTTAATAAGTAACTATCTCAGCTTCTCCCATAGTAAAATCATGGGATATCATATGGGGCTCACGGCGGGTGTGACCGGTCAACAGGGGATGCTTACTCCTCCTAGGCACCTGATCCCACCTCTGGTGTGTCCAGGGGTCCGTGTTTGCCCAACTATCTATTTTGTATTGCTTGTAGGAGTTATGAGATTGATCACTGTTCGTTATCTTCACCTTGCATCTATATAGATGATGTAAACTTTTGCTTCTAATATGCTAGAGCTCCCATACACTTAAATATTAATAAGGTGTATAAATGTTGCCATCACCTCTCAAATAAAAATAATTTAATAAACTCAGAAATACAAATTTACCCAACGGTACTGTTGGTCACTCCCATTCATTGTTTTGGTGGGATGTTGCTATTTTGTCAAGATGTTTTGTTGTTGCCTTCGTCTATTCGACTGTGGAACTGGAACTGAATGATAAATAATGCCAGACGAATAGCCGTAGCTGGCATATTTATTGACTTCGGGCTCGATTGTCATGATAGTTATACATATTATATTATGGTTAGCGGTATTAATCAGCATAATATGAGCTGATACATAGAGGAAATTCGGGATATCAGGATGCGCTCTCCCGAGTTATAATGGTAAATATAAAAATACATTTGAATTGTGGAATCAATGACTCATGCTGTTCATAACTGGGAGTACCTCTTCAAGCATTTACTTTCTTTCGATTTAATAGGGCATTCTCTGGGTTGTGTGATACTACATTCGTAACACGGCTCCCTCCCTTGTGAAAGCATTCGTCCTCGAATGGCCTGATCAGTGGTAAGTTTCCTCATAAAACCAAAGAGTCTGTAAATTGTTATTTACATGTTTAACAACAATAACTAGTTCTAATTGTAACGGGGACCGTTACAGATGTTCCCCAAACCTCCCCCAATTAAAAAGTGATGTCCTTGTGAATCTATAGGAAAAAATCATTTTATTTTAGCCTTTAATTACATGTAGTACGTTCAATATGGTCATTTCAGTACCAAGAAATGAAAGAAAGCGTTGCACGTGCATACACGCGCACGCGTGTATGATTCCGAATTTTTGTTGATGTCGTTCAACAGGCATTTGTATCATATACCCACAGTATGAATTTCATAACGTTTCCACCAAATATAAGGAAGTTATAGCGATTTTAAAATCGTCCAATCAGAAATCAGCACACGTGCATGCACGTGCTGAGCAGTAATTCTAACCACAGCAATTTGTAAGGAGTACCAAGATACATCTAAACCCCTAATATGAATAGAATTTGATGAAAAACAAAAACGTTATCGTCCTTTAAAAATTGAACATTTAAAAAACGTTGCACGCGCATGCGCGTGTGCGTTGGCATTTTTTGTTACACCAACATATAGATACACATATTGTCTACATATGCTGTGAATATCATCTCATTCGCTTCATAAATAAGAAAGTTACAAACGTTTTAGCATTATCCAATCAAAATGAAGCGCACGTGCATGCCCGTGCAAATTGGTAATTTTGACCATGTAAATCAGTTAAGGGTCTCAATATCTACCTATGATATGAATTTCAAGCCATTTCAATGAACAACAAAAAAGTTAAACTGATTCCAAAGTTAGCGTACAAATTTTGTAATGCGCGTGCACGCGCATGCGTGCGCGTGCTGGCAAAATAACTATTATTTTTCATATGTACAAATGATATCCTACCATCCTAATTAGGTTTCATATCGCTTCCTTCAATATTCTGATTTTCCATTTTTTGTACCAAAATTGCAATGCACGTGCGCGCGCGTGCATGCACGTGCAAACAAAATGACTATCACTATGCACATCTACAAACGCTATACTATCATCCTGGAAAGTTTCATATCGATCCCTTTTGTAGTTTCTGAGAACACTACCGGACAAAAAAGTACCGGAGAAAAAGAATAATAATAATAATAATAAGAAACAGAGTAAAAACAATATGTTCCCAAACTTTGTTTGGGGAACATAACTAGTTCTAATTGTAACGGGGACCGTTACATATGTTCCCCAAACCTCCCCCAATTAAAAAATGATGTTTTGGTGAATCTATAGCAAAAAATCATTTTATTTTAGCCTTTAATTACATGTAGTACGTTCAATATGGTCATTTCAGTACCCAAAAATGAAAGAAAGCGTTGCACGCGCATACACGCGCACGCGTGTATGATTCCGAATTTTTGTTGATGTCGTTCAACAGGCATGTGTATCATATACCCACAGTGTGAATTTCATAATGTTTCCATCAAATATAAGGAAGTTATAGCGATTTTAAAATCGTCCAATCAGAAATCAGCACTCGTGCATGCACGTGCTGAGCAGTAATTCTAACCACAGCAATTTGTAAGGAGTACTAAGACACATCTAAACCATTAATATCAATAGAATTTGATGAAAAACAAAAACGTTATCGTCCTTTAAGAATTGAACATTTAAAAACGTTCCACGCGCATGCGCGTGTGCGTTGGCATTTTTTTGTTACACCAATATATAGATACTCATATTGTCTACGTATGCTGTGAATATCATCTCATTCGCTTCATAAATAAGATAGTTACAAACGTTTTAGTATTATCCAATCAAAATGAAGCGCACGTGCATGCGTGTGCAAATTGGTAATTTTGACCATGTAAATCAGTTAAGGGTCTCAATATCTACCTATGATATGAATTTCAAGCCATTTCAATGAACAACAAAAAAGTTAGACTGATTCCAAAGTTAGTGTACAAATTTTGTAATGCGCGTGCACGCGCATGAGTGCGCGTGCTGACAAAATAACTATTATTTTTCATATGTACAAATGATATACTATCATCCTATTTAGGTTTTATATCGCTTCCTTTAATATTCTGATTTTCCATTTTTTGTACCGAAATTGCAATGCACGTGCGCGCGCGTGCATGCACGTGCAGACAAAATGACTATCCCTATGCACATCTACAAACGCTATACTATCATCCTGGAAAGTTTCATAACGATCCCTTCTGTAGTTTCTGAGAACACTACCGGACAAAAAAGTACCGGAGAAAAAGAATAATAACTAGAAACTCATTACTAGTAATGAGTAGGTCTTCCGTTAGATCACTTCCGGTAAAGAGCTTTCTGTTCCTACGAAAACCATTTAAATATATCAGAAAATGTGCCTTAACAATGAATGAGAAATGTATTATCGAATTTTTTACTCATTTCTCGTAACTTCCGGTGATGACCGGAAGTACTTTTATGATGCGTTTTCCTATAAATGACAGCGACTCTTTACTGTCGATATTCCCTGAAAATTTCACATCTCTATCTGAAAGAGTTCTCAACAAAAAGAAGTAGACTAAAGAAAGAAAAAGTAGTAGGTTACTACCGACCGGAAGTCAATTTTGAAAAACAAAATGATCCAAACTCTAGAAGTTGATACTTTTATTATGACATGTGAAAATCATATGAAAGACTTCAAATATACGCGAGATTTATGGTGACAAAGAGATGAAAAGTAAAAATGTATTTTATCAAGAAACCGGAAGTAGTTGTTTTGACTACCAACGGAGTCAATATTCTTTTGACACTTTCAAAGAGACTTAATAAACTAGTATAGGTTTCAATTTACAAGAAAAAGTTTGAAATTTGCGATTCTTTCAATCACTTCCGGTGACGACAGGAAGTGACGGTCGACATGTTCAACCCTCTACTGCACGACTGCAAACGGAGATTTATAATTCCTGAATAATTGATGAACCTATATTTTACCTTTTCCAAGAAAAATGCTGGACAAAATTCCTTTTGAGAAACAGAAAATAGCCCATATTTTCCGACCGGAAGTGAATTTTGTAAAAACAAAAATAGTTATAGGAAGGTCCTTTCATAAGACATTATTCCTGAAAATTTCAAGAAAATCTATCCACCATCTCTGAGAAATCACTCGAAGAAATCGGAAAATCGACATTTTTCAAATACTTCCGGTATAGACCGGAAGTGACGGACGAAAAAATTGAATGTATGTGTACAATGGACTAATGTTAGTTGATCAACTCTACAAATTTCAAGCGTCTATCTATATTCATTATTGAGAAACTGAAAAAACAAGGTTTGAATATGTCCACCCCATATCTCACGACCGGAAGTGAATTTTACAAAAATATTTAAATTTACAGTAGACATTTATAATGTCTATAACATATGTAAAATTCAAATCATTAACTTGTTTTATGACCGAGATTTATGGCACTGAAAAATGAGAGAATGAATAGTTTTTCTTTCATATAACCGGAAGTTGGAGATTCAACTTCCGGTGGGGTCAATAGTTTTTGAGAATTAGAACGAGACCTAATAAACCGATATAGGTTTCAATTTGAAAGAAAAAAGTTTGAAATTTATGATTTATTAATCACTTCCGGTGACGACCGGAAGTGACGGCCGACATTCTTACCCCCCTACTGCACGCCTACAAAGTGAGATCTATTAACTCTGAAATTTTGGTGACTCTATCTTTTACCGTTTCTGAGAAAAACGATTGACAACGAAAACAGCTCATAAGCCGTATTTGCCGACCGGAAGTGAATTTTACAAAAATATTTGACGTTACTCTAGACATTTATAGTGACTATAATATATGTAAAACTCAACTCATTAACTAGTTTCATGACCGAGATTTATGGCACTGAAAAATGAGAGAATGAATAGTCTTTCTTTGATATAACCGGAAGTTGGAGATTCAACTTCCGGTGGGGTCAACATTTTTTGAGAATGAGAACGACATATAGTAAACCAAAGTAGGTTTCAATTTGAAAGAAAAAAGTTTGAAATTGATGATTTATTTGATCACTTCCGGTGACGACCGGAAGTGACGGCGACAAAAAATATTACGTGCATGCACCATAGAGAAAATAGATCTATCATCCCTGAAAGTTTCATTCGATTATCTTTAGTGGTTTTCAAGTTTACCCCCGGACAAAGTTTCTTTCAAAAACCGGAAAATCGGACGTATCTGACGAACGGAAGTGAATTTTGAAAAAATGAAAAAATTGCCTCGAGGTACCATCGTTCCCTATAACCTGTGAAAGTTTCAGGAAAATCCATCCAACGGTCTCGGAGACGAAAGGGAAAAAAAAAAATAATAATAATAATAATAAACAGTAGAATCACTAGAAGGTCTTCCGTTGGAAACGGAAGACCTTAACTAGACACGATCTCGTTGCGAGCAACGAGTAGGTCTTCCGTCCGATTTGTTGATGCATTCGGAGTTAAAAAAAAAAAAAAAAGAAAAGACAAATGAGTCCCAATTTAGTTTCCGACTTTAAGACACTTTAGATATAATCAATTTTTCATATCATAAGCTTCTGAAGCAAAGTTGCGGTGAAATTCGTTTGAAATTCGACTCTCCAGGCGAGCCATAAGGCCCGCGGGCCTATTTCTTGATGTCATTTGTTAGCCCTCTATAGACTCAACAACTTTAGTTCTATATGTCTTCACAAAATATTTACCTGTAAAAAGTTATTGAGATCAACCGATATCGACAAAAAATCGACTCTACAGGCGAGCCATTAGGATCATAGGCCTATTTCTTGATATCAATCGATGGATCTCGATAAACTGAACAACTTTTGTTCAATATGTCCTTACAAAATATTTACCAGTTACAAGTTTTTGAAATCGACTGATATCGACAAAAATCGACTCTACAGGCGAGCCATGAGGCCCACAGACCCATTTTTTGATATTGATCGATAGGTTATGACACATTGAACAACTTTTGTTCAATAATGCTTTTCCAAAAATATGTCGTTTTAAAGATATGAGGCGTCAAATATTTACGATTTTGGCCCTTAAAATCTCTAATTACGTAACATATGACCTACTTTTTGATTTGATAAGATCAAGCTCGTTGAGATGAACATTTCCGCTTCTACAACTTATTATAAAATATTAATAGTTTCTGAGATATTCTCAAAAACATTTGGACCCTTCTGAACCCCTAATTTAAAGGGCCAGCCCGTTTTGCTTGATATCGTAAGAAAGGCCTTGTCATTTTAAACATTTTTTGATCAACAAGTATTTAGAAATTCTTTACCGTTCTCGAGTTATCTCTACAAGAAATATTTAGGGGCCAAACTGTAGCTCCCTAACGGGGCCACATAGGGAAAAAACGAAATGTACATATTGTTTAGATTATCATTCTGAACAACTTTTGTTCAATAATGCTTTTCAAAATATTTGTCGTTTTCAAGATATGAGGCGTCAATTATTTATGATTTTGGCCCTTAAAATCCCTTATTACGTAACATATGACCTACTTTTTGATTTGATAAGAACAAGCTCGTTTAGATGAACATTTCCGCTTCAATGACTTATTACAAAATATTAATAGTTTCTGAGATATTCTCATAAACCTTTGGACCCTTCTGGGCCCCTAATTTAAAGGGTCAGCCCCTTTTGCTTGATATCGTAAGAAAGGTCATGACATTTCAAACATTTTTTGTTCAACAAGTATTTAGAAATTCTTTACCGTTCTCGAGTTATTTCTAGAAGTAATTTTTAGGGGCCAAACTGTAGCTCCCTAACGAGGCCACATAGGGTAAAAACGAAATAAGCATATTGTTCAGATCATCATTCTGAACAACTTTTGTTCTTTATTGCTTTTCAAAATATTTGTCGTTTTCGAGATACAAGGGGTCAAAAATTTATGGTTTTGGCCCTTAAAATCCCTTATTACGTAACATATGACCTAAATTTTTATCTGAATAGATTTGGATAGTTGAGATGAACATTTTTTGTTCTTTGACTTATACCAAAATATTAACGATTTTTGAGATATTTAATCTAGACTTTGAGCCCTTCTAGATCCCTAATTTAAGGGGCTAGCCCCTAAATCTTGATATTTTCGAAAAGATCTTGTAAATGTGCACAACTTTTGTTCTACATGTCTTAACAAAATATTTGCAAGAAAAAAGATATTGGAGATCAAAGGTCAAAAATCGGCGAAAATTTTTGGCATCCATTTTTTCAGGTCCAGGCGAGCGTTTAGGCAAATCGCCTCCGGTAAAATCGAATCCCCCACAAATCTTCTAAAATGTTTACTCTATCTTGTGTAGAAATTTCAAGACTCTAGCTTCAAAACTAACGGAGGAGATGTGTGGACAACAAGGCCCTTCAAAAAGTCACTAAAAGAGAGATAACTCCTGACCGGAAGTGACGTCAAGCACGAAATTTTGCAAGCAAAGTCTCGTCACCAAAAGACATCTTTCCTGAAAATTTCGTGAAAATCGATCGAGAAATGGCTGAGAAAAACGCGTGTACTACCAAGGAAAATAATAATAATAATAAAAAAAAATAATAATAATAATGAAGAAGAAGAACGCGAACAATAATAGTAAGGTCTTCCGCAGGAGACGGAAGACCTTAATAATAATAAGAAACAGAGTAAAAACAATATGTTCCCAAACTTTGTTTGGGGAACATAATAATAATAAGAAGAAGAAGAAGAAACAGAGTAAAAACAATATGTTCCCAAACTTTGTTTGGGGAACATAAAAATACCTAAATAACACATAACAATCATAAAACATCAACACATAACAACTCTCTGAATATATACAGCGATAACTAGTCAGACAACCTACGATCATACACCTGATATCTCCCTATGTAGTAACTGTACAGGTGTATCATCTATATACATAATTAACTCTATAGTACATCAATGTATAATACATAAATTTCAGTCCTCCCACAAAGCGTTAACATTCTGTCATTTTCTTTCTATTATGCCTCAGAGTTCCGACAGATGGTAAAATGAGGCCTCCATATGTATTTGTCTTAGTACCTGTTTACTGCTCGAAAGGATCTTGTGAAAATGAAGCTGGTCTCGCAGGTAATCCAGGATGAAGTCGTGGATTGCGGTCTATAAAGTATATGCTGACTCCATCGCGGGTATACGGCTTCACTATAGAGCTGTCTGCAATTGGAGAGGCCAGGAGTCCATCCGGTTTCGTCCTTAGGGTAGGTTTGCTGGTCTCCAGTCTTATGCCACTGACAGATCAGTTGTTGATTGTGTGTATTTGCCAGACTTTGCCATGGTATTGTTTCCTTGTTCGTAGGGTGGTATTCCGGCGCTGACTTACGACTGTCTGCATGATAAGTAGCTTCGTCCCTGTCCGAGATGGCTTTGGTTTGTAGGGTGGTATTCCGGCGCTGACTTACGACTGTCTACATGATAAGTAGCTTCGTCCCTGTCCGGGATGGCTTTGGTTTGCCTTGTTGCTTTGATAGGGATGGGTACTGGTTCAAGCACTGAAACCTTTGGGTTCTCGAGTCCCGAAAATTCAGTCAAGGTGGAGCTTGAAGATAAAGATGATGAAGACGACGAAGATGCTGATGATGATGACGAACTGGATAGGTGTCGTCTTCTGGTAGGTGTGTGGGAACTTGTGGTTGCACCCCCAGCGACTGTCAAGGTATTAACGAGGGCTAGGTCTGGTGTGGTTAAGCTGCCTTGGGCCTTTCCACGTCAGTTGTTGACTTGGGTTTTGACATGTCCAAGGGCTCGTCATGTGTGACCATCCTATGACTAGTACCTCCTTCCAGATTCTGACATTCCGTGGGGATCCGTGTTAGAATAGGTCCTCAGTACCCCTTGCTTATGGTAAGAGGCGACTAAATGGGGCAGTCCTTCGGATGAGATCGCAAATACCGAAGTCCCGTGTCACAGAAGGTGTGGCACGATAAAGACGCCTGCCTGCTCAACGGCCATAAGCACCGAAAATAGGCCTAAATTTTGCAGCCCTTCACCGGCAGTAGTGACGTCTCCATATGAATGAAATACTCTCGAGAGGGACGTAAAATAATATTCAATCAATCAGATCCTGGCTAGCTGTTACTGTTAGTGGGACAGGAATCTTCTCCACCGTAGGCCCTGTTATGGTCTTTCCTTTATTCATCCTCTTCGGTGGATGTGGTTTTGGTTGAATAGGGATTGCTTTCTTCATTCCCTTGCCCTGATTAAAAATGTTGGGAACCGCCTTCTTCATGAATGGCTTCACATGGACCGGTCTGTATTTCTGAAATTCGTTTCGCTGATCCTGGTGTTCCTCTTCACCATAGTGGTCGTCAAGCTGGCACACGAATGCCTCTGGTCTTTCCTATTTTAAAGATTTCCACACTCGGAACACTTGTGGGCAAAACATGAATGAACTGAGAGGTCATATGACTCTCACAATGGATTAATTAATTGCGTAAATTCCCGATCGTCGTTGCAGTACAAGCAGGAATATCGTTGAACTTGTTGACATAATATCAATGATAGGGATTTTATTATTTAGGAGGATCTGGGATATGGTCCTTGTGGTGGATGTTTATTGAAAGGATTTTTGATGCTCACTGAACCACGTGGGCTTGTTTATCCCTGATTATGGTTCAAGTCGATTGTGGTGGATGACGTCCCCTTTAAGCTTAGCATTTGTTCATATTTTGTATAAAACATCATTGATTTTTTTGTAGTATAACATATGGGTCATTAAGGGATAATTTCTTTTCAAGTCCCATATTTTGATTTGGGAAAAAAGACCCAAACTGCTTTTCCGGGGCTGTACTGATTTGATGAATTTTCCCTAGACATATTGTGGAAAGCCAAATTCAATTTGCCATGAGCAAATTCATGTAAAACTTATACGGTACCAATTTGGATGCACCAGATGCGCATTTCGACAAATAATGTCTCTTCAGTTATGCTCAAGCCGAAATTTTTGAAATGTATTTTATTTATCTTTTCTGATAGACTATGGACAAATTCTAATTTGATTTCTTGTCTTTCAGGATCAACCCGACCCATAACCCGGTCTACAGAGAGTGTAACAGAACGCCGAAACACCATCTCACATGGGCTTGTTCCTGTTGCTTCGTGGGCTGATGACTGGTACGCTAACATGAGTAAGGAAATCAAATCATCCCAATCTCTTTGGTTCTGGCTCACAAAAACAGAAAGCATGGGGCGTATAGGGATTTGTGTGGGTTTTATCTATACCCAGTATTCTACACATGTCCCTGAAAACGTTAGATTAAAAAGTTTGCCCTTGGTCTGAATGGATTTGCATAGGCACTCTAAATATCGAAACTACATGATTTATTAGTTTTTGAGCAACTCTAATGGCTTTCTTGTTTCTTAGAGGGACTGCATCGACCCATTTATTGAAATAATCGCCCATAACCAAATGGTAAGAATTTTTCTTATGAGTCATGGGCAAAGGGCCCAGTATGTCCACAACCCACCTTTCCATAGGAACACCTGCAATGTACTATTGAAGTGGTGATTTTGATAGTTTATTAGGAGGTTTCATAGCTGCACACTTGTCACAACAGCTGCAGAAACGTTTTATATCTAGGACATCTTGTGCCAAAAATATTTATTTCGGGCTTTTCATATGGTTTTGTTAAAACCTAAATGGCCACATGTTATATTGCAATGGATTGCTGTTATGACTTTCCCAATAATGGACTTTGGGAGTATAACTTCGATACCTGGGTAGTACACTTTCCCATTTGTGCAAGGTGAAGATAACGAACAGTGATCAATCTCATAACTCATATAAGCAATACAAATAGATAGTTGGGCAAACACGGACCCCTGAACACACCAGAGGTGGGATCAGGTGCCTAGGATGAGTAAGCATCCCCTGTTGACCGGTCACACCCGCCGTGAGCCCTACATCCTGATCAGGTAAACGGGGTTATCCGCAGTCAAAATCAGAGTGCCAAGAACGGCTTAACAATCGGTATGAAACACGTCAGACAGCATTTGACCCCAAGAAAGGTTGTATTGACGAACTAGATCGTTATAACGGTCATAGAATTTGCGAAATGCTGACTTCAATCGAGACTGTTGAAACCCCTGCACCATCAACTTGTTTGTCAGTAGCTTACCTCAATTTATAAACTGACTATACGCAGAACAAGCTCTTGCATATCGAATCAGTTGAGATATGTAAACACCATATGCAGGTGATAATGGAATATTGCTACATAAATATGGGAAGTTGACGATGGAGAAGCTGAAATCATCCCCTTTGTCATACAGTTGAGTTGTCAGTTTGCCGTATCAGATGCCATCTTTATAAAAGGGAGTCGAACGTTGCCCAATAGTATTTGCAAACCTTATACAGAAAAAATTGGCATTATTAAAGGATACTGAAACCCGAAGAAGAAAAAGCTCTAGCCTTGACGAAGCAAGCTAAGAAAAGGAGGTTACAACTTAAAGCAAACCGGTTAGTTTTTATATCACTTGAGCCGAAGGCTCAAGTGAGCTTTTCTTATCAAATTTGTCTGTTGTCATCAGCATAAACTATTAACATTTTCATATTCTTCTCCGTCTTTGTGTGGATGGGAATCAAGT
This sequence comes from Ostrea edulis, assembly GCF_947568905.1. Lineage (NCBI taxonomy): Eukaryota > Metazoa > Mollusca > Bivalvia > Ostreida > Ostreidae > Ostrea > Ostrea edulis. Next base: position 19,727,393 of record NC_079165.1, on the reverse strand, counting down.
GTGTTCAAATGAATGGGCATGCCTCCTTTAAAAGGGAGACAATCACAAAAATGCAAAAATAGGGTGGGTTATATAAAAGTCTTCTTCTCAAGATAATATTGACTATCAAAATTTTAGGAAGCAATCAACAGCTGTTATGGAGACTAGAGAGGGGGAAAATTACAAATCGGAGATTGCGTTTGATGAGATTGATATAACAACGATGCCAGAACCAATCATCAAAGCTGCACTCCAGCCAGCAACATTTTCTTCGAACACCCCACTTGTGTTCTTTGACCTTGAAGCAAGAGGATTAGGTTTGTTTCTTTTTACTACCTGTCTAACATCAAAATTGATTAATCAGTTGGGGAAAGAAGTTCTGAAATGAATACATGTACAGTATTATATTTTGGTGTTAATTCTTTTCCCAACAACAGATTCTCATATTACGTAGTTAGCTGCTGTGTGTGGTGAAGAAAAGTTTTCCACCTATGTCTTTCCGAGAATACCCATCACAACAAAAGCTTCAGAAATTACCGGAATCGAGATTGTTAATGAAAAAATGTTTAGCAAAAATGTAGAAGTGAATCCTTTAAAAATTTCAGCTGGAATTGATGCTTTGCTTAATTTTGTTTCAAAATTTCAAACTAAAGTAATTCTGATTGGTCACAATATCAAATCGTATGATTGTCACCTTCTCTTAAATGCTCTTGAATCTTGTAAAAAAAAAAAAACAAATGATTTTTCTCCATGCATTGCAGGATTTGTAGACACAAAGATACTTTTTAAAATCTTTGATGGTACATTGAATTGTTATTCTCAGGAAAGTCTTTTTAAACATTTTGTATCATCCAAGTACAATGCTCATGATGCTATAGAAGATGTACTTGCTCTTCAAAAACTGATCGGACATTTAGACATAGATGCGTTAAATTGTTTATTTTCAAATGCTTCATTTACTTTTTTAAATGCATTAGAAAGCTGCAGATACAGTTCAGAAGTAAGAAAGAATATACCAACTCTGAATAATTTAATCAATGAAAATGTTGTCAGTAAAGGCATGCAAGCAACATTGCTGGAAGTGGACTTAACTTTAGGTGTCTACAACTTGCTTATAGAAGAGATCCACATGATGGAATACAAAAATTGTCTGAAAAGGTCAGAAATGGTGTTCGGGTGACTAAATCTCAGAAAGTCATTTTTTCTTTAAACAAATACTTTGTATCAACATGCAAGGTGAAGATAACGAACAGTGATCAATCTCATAACTACTACAAGCAATACAAAATAGATAGTTGGGCAAACACGGACCCCTGGACACACCAGAGGTGGGATCAGGTGCCTAGGAGGAGTAAGCATCCCCTGTTGACCGGTCACACCCGCCGTGAGCCCCATATCCTGATCAGGTAAACGGAGTTATCCGCAGTCAAAATCAGTGTGCCAAGAACGGCTTAACAATCGGTATGAAACACGTCAGACAGCATTTGACCCAATGCGAGATTGTATTGACGAACTAGATCGTTATAACGACCATAGAATTTGCGAAATGCTGACTTCAATCAAGACTGTTGAAATCCCTGTACCATCAACTTGTTTGTCAGTAGCTTACCTCGATTTAAAAACTGACTATACCCAGAACAAGCTCTTGCATATGTGAAATATAGATTGATGATAGTCATTGGACAATCAGTTTGAACATATTTATTGCATTAGACAATTTCTGAAAACTTGATTTGCCCTCTCCCTACAAGTTTATACGTACAAAATATTAGAAGTCACAACAGTAATGGAAGCATTTACGATCAAAGTATTTTATTAGAATACTGTAAGTTAGGCTCTGTATGATGTACATGTAAACAATCACTGTTAATATTTGTTGGATGTTGATATAAGATTCTCAACCCTCTCAATACTTTGATTTATTTTTTAGACTGGTGCTCTGTCTATGTTGAAAACCTGGTTATATTCATATGCGATTTAGAAAGATTAAACCGTGTTTATTTAGTTCAAGGTTGCTTTGGAAATGGGCATTAATTTTATTGCTCTTTTTTTTTTTTTTTTTTTTGCTAGCTGCATATTTTCTAGTTAATTACTATAGGGAAGTATGTCTAATATGGGAACGAAATGACATACTATGTTCTGATGTGTAAGTTTATTTTTACGGTGATATGGGCAACATATGATTGCTCTGAAAGGCATTTACACTTGGCTAAAAAAGAAATTCAATTATGGCTTATCTGAATCTAACAGTATTTTTTCAGTACATTAAAAAATATTGTTTGTTTGCTGAAATATTTAATCAAATATCACTCAAAGCAATGTAATAGACGTTTTGTCTATTAACAATGATAGCTTTCATTCATATGTCGATTTGATATATCCCCGTGAGCTCGAAATAAAGGACACCACAGAGTCGTCCACTTCTGCTTCATACTTAGATATTTTATTGAAAGTAGACATTAACGGCAAACTGACAACTCAACTGTATGACAAACGGGATCATTTCAGCTTCTCCATCGTCAACTTCCCACATTTATGTAGCAATATTCCATTATCACCTGCATATGGTGTTTATATATCTCAATGTAAAACTTATACGGTACCAATTTTGATGCACCAGATGCGCATTTCGACAAATAATGTCTCTTCAGTGATGCTCAACCGAAATCTTTGAAATCCGAAATAACTATCCACTAATTCGATGTGCAAGAGCTTGTTCTGGGTATAGTCGGTTTTTAAATCGAGGTAAGCTACTGACAAACAAGTTGATGGTACAGGGATTTCAACAGTCTTGATTGAAGTCAGCATTTCGCAAATTCTATGGTCGTTATAACGATCTAGTTCGTCAATACGACCTCGCATTGGGTCAAATGCTGTCTGACGTGTTTCATACCGATTGTTAAGCCGTTCTTGGCACACTGATTTTGACTGCGGATAACTCCGTTTACCTGATCAGGATATGGGGCTCACGGCGGGTGTGACCGGTCAACAGGGGATGCTTACTCCTCCTAGGCACCTGATCCCACCTCTGGTGTGTCCAGGGGTCCGTGTTTGCCCAACTATCTATTTTGTATTGCTTGTAGGAGTTATGAGATTGATCACTGTTCGTTATCTTCACCTTGCATACTCAATTTAACATGTTCTGTTTTTTGAGAGAGACAGAGAGAAGAGAGAGATGTGTAGAGAGAGAGTGATTGTTACAAGAATTGAAAAGTAACTGCAAAAAAATTGTGTGCGAACTACATCGGTATTGATGTACACAGCGGTTATGATATTGTTCTTTGAATTTTGATCCCAAATGAAATTGGTCTATTAAATTTCCATTTCAAATGAAAATGACGGAATTTCAGCATAATGTGTTTTTATTCATTAAAATGCATCAAACTAAATTAAAATTCAAAATAAGTTTAAAAAGATCTGTATTTTACATTTAAGAAAAAAAGATAGAGAAAATTCGGATTAGATTGCCTGAAAACTCTTGTTCACGAAGGCAGCTAGTTTGTGATTGTTGCTTTAATAAAAATCATATTTTTCAAAACATCATAGCAAATTATGACTGATAATTTGCTTATAACACTAATAAATTTTGATATTGTAAATGTAGTCGCTTTAAATGAATGTAAAATTTGAATTTGAAATAAATCTCATCATTTTAAGTAAAATTACTTTCTTAAATGGGTGATGACCTGCAATTTTTTTCTTGAGGAATAAACTATAAGGAATTGCCTATCTTTAGGCAAAATTATAGGAATTTGTAAATATATGGTCATTGTTTAATTTTCATAAGAACTTTTATTGTTTTGGCTCAAAAAAGTAAAATTTTAAAATTAGACAGAGGGAATTCGAATTAGAGTAGGAACAAGTTGGGGGTATATATCAACAAGTAAAGCTTTTTTAAAAAGCTTGCCGTCTTTAGCAGCAACTCTATAGAGCGAAGTTGAATTATGTCCCTTGTCTTCATTATTGAATTGAGCTAAAATAAATAATCTCACGGACATCATGCCTACAAAGCTGTGTCCTGACTCCCATTGTAAAAGTTTGTATTTATGAAGGGTATATGTACTGGAAATCAAAATCACTGTTCCTGTATTAGCACTGATTAAAGCCTCTATATCAAATGAAACTGAGATTTTCAGTGTGTTAATCAAAATATTTATTTTTTAACAAACTTGAATAAATCTTTCACAATTTTGGCTACATGTATATGAAATACTTGCAAGGTCTGAAATCTCTTCATTTGAAAGAGCATCGTTTTGAATATTTTCCACATCATTGCATGTCTTGATACAGTATGAATGATTATATAAAGCACTGTTTGATGTTTGTAAGTTATTGGCAGTACCAATGCAATTTGATTGGAGATCAGAAAAAAATTTCAATGAAGTCTCGTCAGTATTCATATTTACCTCGGTCAAGAAGTGTCTATGGGAATGATCAAAACCTTTCTGTGTCTTTACATTATTATTCGGCATACTGTTAGGTTTATCAGTTACAGTATACGAGTGACTTAAATACGACATCTGAGAGCAAGAATTGAAGGCCATTGACACATATCCTTGATTAACTGCAGGAATTTGCACAGCTCCTTGTTCAATTCTGATTGAAGCAGGAGACAAGTTATACTCCAGATTTGCATAAAAAGTACTCAAATATTGAACTAATTCCATTATACTTTCAAAATTCAGTATTACTGCAGTACCGTGGTTAAAGCATACATTTCCTGCAGCATCTCTTGCATGAGAATCAAATACGTAAACAGAATTGCCATTTGCAAATATACTAATGGTTGTACCCCCAGCGGTGAAAACATGAAAGTTAGACATCTGAAATGCATTTTCAATTGCCATTTCAATATACTATACGATTGTGCAATTGGATTTCCGTGTTGACCAATAACCCCATAAAATAATTCGCTGTACACATCCAAGTAGAAATCATTATTAAATATTTCTATATTTGTTGGAATTTCTCTATGTTCTAAATAACGTGGACTAGATTGTACGACCTCGTCGTATAATTTACTCCCAGAATACACAATTCGGTCGACTGAATTTGCATGCAGGTTTAAAAGGTCTAGTTGCCCACAGTAGAAGCCCAAGAGTGCAGTTACAGCAATAATGGTGCACTGAAAGCCTTGACCTCTACATTGAACTTGTCCCTGATGTAAAACTTATATGGTACCAATTTTGATGCACCAGATGCGCATTTCGACAAATAATGTCTCTTCAGTGATGCTCAACCGAAATGTTTGAAATCCGAAATAACTATGAAGTTTTAGATCTAAATATAGCCAAAAACAGCGTGCCAAACAAGTGGAGCCAAATTCGTCCAAGGATAAGAGCTATGCATGAGGGAGATAATCCTTAATTTTGAAATGAATTTCTAAATTTTATAACAGCAATTAAATATACATCCGTATTTTCAAGCTAGTAACGAAGTACTTAGCTACTGGGCTGTAGAGACCCTCGGAGACTAACAGTCCACCAGCAGAGGCCTCGACCCAGGGGTCATAATGTAAAACTTATACGGTACCTGATGTATATTTCCACGTACAGAACGCATCACTTACCTTTGAACTTTGTAGACTGTATTCTCTACTAATCCTTGTAGACTGTCTTCTAGAATCTTACCAGTGATGAAAACGTGGTTGACAAAAGGCGTGAAACTTGTACGAGGCTAATATCAGCAATCAAGAGTGAATTCATCAAAGTTATTTTGAATAAAAATTCTTGTGATTCAACGTTACTTCACAGACATAAATACCATTGTGTCTCTGATTTAAATCATGAAATAAAGTGCACCGCCACGGCACATGATACGCCCGTCACATATTGTTAACAGTATAGATTGTACCCATTAAAACATTTTTTTTTATATCACCTCAATTAAATGTCACAGTGACCTTAAAGTAGGATGCGACACACCTTCTACCTAAGATGCATTAGTTGACCAATTTTGGTGATTCTAGGTCTAATAGTTTTCAAGTTATGAGCCGGACAAGGTTTTGCCATATATGGCCATATCTTCTTAATGAAAAGTCACAGTGACCTGGTTTTAATGTGCGACACACCTTCTACCCAAGATGTATCTACAGACAAAGTTTGATGATTCTAGGCCTTGTAGTATTTAAGTTACGGGTCGGACACGAAAAAGCTAACAGACGGACGGACAGACGGATATCTTCTTAATGAAAAGTCTCAGTGACCTGGTTTTAATGTGCGACACACCTTCTACCCAAGATGTATCTACAGACAAAGTTTGATGATTCTAGGCCTTTTAGTATTTAAGTTACGGGTCGGACACGAAAAAGCTAACAGACGGACGGACATGAACGCCAAACCATAATCTTAAGACGGGCGTATATACCATAGTCTTAAGACGGGAGTATAAAAACGTCACTCTATGATATGTAAGAAAAAATATGAAACAATCGCACATAATTAACTATACTTCTGGAAGTCCCTGAAAATGCATAAATTAGACTCGTTTACCTAAATTGTAATAACAGGTGGATGGATTATTCTTTTGCATGCTTTAAAAAACCAGTGATCCTCATTTTGAAGTCAAGCCTTGTTTATTCTTATGTAATTCTTAGCTTAATGTATCATTAAAACTGTTTTGTAGGGATTAGCCCTACCGAATAGACAATTCCCAAAACACAAGCAATCAAAAAAAAAAACAAAAAAAAAAAACGATTTTTCTGTTTGTATGCAAAAATGAAAACATTGCTGTAAATGAAGTAACCATAGAAATGCTTTGTATTAGTTGCTTTTAAAAAAGTAATGTGTCAAATTCATGAATTGCATTTTTCTTTTGTTCGTTTTGTCGATTTTTTTAAGATTGAAAAATTGTTAGGTCGTACGAAAATTAGAACACCAGAAAATTATCTCCCTTGCCTTGAAGAACATTTCAACCGATGAAATAATTGAAAATTTTCACTTCATGCACTTTCTACGAATGAAAAAAGAGAGTAAGTGCAAAGTCCGAAGACTGTAAAACATTTCAACTCTGTATACCGTCTTCCAAGGAAGACGGTAATAAAATTTTCCCTAAAATATACAATTGCCATATCGTACTGCATATTCATACTAAAATATTTGAAAATCAACATCAAGAATTTTGTCTATGAACACTTGTGTAAGGTATGGTTCAATTTTGCAATTTTATCCGGGAAAAAAGCTATTTTTAGAACGTGAACTTCCGCTCACTTTGACACAAAATTAAGGCTGATGACCCCATGGTTTCTTCATGTTTTTGAATTAAGTGTATCTTAATGCACATACTGTGAAAAAATGAAAAGTTTTTAAATACGATGAAGTTGACAAGACTCCATCCTTAATCTTAACCACATTTTGTGATATCTTGTAAATCGGGGTCTTGGTTTTGTAGAATGCTTATTTCATTCTCTAAATTCATCCCTTCACTGAATTTGAAAAAGAGTCACTTGTGTGATTGGGTGAAAGATCCTTCTCAGACCTAGTTGTGACAGTGCAAATACTATTGGACTGTGGAAGAAAATGTTAAAGTATGGGATCTCCGGGAAATGTTTCAAAGTTATTTTTAACATGTACAATGAAAGTAAATCTCGGATCAAATCCAATAATGCATGTTCAAACCTTTTTGCATGTAATGTTGGCGTGAGACGAGGTGAAAACCTCTAACCATTTTTTGCTCTATTCCTAAATGATTTAGATTGATTGATTGGTTGTATCTTGCTTAACGTCTCGCACAAGAATTTTTCGCTCATATGGAGACGTCACCAAGACCGGTGAAGGGCTTCAAATTTAGACCTATGCTCGGCGCTTATAGCCATTGAGCAGTGAGGGTTCTTTAGCGTGCCACACCTACTGTGATACGGGTCATCTGTTTTTAAGGTCATATCCGAGGAACCGTGACATTCACACTTGATGCCGAGCGTTTGGCGATGGAACTGTCACTACCTGTTTTAACGACTTAGGTCTGTCACGGTCGGGATTCGAACCCGGGCCTTCCGCATGCGGGGCGAACGCTCTAACCTCTCGGCCACTGCGGCGGTTTTTTTCTTTCTTCAAATGACGTCAATCGGCTTTCATACATTACAAATAAAATGGAAAAAGAATTTCGAGTTTAAATCAAGCTATAAGCTATTTTATGATTTTTAGAGTTAAAATGGAGGGTTATCCCCGAATTTTAGAAAAACTGCCTCCGTGAAAGAAAATAAATTTAGCATGAACATGTTCTTCGAGTTTTTCTCTTTAAAAAACTCGCTTTGAAATTTTGTTTCACGAGGGCATTTTTTTGTAAATTTAAAAAAATCGAAACGACTTCACTGGTATTATTTTCAACTTCACCTGTACGTTAATTTTCCTTAGTAATGTATGGTCTACTGCGTGGTTCAGTGGATAAGGTCGTCGACTCTTATGTGTAATTTTTAAAACGACCGGGTTCGACTCCCTCACGAACACATTTTTTTTCTTAATTGAAACACGCTTCTAGTTTTTATAAGTGTTTCATGTCAAATCTGTTAATTACCATTTGCCGAGTTTGAAATCAGCTTCCAACCTGGACACTGTTTAGTTTGTGAATAGGACTCTCAAAAACACGCCGAATACCGCATGCAATACCTGTGTTTTAATAGTCAAGGCTGCTAATGAAACCTCGATGAAAGTTGTTGACAAAGGCATGGTGCCTTTTACAAAAATCCGTTGTGAACTTTGCAAAGCTTTGGAAGGAAAACTTTAAGGCCAAACAAGGTAAATAACCGTTAAACAGTTTGAGTTTATATGTATTCCAGTAGCAAATTGCTATGTTGAATAAATTTTTACAGGTACATGCACTTCGAATTGAACTTTATTCATGAGTATTAAACTTCCCATATTTTATTTTGTGGCCAGAGTCAAGTACAGTTGCCAATTGTTGGTTGCAGAAAATAATACATACGAGTATAAGAGCTTTTGGACTAGTAGTATGCAAGGTGAAGATAACGAACAGTGATCAATCAAATAACTCCTACAAGCAATACAAAATAGATAGTTGGGCAAACACGGACCCCTGGACACACCAGAGGTGGGATCAGGTGCCTAGGAGGAGTAAGCATCCCCTGTTGACCGGTCACACCCGCCGTGAGCCCCATATCCTGATCAGGTAAACGGAGTTATCCGCAGTCAAATCAGTGCAGTATAGAATATTACATATTTGATGCACTCATAACATGTAACGTATACATTGTATTTGATACTCAGAAAAAAAGAAGACAATTTAATTTTCACGATTTCAAAAATTATCTTTAGACTACATGTATAATGTATTGACACATAAAATGTATTAGGCTTGTCACTAGTACTGGGGAATCCTTCAGGTATTTAAATGGCAAATACGCAATGGGTATAAATATGAATGAAGGTCAGTTCTACGTCACGAGTGCTGGCACGGAGCTCCGATTAGGGAAAATTCCCGCTTCGGTGCAACACCCTCTTTGTCGAATGCAACATTGCAGTCGGCATCCCATAGGAATTTTCTGTTTGCTTCTGTTAGACCTAGAAAGTTTCTAACTTCTTTGACGTTATGGGGGTATTGGACAATTCTTGATTGACTCGAGTTCTGAAGGATCAGTGGCTATGCCATTCTCATCAGGCCCGTACCGAGGGGGGGGGGGGTGCAAACGCACCCCCCTGTGAAAACCATTATGCACTATTAAAGTCGGCTGTGTAAATCATCAAGCACTATTAAAGTCAAATATTTTCTAAAATTCCTAGCTTTTACTTCCACAGTAAGGAATATCACGAAATAAATTCAATACATATTGCCTATGCGTAAAGAAATACGGTTAACATCGTATCCGGTTTCGGTTTCTTTTTTAAACGAATTGAGTCTTGATCAGTGGTATGTTTTGCAGACATTCTGGGACAAATGCATCGTTTCAAAGATCGATTTGATCTAGCTGAGTTTTAGTGTGACTGAAGTTGTAGTACACAGGTAATATCAATAATGCTTAAAGTATATCTTTAGAAGTACGAGTCGGACTCATCACAATTAAACTGCATACAAAATTTAAAAAGAGTAATGCTTTTCGGAAACGTACAAATGTATTGTGTTGTCTGTCATTGCGCTAAAACTGAACTTATTATCAATCAGTGAACATCTGACAAATCTAAAAATACCTTGTATGATGTGGGATGCAGCTCATCACAGTTTAGCTGGACATGCGTACATATGGAAATCAATAAAACTTTACGACCCAGGGATCAAATGTTGGGACATAGAAATTAAAAAAAAAAACTTTCAACCTACCAACTCTTTTTTTTTTTTTTTTTTTTTTTTTTTTGGTGTGCATATAACCATGATAACTGGACACGCAATTTTTTTTGCATTAAGAACTTCTGGCAGTGCCCTTTATAAATGCTGTCTGTAATTTATGGCTAAAATCTTCTTTTATTTTTTGGACTTAGTACTGTGTTGTAGTTTGAAGTTTTGTTCACCTTTCATTACCATTTCTTGAAGCAAAGTTTGAATAAAAATGTTAACATGTATACATGTTTTACTTCATATTTTGCATCTTGGCTCTGTGAATGAATTTAAAGAAGTGATCATTGGTACCTGCTAGGGGATATTAAGCAAATAAAAGCAAAACTGAAAATCCAACTTCATATAATTAATAAATAACTTTCCTTAGACAAGAACACATTATTGACCAGCATTTCCTTACATATGACCAATTTTAGTATGTTTCCCCTTTCATATTTATGAGTATTAAATAAGTAAATAAAAAGCAAAAATTGCATCCAGGATAGAGCATTTTTACCCTTATTTTTCTCTTATTTCGCTTCTGCTTCCGGGGGGCTTCGCCCCCCAGGACCCCTCACCAGGCTTCGCCCTGGACCCGATTGGGGGCCTTAAGAGGCCCCCAAACCACTCGCCGTAAATTTATGCACCCCCCATTGAAAAAGTCTGGGTACGGGCCTGCTCATTGAGGATATGCCCTAATAGGAAACTTCTTTTTGCAATAAATTACATTTATAGTGTTCATTTTCAAATTTGCCTCCCGCAGCCTCTCGAAAACTTGTCTCAAATTACTAATAATATTATGCTCACTGATTGATTGATTAATTAATTGAGGTTTTACTAATGTGTTCACTGAAGTTTTGAACAAGATTATTATGTCATCTAGATAGACAAGGCAAACTCTCTCCATGAGAGATTGGATAAAACTTTCCATTAAACTCTCAAAAGTTGTTCCCGCATTGCAAAGACCAAATGGCATTTTTAAAAACTGTCAATGGCTACCTCCGGGAATTGAAAATGCTGTTTTCGTTGTCTTCTGGCGTCATTTCGACTTGCCAGTACCCACTCTTTAGATCTATAGTGGAAAACCATTTTGTTCCTGACTGAGCATCTAATGTAGTATCAATTCTAGGTATTGGATAACTATCCTTAATATTGACATCATTTAACTTTCTATAGTTAATACAGAACCGGATTGTCCCGCCAATATTAGTAGAGGCCTTCATGCTCTACATCATATGGCATTGGCAGAAGATGAAAAACAGGCAATATACCAATTAAAACAACAAGGCGTAATACAGGAATCTAGCTCACCGTGGTCATCACCTATAGTGCTTGTTAGAAAGAAGAACGGGAAGACAAGGCCTTGCGTTGATTACAGAAAACTGAATGAAGTTACGCAAAAGGATGCTTACTCCTCCTAGGCACCTGATCCCACCTCTGGTGTGTCCAGGGGTCCGTGTTTGCCCAACTATCTATTTTGTATTGCTTGTAGGAGTTATGAGATTGATCACTGTTCGTTATCTTCACTTGCATGCATTCCCACTCCCCAGAATTCAAGATTGCTTAGATACGGTAAATGGAGCAAGGATATTTTCCACTTTCGACCTGACTTGCGGATATCATCAAATACCGGTGAAGCCTGAGGACATACCAAAAACTGCTTTCGTCACCAAACATGGGTTGTACGAATTTACATCAATGCCTTTTGGATTATGTAACAGTGCTGCAACCTTCCAGCGTGTGATGAAAATTGCTTTGAATGGTTTACAGTGGTTGACATGCCTAATATACATAGACGACATCATAGTTTTTGGCAACAGTGTACAACAAAATATGGAAGGGGTCCAGGAAGTCCTTCAAAGATTAGCGGCGGATGGACTGAAATTAAAGCCAGAAAAATGTGCATTATTGCACAAGGAAGCTGGTTTTCTAGGACACGTAGTAAATAAAGATGGAATTAAGCCTGATCCAAACAACATCTCGAAAATTTTAGCATGTGCAACACCCACTATTGCAACAGAAGTAAGACAACTATTAGGGATGGGAAGTTATTATCGAAGATTCGTACAGAACTTCTCTCAAATGGTTCAACCTTTAATAAATCTGACGAAGAAAGAGGTCTCATTTGAATGGAAATGCATTTCAAAATTTGAAGAGGACACTCACTAGTACAGACATAATATAATGGCTTATCCAAGAGATGAAGGAGGGTACACACCTGACTGTGATGCCAGCGACACTGCAATTGGGCGCCGTGTTAAATCAAATTCAAGATGGGTTTGAGAGGGTTATTTCAAATGGAAGTCGCACCCTGAATAAATCTGGGAGGAACTACTGTATCACTGACAAGGAATTATTAGCAATTAGATACTTTACTGGATATTATAGACAATACCCTTTAGGGAGAAAATTTAAAGTAAGGACAGATCATCAGGCACTTGTGTGGCTATTTAGGCTTAAAGAACCAAAAGGAAGGATAGTCAGATGGACTGAAATACTCTCACCGCATGACCTAGAAATTGAATACCGACCAGGACAGAAACATCAGAATGCAGATGCTATGTCTAGGATACGTAACCCTAGAGACTGTAACTGTGGAGATCAAGATATGCTGGAACCATTGAAATGTGGGCCGTGCAAGAAATGCATAAAGAAAACAGAAGACATGATAGGCCAAACACTTCCCGAAACAAAAGATGGTGAAAGTCAAGAGACGAGAGAGAAGGAAGCGAAAGTTAGTAAAGTCACTACTAGGACATCAGCACTTCAGGGACCGATACAAAACGTAGGAATCTATTCAGTAACAGCGCGTATGCAGCAGGAACAAGTTATTGAGTGGTGTAAACATGGCAGCAGACCCGATTACAGAGAAATGACTACCCAGTGTCCTGAGCCAAGACATTATTGGCATTTTTGGACAGCATTATCGCTGGTCAATGGGATCTTTTATATATATATTCCCTATAATAGCTCTAGAACTTCATAGTTATTTCGGATTTCAAAGGGCCTCCGGGCCGAGTGGTTAGAGTATCGCGCTCAAAATCACAGGGGCCTCTCACCTCTGTCGGCGCGGGTTCGAATCCCGCTCGCGCCGGTAAGTGAGAAAGTTTCCCAGTTTACGTTAGGAAGATCGGTGGTCTCTTCCCAGGTACAGTGTATCTGGGTTCTCTCTTCCACCAATAGAAAAAATGGGCGCCACCATATAAATGAAAAATTGTTGAGTGTGGCGGAAAAAATCAATCAAATCGGATTTCAAACATTTCGGTTGAGCATAACTGAAGAGACATTATTTGTCGAAATACGCATCTGGTGCATCAAACGTTTTTCATTATGACCCCTGGGTCGAGGCCTCTGCTGGTGGACTGTTAATCCACGAGGGTCTCTACAGCCAAATAGCTAAGTACTTCGTTACTAGCTTGAAAATAAACGCTGTTTTTTGCTATATTTAGCTCTAAAACTTCATAGTTATTTCGGATTTCGGTTGAGCATCACTGAAGAGACATTATTTGTCGAAATGCGCATCTGGTGCATCAAAATTGGTACCGTATAAGTTTTACATCCTGCCATCAGTAAAAAGAATAGCGAATGAATGCTGCCCAATTCTAACTTTCTTATCAACAAGCTCAACATTCTGAATAAATTTTCCCATTTTATAACTAAATAACTTACTTACATTATGAATGACCTCAACATTACCCTATCACCTAAATTTTTTACTAATTTTACCTATCCTGAGATATCTTCTACTTTCTCCTATGATCCCTTGACATCTTGATGGTGGCTTTCGACGATCCAATGCTTGACCTAGGTCTTGGCGGTGCTCGATAATACGGTGAAGTCCTAGCTTGTCTGTCCCTTTCTTGTCTCTCCCTTGCTCGGACGCTAAAGGCCAGCTCATCCACTGCCATTGTGTTTTTCCTAATAGCCATGTTCAACGTAGTCGAGAGGCTGTTGAGCTTCTGCCCTGATGTCCTGCATACAAGTGAGAAGTTCGGATGGGACACCAGTTGCTGCGACCACCTGGGCCTCCTCCGGGAATTCCATTGAAGCTTGGCAGCTCTCGTCCCGCAAGATCTCTGCCAAAATGTCCTCCTCCTGACCATTGCTGAACTGTGGCAAGTCAATATCCGGGAGTGAAATGACGGGTACAGCACTTTCCACCTCCATCAACGCCTCAGGCATGCTCATCAGGAGGCCAAAGGAGGGAACAACCTGTTGTTCCTCCTCTACTCCAAACTGAGTGGGGATAGACTCCTCCTGGTCAACAGGCTCCTCCTGCTCAGCAGGTCCGCCAGCGGCACTCCCCTCGGATCCAGCCTGTCTCAGCCTGTCGAGCCATACCAGCTGACTCGTCTATTGTCATCTGCCTCATGTGCTCTTCTCCCACCATCTTAGGTTCTGGATTCTTATGAGTATAGCAGCCGGCGACCTCTTTTCCCTCTGCCTTTAGGTTCTCTACCATCGTCTGGTGAGGCTTATATCCCTTCACATGCCTGTTGATGTCCCCTCTCACATTCGGTCATGTAATGACATAGGTAGCAGTAATAGAGAACTTCGTCCAAGGCCAGGTGATACTTAATTACATGGGCCCTTACTCTTCTCTTTTCTCCGCGGAATTTGCTGCCACACTTCTTGCATTCGTAGGCATACCCTCTCTTGGCTATTTTATGCTTTCAGATCTGGCGGAATGACTGAGTCCATAGTGAAGTTAGCTCTACATAGTAAAGAAGAAATTATCAATTTACGTTTATCAGACATTTGCATTGGCACATTGCCTATCTCTCTTAACCTAATGCTGAACTGTATCCCTATTTAGTTTATTTCTAACTATCTCCTATTAGTTTAATCCTATTTAGCTTTTCAGGTGTATACTATTTGAGGGTTTCCTTATAGCTATCTCTAAAATTTCTGACTGTCATAATTGTAAAGGGGTTTGGGCTTCCTGTTTACTGTTAAATCATTTCATACTGAAAATTTTGGCTTGAAGATTGTGCTTCTCATTTTCACTAATAGATGTGACAACAAGGCATACAGTATATATGTAAAACTTATACGGTACCAATTTTGATGCACCAGATGCGCATTTCGACAAATAATGTCTCTTCAGTGATGCTCAACCGAAATGTTTGAAATCCGAAATAACAATGAAGTTTTAGAGCTATTATAGGGAAAAACAATGTGCCAAAAAAGTGGAGTCAAATTCGTCTAAGGATAAGAGCTATGCATGAGGGATATAATCCTTAATTTGAAATAAATTTCTAAATTTTATAACAGTTATTAAATATACATCCGTATTTTCAAGCTTGTAACGAAGTACTTAGCTACTGGGCTGTAGAGACCCTCGGGGACTAACAGCCCACCAGCAGAGGCCTCGACCCAGGGGTTATAATGTAAAACTTATACGGTACCAATTTTGATGCACCAGATGCGCATTTCGACAAATAATGTCTCTTCAGTGATGCTCAACCGAAATGTTTGAAATCCGAAATAACTATGAAGTTTTAGATCTAAATATAGCCAAAAACAGCGTGCCAAACAAGTGGAGCCAAATTCGTCCAAGGATAAGAACTATGCATGAGGGAGATAAGTATCGTTTTGAGCTCTGTTGTTGTCAACTATCTCGTCTACTCGGGCCATGGCTGTTACGAATAGAAAGTACACAGCGCCACCTGTTTATGCAAATTAGTGTTTTCCAGCGAAATTCAATCGGCTGAAAAGGTGTGTATTTTATTTTGGCTCAATCTTATGATTTTAATATTATGCTGTTAAAAGTTTTGACGGAAACATTTTTATATATAAAGTATTCCGTCCAGGTATTAGTTTTAATGTATTTTAGTAATGAATTAGAAATTTGTTGAAACACGATATGGGCGATTTGTTGGAAACCAGCCTCACCAGCGAGGGACTTACCAAACTCCATTCTTGATTTTATTATTGAAAGGTTAGCATCATTTTATGTTGGCTAGAGCGAGATGCGCTCGTACGCCATTAATTAATTAACGTAATATTTTAAAGTTACAATTTCAAAGATAATTAATTAATTTATTATCTGAATTGTTCAGAGGAATATTTTATGCAGTAATTTAGGTAGCTAAAGCAAGGTGGATGTAAATCCCGGGTAATTCTCGGGTTTTCACTCAACAGTAGCTTAGTATTATTTTGATAAGCAGTAATGTTTATTTATTAGTCTACATTAGCATAAGTTATCGAAAATCTATCAGTTTCTCTCGATCACACAAATTAAATGAATGACTAAAGTATCAGCTAGGGTGCGGATCCACGGTAATTCTCTAGATCACACGAAATTAAGTAATAGCTTAATCAACTAAACTATCAGCTAGGGTGCGGATTCAGGGTAATTCTCGGGGCCACACAAACTTATTCAGTAATATTACAAAATTAGAAACATAATTTAGGGAGTGAATTCGGGGTTACTCTCTGTATCACTTGCATAAGTAAACTTTTGTTATAAATACTCACAGATAGGGTTGAGTCCAGGGTCATTCTCAGGACTTGACAAGTTCGTAATTTAAATTCAGGGTATATCAAAAATATAGGGCAGTGTATCCAGGGTTATTCTCAGGATAGTTCTTCTAATCATTAGCATCACTTTAAGTTAATTAGTTATCAAGTCATTTATAGGGACCCAGGGTCATTCTCAGGGTTACCTACACCTTGCATATATTATAAGGGGAATATTTCGTTGCTAGAGAAATGACGTACGATCCGCTCCCCTTTCCCGCAATTAAATCTGCACCGGAAGTTTATTGTGCTTAGCGATCTCGTTATAGTCAAAACAATGCGAGATCCGCGGGAATTAGGATTATGTCAGTTGGAAGATCATATGACGCTTCATAATGTCGGAATAACATAATTAGTAGGTTATTTTCAAGAATACCTTTATAGGAAGTGCCTGTTAATGTGTCAATCTTTGATATGAACGACTTTGTTATCTCTACGTTCCCAACCAACGGACGAAACTCGGGATGACAAACCATGTCGATAGTAACATAAAAAATTAATATCAAGATCGTAACACATATTTGCTCAATAGTTAATCGAAACTGTCGTTCGAACGGCATGCACACCATGGTTTTTTCCCGTTTTATACTTTCGTGAACCGGGTTTCCGCAACATAGGCAGTCTTCTTTGAAATTAAATTGTTTCTCTGATCGAAGTAATTTAAAAGGAATTGAGATAGCTGATGATATTGATTTTCTTTTCAAAATCTTTATCAAAATCGGATTGACGAAAGTGCGTGGACATTCCCCATGGATGACCTGCCCAGTTCTAGATGTTATATTATCATCTCTTTCGCGGCCTGCGTTATTGATGCCGAGGCTGCCCTTTTCCCGTAATTCCAGTGTTACCTATGTTTAAATCTTTGTTATAGAGATCTCACACTTCCATTAGTGCATCGATTCAGTATTCTGAAATAAAGTATGTCTTCTTTCTTACAAATGAAAGGCGAAAATAACGAACAGTGATCAAACTCCTGTAAGCAATACCAAATAGAGAATTAGGCAAACAAGGACCCCTGGATATACCAGAGTTGAGATCAGGTACATGTACCTAGGAGGAGTAAGCATCCCCTGTCGACCGTTGAAATATTGCGCTTGAAGTTTGCTATAGTTGTTTCATTTTGTGGTTTTGTTCATTTTATTTTTTCTCTTCTTTATTGATACTGTTGTCTCTCAATAATAATACTGTATTTTATTTGCTTTTCAATAATTTTACGTTTCGTCTTATTCTCGTCAATTTCCAGTTCTTATATTTTTATATCCTTTAGATATCTCATTCTGAAAATTTTATTCATAACAAATTGTTCAAATATAAAATAAAACTGATTTTTTAAATGAAAGGTGAAGATAACGAACAGTGATCAATCTCATATAAACAATACAAAATAGATAATTCGGCAAACACGGACTCCTGGACACACCAGAGGTGGGATCAGGTGTCTAAGAGGAGTAACCATCTCCTGTCGACTGGTCACACCCACCGTGAACCCTATATCCTGATCAGGTAAACGGAGTTATTCGTAGTCAAAATCAGTGTGACAAGAACGGCCTAACTATCGGTATGAAACATGTCAGACAGCATTTGACCCCATGATGGGTTGAATTGACGAACTAGAACGTTATATATAACGACCATAAATGTTGCGAAATGCTGACTTCAATCGACAATGTTGAAACCCCTGTACCATCAACTTGTTTGTCAGTAGCTTGCATCGAGTTCTTAAAAAATGAGCACAAGCAGAACAAGCTGTGGCGGATCGAATCAGTTGAGATATATAAACACCATATGCAGGTGAAAGTGGAATATTGCTTCATAATATGGGAAGTTTACGAAGAAGAAGCTGAAATCATCCCGTTTGTCATACAGTTGAATTGTCAGTTTGCCATTAATGTTTTAATTTCAATAAAATATCTAGGTATGAAGCAGAAGTGGACGACTCTGGTGTCTTACAAACAAGTTGATAGTGCAGTGGTTCCAACAGTCTCATTTAAAATCAACATTTTGCAAATTCTATAGTCGTTATAACGATCTAGTTTGCCAATACAACCTAGCTGTCTGACGTGTTTCATGCCGATTGTTAGACTGTTCTTGGCACACTGAATTTGACTACCTATAACTCCGTTTACCTGATCAAGATATAGGACTCGCGGCGAGTGTGACCAGTCGACAGGGTATGCTTACTCCTCCTGGGCTCCTGATCCCACCTCTGGTGTATTCAGGGGTCCGTGTTTGTCCAGCTCTCTATTTTGTATTGCTAATAAGAGTTATGAGATCGATCACTTTTTGTTATCTTCGCCTTTCATCAATATGTACTTGCTTTGTTTGAAAGTTATAAATTCCTGTAGATTCTTTCTTATCTTACAATTTTCATGTTTTTATGACTTTGTTTCATCGATTTACTTACATACACACATATGTCTTCATGACGTCATGTTTACTGTGTATGGAGGACCATGTCACGTGGGGATCCGGATTAGAATAGGTCCTCAGTACCCCTTGCTTGTCGTAGAAGACGACTAAATGGGGCGGTCCTTCAGATGAGACCGCAAAAACCGAGGTCCGGTGTCACAGCAGGTGTGGCACAATAAAGATTCCTCCCTGCTCAAAGGTCATAAGCACCGAGCATAGGCCTAAAATTTGCAGCCCTTCACCGGCAGTGGTGACGTCTCCATATGCGTGAAATATTCTCGAGAGGGACGTTAAACAATATTCAATCAACCAATCATTTCTTTCAATCAACAAACCATATCATTAATGAATTACAAGTTTTTATGACTACCTTAAAAGTCCCTTTTCACCATTTTCCCCAAATTATATTTTGATATGTTGTTAAGATTATATTACAGAATAACTTTTAAGTATAAATAAACGCTGATGTAGCTATATTAGTTTGAGGTAATCTTGTACGTAAGGAGCATGTTGAAATTGTAACACGTTATTGTAACGTATAAATATGCTTGAAATATATTGATTCATAAAGTAAATTCAATGATAAAATTGAATTGTTAATCAATTAATTAATAAATTCATACCCAGTGGTAATCGGATGCTGGCTCCGTCATGTTCTTCCTTCTGAAATCAGCAGCCATCTCGGCGCGTCGCCTTTTTATCAACAATGTGATGTCACTTTCAACGAAAATAACGTTAAACGTATTTCATTTTGCGCCATACATCAGGCAGTAGGAAAACATGGTTTCTCCGATGTGTAGTAAATAACCTAGGGTTTCCGAATAGGCTTTGGTGCATTGTATGAACTTATAAAGTATAGTTGTGTTAAATACACATGTTATGACTGGGAATAATATTTATTCATAATTTCAAAGGTATGTTTAGGTACAGCTAAATATATAGTTAAACTCATAAAGTCAATAACATTGTCAGTCAATACAAGTCGAGAAAATTCGAGACGAGACAAAAATGTCACCGATATATAATCTGCGTTTATAACAGTCATAATGGAAACAATAAACGTTAATTTATTTATTCACACAATCCTATGTAAATCAATCGTAACGCTTCCAAGTAACTATGTTTTAAAATATTGTTAATTAGTTATTAAAATATTGTTAATTAGTTAGTATACACAGTGAACACGTGTTTATGTCTTTTAAGATAAAACTGCATTATATTCAAATTCTTTATTGACGATTACCAAACATGAGGCGTACATCATAAAATGCTAAATTCGTAACAAAACCATGTTTAGATATTATATAATATATTACTGTATCGAGGTAAGATAGAAGTGAAAAATATATTTACGAGTTCAGAGATTTACAAATTTCATCCCATCCCTCTCGTTCTTATGTGGGTTTCTTCTTCAATCCTACCCATTAATATTCCCAAACAATACCCCCCCCCCCCTCCCTCTCCAAAACACACAGGAACTGTTAAAATGATCAATAAACATATTGAATTAATATTATAGAATTAAAACCAATATATATAATTTATTACTGTATCGAGGTAAGATAGAGTGAATAATATATTTATGAGTTCAGGGTTTTAAAAATCTCATCCCTCCCATTTTGATGTGGACTTCTTTAATCCTACCCCAAGCAGCCCCCCCCCCCCCCCCCCCCCGCCCCCCGCCAGGATGAGGGTACTTTCCTCGTTCTCCATCCATATCGATTTCTAACAAGCAGACGATGATCAATATATTACAGGGATGTGACTGAATTCCTCAGAAATCAGGAAAACTGGTCAAAAAGGGAGGAAAACACCCCCACCCTACCTGGGAAAATATCAATTTCTGCCACTTTAGATTAAATCCAGAGTGTTTCATTTTTTTGAAAATTGAGCAAATCAGAGGATTTCCTCTGAAAAGAGGAAAAATCAGACCCCTGATATTATGCTAATCTGACACGTCAAATGTAATCATGTAAAACTCATACGGTACCAATTTTGATACACCAGATGCGCATTTCGACAAATAATGTCTCTTCAGTGATGCTCAACCGAAATGTTTGAAATCCGAAATAACTATGAAGTTTTAGAGCTATAAATATAGCCAAAAACAGCGTGCCAAAAAAGTGGATCCAAATTCGTCCAAGGATAAGAGCTATGCATGAGGGAGATAATCCTTAATTTTGAAATGAATTTCTAAATTTTATAACAGTAATTAAATATACATCCGTATTTTCAAGCTTGTAACGAAGTACTTAGCTACTGGGCTGTAGAGACCCTCGGGGACTAACAGTCCACCAGCAGAGGCCTCGACCCAGAGGTCATAATGTAAAACTTATATACGGTACCAATTTTGATGCACCAGATGCGCATTTCGACAAATAATGTCTCTTCAGTGATGCTCAACCGAAATGTTTGAAATCCGAAATAACTATGAAGTTTTAGATCTAAATATAGCCAAAAACAGCGTGCCAAAACGTGGAGCCAAATTCGTCCAAGGATAAGAGATATGTATATTGCATTATGTACTTTAATTAACATGTGATTTCATTGTTGAAGATGGCATGTGATGCAACTTTGCGCTTGTCAGTTGTGTTGCCAAATGGCCCGCTAGTGTACTGTATGACTCCTGCGTCTTCAGGGAGTTCTCCTTGGCCAGATTATTTGAAACTGGTATCACGGTGCTCCTACAAATGTCAGTTCCATATCATATTCATGAAATGTGATTGATTTATTTTAAACAGTTTAATGTCCATCTCGAGAATTTGTCACATAGAGACGTCACCATTGCCGGTGAAGGGCTACAAAATTATGCCTATGCTCAGCGCTTACGGCCTTTGAGCAGGAAGGAGTCTTTAACGTGCTACATCTGCTGTGATACGGGGCCTCGGTTTTTGTGGTCTCCTACGAAGGACCGCCCCATTTAGTCGCCTCTTACGACAAGCAAGGTGTCGACAGGGGATGCTTACTCCTCCTAGGCACCTGATCCCACCTCTGGTATATCCAGGGGTCCGTGTCTGCCAAACTCTATATTTTGTATTCCTTATAGGAGTTATGAGATTGATCACTGTTCGTTATCTCCGGTGAGGATCCGGGTTAGGATAGGTCACACCCGCCGTGAACCCTATATCTTTTATCAGGTAACCAGAGTAATCCATATTCAATCAGTGTGCCAAGAACGGTCTAACTGTAACAATCGGTATGAAACATGTCCGACAGCATTTGACCCAAAGATAGGTTGTATAGGTGTACGTGGTGATCCACCGGTTGCGGTAGCTCAATGGTTATAATAACGTTTGCTTCGTAACCGTGAGGTCGTGAGTTTGCCATGGCCGAGTCGCACCTAAAACGTTAAAATAGTGATTGCTCCTTCGCCAAACGTTCGGCAATCACGGGTCTTTCGGATATGACCTTAGAAACCGAGGTCGCGGCAGACGTTGGCACGATAAAGAACCCTCACTAATTATACGGCCCTGGGCGCTAAGCATAGGTCTTAATTTGTGGTACTTCTCGACGAGATGTAAAAACAATCCATCCGTGGCGATCCAGGTTCGCAAACTGAAATCCCGTCTCACAGCAGGTGTGGCACGATAGAAATCCCTCCCTGCTCAAAGGTCATGATCTTCGATTGTAGGCCTAAATTGTTCAGCCCTTCACCGGCAATGGTGACGTATCCATGTGAGTGAAATATCTCGAGAAGGACGTTGAACTATATACCATCACCCAGGAGAAATCTTACTGCGGTATCTTATAGTTTGATTCATCAATTCAATCTTACATGAAAGGTGAAGATAACGTACAGTGATCAATCTCATGACTCCTTTAAGGAATGCAAAATAAAGAGTTGGGCAAACACGGACCCCTGGACACACCAGAGGAGGGATAATGTGCCTAGGAGGAGTGAGCACCCTTCGTGAGCCCGATAGGATAAGTCGTACGTTGAATTAATTAAATATATTACTAGGTTAGGTTTTCAATTAATCCTATTTAGGAATGAAAAATTAAGTGCAAGAATCCGGAAGAATAAAATTATTTGATTTGAAAATTAAAGGCCGAAACGAAGTTAGATGACTTGTGCTTGAATTGCTGTTTCAAAAGACAGAAATACGTGAAAAGATTCAATGATGGCACGATTTAGAATCACAAGGTCGGTACTCAAGGCCGAAACGAAGTATACTGAGTTTCACTTTGAAATGTGCAAATCTTGGAGCAATTACCCATAAAAAGTGTTGTTATGATTTTGAATCAGGTAGTAAATATTTTATGTTCGTTTGAGACTGGTCGAATAAGAAAAGATTCATTGATGGTACGATTTAGAATCACAAGGTCGATACTCAAGGCCGAAACGAAGTAAACTGAGTTACACTTTGAAACTGTTATGAAAGACAAATTTACATGAAAGAATATGAAACAATACAACAATGGTACATTGAAAACTTAAGATTGACACCCAAGGCCGAAACGAAACAAGATTGTACCTTCTTTCCCTGCACGTTATTCTCCCATTTTAAATACCACTATTTAAAAAGGGGGGGGGGGGGGTGAGAGCAATTCTACATGTAGCATGTTCACACGATATGGGTATATACATGTATGTAAGATGGGGCAACAAATATAACCACTTGGTTCAGAACGACTAATATTTTAAAAGCGTATATTACCGGTAGTTTAATAAAAATATTTCCAGTTATACTTCAGCTTCTGAATGGACGTACGTGCATGTACCACGATATACATTATGTAAAGGATATAAGCCAAAAACTGTCCATTCTGTGAGAGAAAGAACTGATGTCGGTCCTACGGAGCTTATATCATAGCACCCGGGGCTTATGATACCATAGAAGGCTTATATCCTACTTAAAACATTACATCTTTTGTTCTAAGAATGGACAGACTCAGGTAAACCTTATTGACAATGATAATTATGAATAAAGCTATTTTTAATAGTCTGACAATATAATCAGTCTTGCGTAGAATTTTATTTCTTTTACTCACTTGTTGGACAGTGTCAGGTAAGTAGTCTTCTACTGCAGGTTTTATATTCACTCTTTCTAAGTACTGAGCCATATCAACATGTCTTCCTCTGATGGGGAGAGCATTTTCATTGCACAATATAAATTTAAGGATTTTAGTGAAAGTACTGCAAATATTGTCTTAATGAGTGTTATATTCTGGATATGGAGGGTGAGAAAGTTATGGAGCCAAATTTTGATCTGAAAAGCATTGTGTTTTCGAATATTATGATGAGGAAACGCCAGCCAAAAGAACCCAATACGCCTATCTCGTGAAATGAAATTATTCATGAAAGGGAAAATAATAATTCAGAATTAGGGTATGCTAATAAAGAAAACATAAAAAAGCGTTGTGAAGAAGTTTCGGAATGTGCCTCTGAATCAAACGAAATTCAAATACAGTATGGAAATATGTCTTTCAAATTTAAGTTTTGATGCGATATACTTTATAGTATTTAAAAATTGTGAATCTTACGAGTTGAAGCAGAGAATTCTACTAAAGGGAAATATCGTTTTTAAGTGTTTCAGTGATTTTTTCGATATCTGTGTTGATTCTTACTTGTAGGGAATTTAAAGTTAAATTTGTATCTCTTTGACAAATGTATTGTCTTTCTCTTATTTTCAGCCTATCTGTAGACGTCTAATAAGTTATTGGGTTTACCTAGCACTGTCCAATAAGTTGACAATCACTGTCCATTATTTTTAAGAACGGACAGTATCTGTCCATTCTTAAAAATAATGGACAGCAATTGTGAACTTATTGGACACCTACAGGTAACATTTTCACTACAAATGGACTTTCTTCTATATAAAAGCCTTAAAAGACAAAGGATTGCGGAACAAAAATGTTTTAAACATTGTCACATTCACCTACAGATGTGGCTGAACAGCAAATAAGAGTTGTCTTTCGTTGTGTCTGGGCTCTTTATCCCCCTACCACTTGCAAATATTTTACATCAGTGATCGCATATCTTTCTCGTAATTGAAATTTTGACTTTTCTGCAATATGCAAAAAAAAAACAAATTTCATCTAATGAATTAGAAGTGACCGAAAACCGATACATTGCAGTGCGAACGTAGGAAGCGAAGAATTTAATCACACAAAACATTTGATAATCATAATCGTAAAAATCATCATATCTTTAACTATTATGGTATAAATTTTCGTAAAAAAAAAAAGTGAAACAAGTCAAAATGAACTCTTATGTCATGTCAAAATGAATGTTTAAAACAAGCGAATATGAACGGCGGTATCAAGTCAAAACAATCCTCTAAATCAAGCCAAAATAAACACCTAAAACAAGTCACAATGAACACCTAAAACAAGTCAAAATGAATTCCTAAAACAAGTCACAATGAACACCTAAAACAAGTCACAATGAACGTCTAAAACAAGTCACAATGAACACCTAAAACAAGTCACAATGAACACCTAAAACAAGTCAAAATGAACACCTAAAATAAGTCACAATGAACGCCTTAAACAAGTCACAATGAACACCTAAAACAAGTCACAATGAACTCCTAAAACAAGTCTCAATGAACACCTAAAACAAATCACAATGAACGTCTAAAACAAATCACAATGAACACCTAAAACAAGTCACAATGAACGCCTTAAACAAATCACAATGAACACCTAAAACAAGTCACAATGAACACCTAAAACAAGTCACAATGAACAACTAAAACAAGTCAAAATGAATTCCTAAAACAAGTCAAAATGAACCCCTAAAACAAGTCTCAGTGAACACCTAAAACAAGTCACAATGAACGTCTAAAACAAGTCACAATGAACTCGTAAAACAAGTCTCAATGAACACTTAAAACAAGTCACAATGAACACCTAAAACAAGTCACAATGAACTCCTAAAACAAGTCTCAATTAACACCTAAAACAAGTCACAATGAACACCTAAAACAAGTCACAATGAACACCTAAAACAAGTCACAATGAACTCCTAAAACAAGTCAAAATGAATTCCTAAAACAAATCACAATGAACGTCTAAAACAAATCACAATGAACGTCTAAAACAAGTCACAATGAATGTCTAAAACAAGTCACAATGAACACCTAAAACAAGTCACAATGAACACCTAAAACAAGTCACAATGAGCGCCTAAAACAAGTCTCAATGAACGTATAAATTTACTCAAAATGAGCGTCTACATGAAGTCAAAATGAACACCTGTATCAAGTCAAAATGAACGCCTAAAACAAGTCAAAATGAACGTTCATATCAAGTCAAAATGAACGCCTAAAACTAGTCACAGTACGGCCTGGAGCTCCGTACATAAGTTTTTGGTTTTTTACCCCACAATGTACAACCGGTAACATCTCTGTATGAGTGAAAAATTTCTCGAGTGGGACGTAAAACAACAAAGTCCGAACAAACAATAATGATTTATATAAAAGAAAGAAGTGCTGCATTCTATGTTATCTGTAAAAAGGGGAGTTCACAAAACTAAGCATGCATTTTAACTAAATTTGAAATCGCGCCACTTTAAAATAGATATATGTACTCCAGATGACTGTGGAAATTAGAGAGAAATTGTGCGAAATTGCATTAACATGGTCTCTTTTATGAAAGTTTACGGGATTTCAGCTGTTATTTTAAAAAAAAAAAAAAATTCCCCTTCCCACTCTTGTCTCATGCCAAAAGTTGCTTTTTTTCATTGGAAACAGAGCTCACATAAGTATAAATGGGGGAAATGATGCCAAAGGGGACCACAAGTATGTATGCACGCCCTTTCTTTCTCGGGTGTTAACCTTGAAAAGTTAACTTTACAGACGAAAATCATGCAAAATTGCTGGAAAATCACTTGAATGCAGTTAGCTTTGAGCTTCCGGCTGTTTCCGAGTCACTCTTGAATACTGTTTCAGAGCTCGCACTGTATGTTAAATGGTAAATGCTTTGTATAAAAAAAAAAAAAAAAAAAAAATTAAAATGATGAAAAACACAGGTTCTGGATATTGCATGAATACAATTAAACCCACTAATCATACTGCTAATGAGCTACACTGACGGTCATACTTTGGTACAAGTCAAACTAGTACTGTAGTACTACTGTAAATAGTCCATGTACTTCGGGCTAGTACATGTTACAGAAGAGGAGCTGTTAACCAAAATTAAGCTCGGTCGTTTTAAATAATTGATAAATACGACAGACCTTTATATGTCTTATATGTACCCCCACCCCTTTTATTCGACAAGAGAGAGAGAGAGAGAGAGAGAGAGAGTTTCGGGTCAGGCATAACATTGTATGAATTTACATTGTACTATTGCAACGAAAACACGCTTTGATAATTGTGAGTTATCCAAACATTCTCTTCGCGTACAGAATTATGCGAGTATTTATATTACGTGACACTGTACAAGAATGATTTGTATGCAGTGCGTGACATTTTTTTTTATTTTTTGTTTATCTTTTTCGTAAATAAAAGACATGTGATTTTGTGAGTCAATTTTATTCATAACATAGATGTCGAAATATCTTACAATTCTCCGTTTCGTATATCTCCTGCTGGCTTCTGACTCACTGTCAATACACAAAATAACACCATAGCAGACAACAGGGCTTCTTATAGGATCCAAATATAGCCAAGATTTGCATACAAATATTTTCCTTAAATGGAGTATCTCTAACCAATGGATTTTAATCTTACTCTGACCAAGTCTCTTTTCATTGGACGATATTTTAGTCGGGCATTCCTTTCCAATGTAATCTTGAATATGATTGGACAATGATAAATTCCTTCTTTACAACGAACACATTCAAGCGTGTACGAGATCTTGTCTGAGGTGAACGAGATTTAAAGGGGCCAAAACATGATTCACACATGTTTAACTAGTCACATCTACATATACTGATGTTTTGACTCGCATGCATGTTTTGACCAGGTGTGAAGAAAATCCTTGATTGCAGACGTCAACTGAAAGCAATTCCCATTCAGTCCACAATGGACGTGTTACCGAGCGGGAATATTTTCCGTGAGTTACAAGTCGTTCATGACACGGGCTATTTTTCTGCCCAACCATCTCTTGAAGACAGATGGCAACAGGTATGTTATGAAACCTTATTACTTGCACGTACATTGCAATGCTTATAGGTCTATTTGCTCATCGTTTTGTGTCGGAAATCTTGTATGTAGCAGTGTTTGCAAACTCTTTTGAATGCGTAACCCCTCGTGTACCCCGGCGCCATAGTTTGACATTTGTAATCGGACGTGCAACATTTGAACAGAGGAAATTCAATCGTCACTGACTCTTAAAACTTGTCATAATTCCATACATGTCAGTTGATTTTTTAATACGTATTTCAGTTAGATGTAATGAATTATGTCGGACTCGGGCTTAGGTTTTTAAAATGCGGAAATGCTAACTTTAATGCGCTCTAGATCTACTTATATTTGCATGAATCATCAGAGATGACTGAGAAGAAGCTAACTCGTTTCTTACTCTCTAACTCCAGATACTATATAGCGTGCACATGTGACCCCCAGCGTCCTGTACAAGTTTGTATATAAATGGTTATTAATAAATAATCATGTATTACAAACTTATACAAGTAAATATTATCTATCCTAAACATAACATGATCTTTCATTGATTTTTAATTGACCTAGAAACACACATCATAATTAGGCTTTCTGCTAGGATACCATTAAGTTTCGTACTCTGTAGTTTATAAACAGACAGATTTGCAAACAGGATGTACATCTGGTGAGGAGGCATTGTGTGTGTAAATCATGGGGGGATGCATACATTCACATTTTCATATAATTTAGCTATTAGCATGTTGGTTATTGTAGCTCTGTCTGCTTTGAGGGGACATTGCTCTGTTTGCCGATGGGGAAATATTTAAGGGTCATTTTGATAGTCTGTCTACAGCTGTGAGCATATAAACATAATGATATTGGTGCAGACGAGGAACACTCAATATGAGTAATCTTGTACTTGATAGTATATTACTATCATGATATGTTTCCATTCATACATCGGACATATCAATTCTCAGCTGTCAATTTGAATGTCTGGTATGAAAATAGTCCATGATGCATGTAATTTTCATGTGTTGTGCGAGTGTAAAGGGTCACTACTTGTCCAGTTGTGCAAGTCCGCAGTATTTTCTGACATTAAACAATTTATTGCACCTGGCTGCAACAAAAAAAATTTTTTAGCAGTGTCAGAAACAGTTAATGCATGTATGTTTTAATACATTAGATTTATAATCCAGATTATCCTTAACATAGTGAAAATCAAAAGTAAACAAAAAAGCCAGCTAGATTGAGAAAATTCAAATTATCTACATTTTGGACACACACGCACACATATATATAGACTAATATTTGTACTAGCCAAATGAAAGGTTTAAGCTAACAGAAAAAAAATATGTTGGTGATCAACTTTGGGTATAATTGTATGTCAGTTATACAGGGATTGGTTTTTTAAAAAGCAATTCAATCCTAGATGATTTGTAGGATAGTGGTATTAATTAGTTTCCTGTTGAGCTGTGCTGTGAATATAATCATCAGTTCACAGTTAACATTGTCATCAAATATTGTAGTCTCCTAATAGTGTTCACTTGATTGTGTTTTGTATTGCATTGCTATAGATGTCTGTGATTTGTATGACTTAATTTACAATTGCCCTATGGCCGTATTCTGACTTTTAGCTCTCTGTGTTTTGTATAAGGGCAATGCATTATATTGATAATCATATACTACTTTTTTCCTAGAAACTTGTTGATCAATTTCACTACAGTGTAGTAGTAACACATGGCAAAATATGATTTTCACATAAATTTATGGTTGTATCATATTTTCACATAATTTCATCAGTTTGATGCAGGATTGAGACAAAAAAGACACGACATGAGTAATATGTGCTTGTACAGGGACATCAATGCATACATTTTGCAAACATGAACAAGGAAGAAAAGTGCAAGAAGACAGGGCAATTTTAATTTTGTCATTTGATGCATTACATCTCCACATTTATAAATTAATTGTCTGTGGGGGCAACACATGATAAAGCATACCTAGACTGAGGCATGTGTGTTCAACATTCATGAAAGCATGTTACATATATGAAGAAAACAACAGTATATAAATACCCATCAACAACATGCACATGAATTGGAAAATAAAATTTAATGTGTTAATCATCATTCATGTGGGGAAAATGTGGTGTAAACATGTACATGTATGAAGCAGCAGTATGATTTCCATTTAGTGACACTTATTACTGGACTATTTATATAAATAAACAGCTGGGGAGGAAGATACACTGTTGTAAGGTTTGCTGAGTAAGGTTTCACACAATTCATGTTAAAAATGATAGTGTGCCGCAGTGAGGTAACATATACAGATGGTCTACATTCTTAGGTGAACATGGAGTCATGAACAATAAGAACACATCTATACCCTTTTCCTAGGTCTACTTGCTAGCAACAGGGAAATTACTGTAGATTTTGGCAGATGAATAATATAAAAACCTTTGTTATGCGAATAGTTGCAAAGCAAATCTTACCATTAATGCCTTTATCAGACATGAAAAAGAAGAACAATTGTTTTACCTTGAACTTACAATGGTTTGGTTTTTTGTTGTTTTTTAAGATAATTTTGCATTTCTTTGTAAAAGATCTACATGTGTGAATGCATATCTAGTTACACATGTAGATATATATGTTCAGAATAATTGTATTTATTACAACATGTATACATTTGAAGTGTATCTGTCATACTTTTATCAGACTGAATGGGTTTCTGTTGATCAGACTCAAACGTCTAGTGTCATGAGCATTATAAAAGTACACATAATTTCAGTTATTATCTGCATAATGTTCCAAAAATATTAGGCTTTTTTCCCCTTGTTTCTGAGTTACTATGGTAATGTTCTAGTACAGCGTTCAGTGGGAGAATGACATGCTCTCTTAGTCAGCAATAAAATATGGATAGAATCAATAAATTTGTAATATGTACATATACATTTGTATATTCTGAATTTAGACCTCTGTATTGAATATTTATTGCTATCAATATGAATTTGGTTAAGGAAATTCTTCCAAGCTTTGTGAAAAATCATTTTCTCTGTTCCAAAATTGAACATGCTAGAATTTTTGCTAATGGAGATAATTCCCATAGAGAATTCGGGCCACAGAACATATAAACTGGCTGTATTCTTCGCACTGCAATGATCGAAGTTACAATATTATAATGCACTGAGGCATTTATCCCAGCCATGTAGTGCCTGGGAAATTGGTGTATGAATGAAAGAGGTCAAATTTTTAAATGTTCACATTCACCCATGTTCACAAAGTCTATATATTCATAAACATTTGAAAGCCCTTTTATCACCACTATTGCCAAGAGCTGAACTGGTAGTATCTTTCAAAAAATTCCTTAGAAACAAAACATGATATGGTATTCACAGTCTTTAGTTGATATGATACACCTACAGAGTGGCCTAGATGTTTGAAATAGTTGTGTGAATAGGCAGTGTGCACAATGCACACACTATCTCTACAAAATCTGTGAGATATTGTTTTGTCTGTGAGGACAAATATTGGCTTGAGAAACCCCCATCCTGTCAAAACTTCCCTCCCTTTCTCTTGTAATTTGGTAGTCTAATTACCTTGCTATAATGAACTAGTTTGCAGTCTTCACAATACAGTGAAGAGATTGAAAAATTTAATTTGTTTTTATCCTATATCAATCAGTTTCCGTCTCTGTAAGATCAAACAAAGTTCTGTGAAATTCTCTATTGAACTCTGTAGCAAAGGGTTTTTTTTTTTTTTTATCATTACAGTATATTATACATTACCGTGAGACTTTAGGATATAGATTGTACTTTTGAAATAGACAGCTAGGGCTTTCTCCATATTGATTTACTGCTGCATATCAGCATATATGGCTGTAATTCACCAGAGGTTTCTTGTTTCATGGATATTATATGTTCTCTGATTCTCAAATTTCATGATGTGATTTGTGGTCAGTATTTCATTACTTAGGACTTGTAAAGATGAGAGAGAAGTAAAACTCTAGGATTACAAAGCTTTTATGGTCTTTAATTATGTTCATAGATTACATCCATAGGTAGATTGAGGACGGGACTACTACATGTAATTTAGAAAACTGAATAATATGTGATTTTATTGATATTTTAATGAATACCTATTTCTATATGAGGTTCAAATAAGCACATATATGCAAACATGTGAATGCTATTTGATTGTGAAATGCATAACAGCAGATTTAGATAGAGAATATGTTGGGGGGGGGGGGGGGGTTACAATAAGCAATACACATATCTACTTGACCTGATAGATTACACATATATACACATCTATCACTGGATATTTCAAAAGAACTTGCAATTCAGTTACAATGTGTAAACCCTCGTTACCATGATTACTTTTTTTCTGGTTTTCTTTTTAAATGTAAAAGATAAGGCAGACTGATCAAGTGTATTTTAAGGATAAAATGTGTAGTTTTTACAAAGCTACTTGATTATATTAAGGCAGTGAACAATCATTAAGCCTTAGTCACTTTATATTTATCAAGGAAGAAATATGAAATAATCAAACTTTGCATGTTTCTATCAAATGCTTGCCCCAAGAAGGAAGTTCTTCAATAAAAATGAGCTTAGATTGAACTGAAGTAGACCCTTGAGAATGTCTTTACGTCTCCATTAATGTAGATTATAAAAATTCATGCATACAATGTTTATAGTATACACATCCTGAACATGGAATACTGGTCGGGTGTGCAGCATCATCATCTCGGTGCTTGTTCGTATCTCGTTATGTGCCACATTGTGACATATGTAATCTGTGTGAAAGTAAAGCCTTGCTGCTTATAAAAGTAAATTGGCACTTGTACAGGGGGAACTAAATCAATTACCATTAGTTTTTACATTTTAAAGTGATCGCATTTTTTGAGATAACATATTCAGAAAATGTTTTATCTCTATAACCATTCAGGATCATATTTATACATATTTTTCCTATAAATATCATTTTACCTAAAGCAAATAAGATATCAAATTTAACATTCTTGTATGCAAAAATCAACAAAAAAAAAGATTACCAAATCTTTGTATAGAAATCAAGGTATAATGTGTGTGGGGGGGGGGGGGGGGGGGGTTCAGATAGCCAAACAAAAAAGATTTTTACAGACATTTCAAATTAACGCAATTTATGAACTCCCTAATTACTATGACACAAGAGAACATATAAATGGTGTACTAGGATATCTGGATGGACATCACATGTGTATTCCCATTACAGTATTATTCTCTCCACTACCTAAAGAACTTTAATTTCAGTGTGCATTTTGAAGGCATTCATGCAATCTTTAAGAGGGATTATTTTGAATAAGTAGGGAGTAGTTCTGAATTGTTTAAATGGAGAAAGGGAAATAGAAAACTTTAAGGATTTCCCTGTGTTCCTTTACAGATCAATTGCCGTCTTCAATGATATTTCCATTTGTATTTTATGCTAGTGCCACAAGGTGGGGCCCACTAATACTCAGAATTATAGCCTCTTACTGTGGTCAATCATTTGTTTAAGATTTGGGTAGACCGGAATATTTGACAGATAATCGCATATTTGTCAGCATGGGCCTATAGTTATGTAATTTTTTGAAGGCCTAGATTGTTAAATTTGTTTACCAAGTAGGCAAGTGCTTCCAAAAAGGCAGAATAATTTATAACCTGTAAAGGAGAGAGAAACAGAATTAACATGCAGTCTTGCAGCTGGGATGAAAGGTGGAGTAAAATCTGCCAGACACAGTCTAGAATGAGAAAATTATTAACTAGAATTATGTTTTGAATAACTTTGCCTTAATTAGTGGCATGTGCTAAATTAATTAAGGTACTAAAGATGAATCAGGGGAATGGTATTTGAAAAAGAAAAAATAACTATTATGTTTTTGCCACTGTTTGATTGATTTAGCATAATTAGAATTTGCATTGTAAATCAGGTGGGCATTTAAACAATTTTTTTGGAATATGTTTGTTGCATTAATATGATAGTTATCCTCTCAGAAAATCTAGAATATTTTTTTTAATGAAAAGACAGAGACTCTAGCACTCAACTGGTTGGCTAAGCCTAGTCTTTCACCTCTAGATGTTTTATAGGCTAGTTTCCTTTGACAGTTTTTCTTCAGGTGTATAGAAGCTAGTTTTAGATTTGGAATGTTTTATTCGTTTTTGATGGAGGTCTCCACGCCTGAGTGCTGGTTGGGCAACACTTCAGATTTATATCTCATCACTTTTTCAATCTTTTACAAAACATTGAACCAAATCTACAAGATAATATTTTTGATTTGTGTATAAGTACATATGTCAAGATAGGGTTTACACAGGAAGATTTTACCTGTTGTTTAGATAAACTAAACTGAAAGTGAATGCCGATATT
Source organism: Ostrea edulis (assembly GCF_947568905.1). Lineage (NCBI taxonomy): Eukaryota > Metazoa > Mollusca > Bivalvia > Ostreida > Ostreidae > Ostrea > Ostrea edulis. Next base: position 19,692,787 of record NC_079165.1, on the reverse strand, counting down.
TATAATTCTCAGAAGTGACTGATTCAAGATAAATCGTGGTCTCTTCTTTGAAAAGAAATAATTATATAATGATAGAGGAGAGAAAAGAAAAGAAATTCGATTTTATTTTTAGATATGTTTTTATAAGATTTTTCAATTCATGATTCACAATTCTGTACAAAACATTTCCGAAATTATTTTGAGACTTACCATTTTGGTCACGAAGGAAATGAAAGTAGTGGACTATTTTGAAAACACCAGCTGTCAGATGTGCTCGGTGGAGATACCTGGCCACCAGCATTTGAAACAGTCCGATTGCCACCCCCCTCACACATTTGAGAAAGTCCGAATGCCACCCCCCTCACATCCCAAACAAATGTCAGATCATTCCTGTTCCTTTAACGCACCAGGCATACAGACCTTCTTTCTGTGCAGGCAGGTGCTGTACACACTGAACTGGAGTTTGAGCCGGTCTGACTGCTGTAATAGTGGGTATTTTTTTCTGTGTGTACATTACATCAATAATAAAAAATGAAGGAAAGAAAGAATAGAATATTTTCTTCACCCATCTTCAGTTCACCACTGACTGATTTTTCACAATCAAAACTATGTACTAAAACATGCTTAAATAAAATGTGTATAAATGTATTATGAGTGTGATTAAAAGGCTTTGCTTCTTCACTTGCAAGACAAGAGCTTCTGGTTGTAACTCCACATTTAGCCTGAAAATATTCATCATTTTCATTGATAATGATGACAATTAAGGAATAGGAAAAAGGTCCACTTAGAAGTAGGGCTGAAACGATACGCTTCCTTATTGACATAGTACATATTGCAATACTTACGCCACAATTCAATATTTTCAATACAATACATTTTACAGAAGAAACCAATAATAAAAACTTTTAATTATGAAGATTCAGTCTCAATTTTAAAGCAAAATTTCTCGAAACTGTCTGTAGGCTCTGTAGTTTAAACTGATTAAGTTCATTATTGTTTTTGTCAGACTTGAGGCTATAACAACAGTCTGACCATTATCGGACACCATTTTGTCCCTCGTACATACAAAATTAATAACTACAGTTCAAGCCTGATAGATCTTGCAGAAACGTATCAAACCAAAAATTGAGGCAACGAATCGGGAAATCAAATCGAGCTTTTATATTGAACAGTATCGATATTTCGGTGAATCGTTTCAATCCTTCTTAGAAGACTTAGTTCCTACCCTACAAAATCTCTAGAATCCAGACCCCAGTCTAATCAGCTTGCAACTCCCCCCCCCCTAACTTCAGCTTCTTCATCCTCTGTCAGCCCCTAACTTCAGCTCATTCATCTTTTGTCTCCCCCAAACTTCAGATCCTTCATCTTCTGTCAGCCCCTAACTTCAGATCCTTCATCTTCTGTCAGCCCTTAACTTCAGATCCTTCATCTTTTGTCTGCCCCTAACTTCAGCTCCTTCATCTTCTGTCAGCCCCTAACTTCAGATCCTCCATCTTCTGTCTGCCCCTAACTTCAGATCCTTCATCTTTTGTCTGCCCCTAACTTTAGCTCCTTCATCTTCTGTCAGCCCCTAACTACAGATCCTTCATCTTCTGTCTCCTTCTACCTTCAGATCCTTCATCTTCTGTCCCTGCTTAGGTCTAATAGAGTTTATCACCCTCACGTTAAAGAGGGACATTAGTGGGTTGGTTTTTTTTTTTATCTTTGTTACCTGATGTTAGTAATCCAGAAATAGAATATTGGATTGCAGTAGTAAAGATGCTAACTATTAAATGTTGAATTGAAAATGTCTGGCACAAAAAGCAATCATATTTTAGTGCATTTTTTTTTTAATTCATGCAAATGTACATTCAGCTGACAGAAGATATCATGTCAATTTAACTCTTTAGAAAACATTTTATTTGTGAAATTGTGTTGTGATGGTATGTTGCTTAATGATGTGTCCCATTTGAGAATGTTTCACTCCTTCAGAAACATCACCTGTCATAGGTGAAGTGCCACAAATTTTGACCTATATGCATGACACTTGCTGTGAAGGTTCTTTATCATGTAATACACCTTGACACTGGACCTTCATATTCAAAGTAATATCCAAAAGACCTATGACTTTTACATTTGGCAAAGGAAAGGTGACTATAAGTCTATAACTATGTACGTCTTAGATTTGACAGAACATATAATTCATAGCATGCAGATATTTGTATTAATGTGTAGCCCATTTTAGGGGCATTCAACAATTTTCAATACATGTATGATGTGTCAGTACTTGGTATGAAGGATCTTCAGGTTTAGCTAAGTGAAAGTCCCCCTGGAGGAGGATTTCAGCTTTCCGACATGCACTGTGTAAGATTTACCCTCGTACCGGGAAGTGGTTCCCACATCAGGACTTAGAAGTAGCTGTGAATTAAAGATGAATGCCTTATGAGGATGTCTACAAGGAAACAACTAAAGGATAAGCTCTGTGTCATTGGTCAATAGGACATAGTACAGGTTTTGAATGTATAAGTATAAATGACATCCTGTTGTGCAGTTATACATCCCTTTACAATTTACAATAAAAGATTACAAAGCTATCAAAAGACAGGGTAAATTAGCTTTTAGAATGATGTCAGAAAGGCAATGCTATCTGCCACAGATTAAGACTTGCCAATAGTTACTTGGGATCTCTTCCTCTTCCACTGCCATCAAATATTTATACAATATGGATGCGGTTGTGATGTGTGTTTTTGCCATTATAGTAGGGTTAAAGTTGTAGGATGCAAGATTTCCCAAGATGTTACACATAATGTAGGTCAGGAAGGAATGCCAGGTATCTAAACTATGTCTTTGAGTGTTCAGCTTTTGAAAGATATTGTGATATTATAAGCAAGTGGCAGTGGATTAATTCCTAGATAGGTCAACTTGAGAATTAGCTTTAGTGACTGCCGCTATGTGGAGGCCCACAGAGCTTTTATTGCTAGGGTAGATTGAATTGTGATTGATTTATGTCCGAGTCTAATCTGTTTTATGTCAACTTTATGGACTTAAGTAAATAAAATTATTTTCATGCAAATTAAATTTGGTGGGAGATGAAGTGTTATGTACAACATCTGAACAGATAGATTTAGAATTTGGCAATTTTTGGTTCTTTAATTTTATTTGAATTCTGATGTCTGTGATGATTGGTTAAAAACATAGACTTTGGAGGCATATTGACAATAAACTTTAGTCACATGTTATGAGCCCATAGTGCAGTAGTAAGTGGAGTGCATTAATTGCAATCATCATCAGTGAGACAGTTTGGCTTTTAGCATTTTCAGAAAGCTCTGCAGTATTTACTCTTGTGTATTGGGTTGTGCAGCACTTTTAGGTCTTAATTCACCTTTGTGCTCTTGTCTACATTACATCTAATGATTTATTAGGGATGGTGCAATATATGGTATATCAGTATATTGCAATAAAGAAAAAAATTGTATTGCAGTATAAAAACTGAAACACAGACCTTCATTGGTTGTTTGTGTTTTCATTACATTGCTGTTTGTAAACATACACTCATTTCTTGGGATATTGGTTCCTAATATGGAGTATTTATTAACCCTATAGTTGGTATGGTTTGTAAACTGACATTGAAATTGAGGGATTGTGAAAAAATCAAGGAAACCAAAATAGATGGAAGTCATATCAGGCTGTTAATTGTTATGAATTTAATATGCTTGTAACAAAAACTTGCAATTCATGATGTGTGAAAGATGTTTATTACAATACGCTTCAGATATCAGTCCACAGGATTGAAATGTCCACAGCCTTTCAAATATGATTTTAATACAGAAATAAATAAGAGTCTTATATAGTGTGATGTATATTTTGTGATGGATATGAAGGCTAGGACAGGAAATGTTTACTGAATACACTGCAGGTCAGATGAGGACACTTTCATAGCCAGCTGTTATATACTTTACAGTATGGTGAAACAAAGATGAAGCAGTATTAAATATTTTCCTACAAAATCTATCACGAGGAGAGCTATTCACCTAGTATTTCCTGTGATTGGAGACATGCTTTAAATGGCTTTCAATGTGTTTCCTATGAAATTTGATCATTTCTGGGTTTGTGGGTCTTTGTACCGTGTTTGAAGAATGAGTGGGGTCTACCCATTGAAGAGCATGTAAGTAATCAGCAGGAGATAAGATTTCTGTTGGAAAGATAATAGCCTGTTGACAAGCCTGTGGACACTAGATCCAACATAATTGACAATGATGACATTGTAAACTCTTCAACTACCGTGTCCTTTGGGTAGGTTGTGAATGCCAGACAATGCCATTGCTGGTAACGCTCAAACAAAACGCATTCATTAGTGTAGAAATATGATACATCGGTCTCTTTCCAAAGGATGACCAGTAGCAGTAATTCTACATTAATCAGGGCTAATTAGTGAATAGTCTTGACAGCAAAATGACCGTCTTACATAATAGAAAGTGTATCAAATGAGATTGTATTTACTTTTTTATATCTTTTAAAATGTACTTATATCATTTGATGAGACTCTCGCAACTTTCTATTTAAAGAGAGAAAAATTATGTTGTGGGTCTATTTCACTGTGTTCACAAGGACAAGGGGTACTTCAATACCTTTGCTTTGGGTTTGGAAGATTTTAAAGGTTTTAAGCTCTGGGGGCATTTATTAAGTTATAACCAGTGAAAGAAAGGATCCCTTTATTAGAATTCAACACAGCTAGCTAGGCTTTGAGTCAGTAGGTTTAATTCTGTGTGATAAATAGTTTCTGCATAAAAGAGTAGAATGCACATTCCATTGTCATTGGAGTGGTTCAGGTATATATGATTTACAGTGCTGTGTTTGTTCACACCTAGTATTTGTAGAAAGGTGTAGAAAACCATGTAGGAACATACTAAAGTGTCTGCAGGTCAGATGAAATGCACATCAAGACGAGCCAAAGTATATTTACAAAGCATGATTTGGTGTTAGCTTGACTGTATATATATATACCTTGAATATCGATTCAAATGTGAAAGTTCAATTCTGGGTCAATGATTTGTACAAATACAATGTAAAACTGAACTTCATTCAATAAAGTATGTGAGATATAGTTTTATGAGTCAAAATACAGAAACAACATGTGTTGTGAAGATTGAAAAAATGCAGATTGCTGAATCCAAAGACTGTACAGCTGGTTTCTAGCTAATATTGTCTTCATACCAACCGAGTGCTTTTAATTAGGCCAGGGATCCATTAAGATGGAATTGCTAATAGAGCCAGCTTGACCCATTTGATTTGATATCAATGATAGGCCCTACAATGGGACACATTCCTTTAGGTAGAGTAATGGAGCGAAATTAAAAGGGGTTTAATCATTGTGGAAGAGCTGTGCTGTTTATGTTTCAATTAGTGGGATACACAGAGGTAGTTCTCTCCCCCTGCTGCTTAACAGATATTAATCTTAAAATATCCAACAGTTACTTCAGGTCAGAGCAAATGTTATTTCTTGTCTGCATGACCACAGCATATCGGAATGTGATGGAATCAAATCGACCTTGAGACAAGCAAAATAAATTCCTTGGCCATTTTTTCTCTCTGCATAGTAATGTTACAATGAAACTGATGTACATTGTCTTTAAAATACATTCAGTAAATAAAAGAGTAAGTAAATGCATTGGTAAAAGATCAAGATGTTGAGAAATAAAAAGATGCTTATATAGAGAAAGAGAGAAAAAGTTAATTCTTCATAGTGTTTGATATGCATGTGCAAAAAGTATGTCATATGGTATAAGCAAAGACATATTCATTTTAATGTAATGTTAGCTCAGAAGTGAGTGGATGTTCTTGTAATTAAAGAATTGTGTTGGTAAGATCCAGATAGGAATTTCTGCATGCAAAATAATAAATAAAAAAACAAACCTGTGGGAGACTGATTGAAAATGCACAAAATGTAATTCACCGATATCATGTTGATAAGACTAAATTAACCAATAGAAATATTTTTTTCTGTTTATGCAAGTTTCATATGTTATACCGAGTGCAGCTGTTTTCCTTCTTTACTTGAAATTAAGAGTTTAGGAGTTAGAAAAAGGTGTGTAAAGTTTGCAATAGCTGACCTGAAGAGAGTTCGAGATTTGAATGGGTAAATTGCTTTTTTATCGCATATTTGTCAAATCTACTTGAAGCATGGCTCACTTCACATAAGACTATCAAAAAGGTATTTAATACAGAAATTCCTTCATTCATGAGATTTAAATTTCTCACACTGTGATTGACAAAGCAAAAGGTTGTTTGGTATCAGAATTGAAAATCAGTACATATGTCAATTTAAACAATGTTTTCGTTGTCAATTTTAATAATTATCAGAAATATTTATACAAACTTGCATGTTTATCACCACAAGGAATCGCCTGCCATAATTTTATCATTTTCATTCTTGTAGATAAAGTGAAATTAAGGTGTTTTAGAACACCTGTATAGGTAGCCTTTACAGGTAGAATTAGGTCAAGTTCACAGACTGCTGTGACCAAGCCATTACCCATGTTACAAGAAGTAAATCAGCCGGTTCTGGAATGAAACTGTTCTTTTGTCTGTTTGATCTAGGCTGTAGGCAAGAGACGTTTGGTAATTGAATGGCATGAGATAATGTAGAATGATAAACAGTTACAACATTGTTGTTTTTAATTGTGTCCATCTTTTGAGGTGAAAAAATGTGGTAAGATGGATTAATTTTGCTCCCAGGTGAACTGATTCAAATATTTTGAAAAGAAATTGCACAGTTACCACCGGGGTAGGGACAGAGCTTGTATCATAATGAAATGAATGGGGGATAAAATGAAGAAAGTATGGGAAAAGAAATGGTTTTGAATCGACCATTTGCACAATGGAATGTTCATATCGGTAAACATGTTGAGTAAGGTAGTCCATCGCCTGAGTTTGTGTCTGTATTATGCTTTGAATGAAGAGGGAGAATAGTTTAGAGTGAGCATTCATCACCATTGTAACTTGAAAGGATTGGTTATGTTCTTGTTATGCATGGTTGATTTTGTAACAATTAAGAAATAACTATTATAATGATTTGGTGAAGATATTCAGTCATAATTCCTGACTCACCTGAGAAAAAAATTTGAGTAATTTTGTTTGTGAGAAACTTGCCTAGATTACCTGAATACCTGAGGGAAAACCTAAATCTCTGAATCTTGATTGATCCGTTCTCTCTGACATAATTGTTGACAGCGTTATTGCGCTGCATTATTTTTTCATTTGCAGTAGCAATTAAGTGGTAAAGAATCATGTGTTTGGTTTTCTCAATACTTCATTAGACTCTTGTGTCTCTTTCCACAGGAAATTAAATCCAAGCAATGATGAATCTTTTTTGTATACATATATTATTTCAAGGATGAGAAATTGAGAAAGCTAAAAGTTTGCAAATTGCCAAGTTGGATGGAGATGTCGTCCACAGACTACAGTACGGATCTGAGTATGATTCTACAGCTCAGAATTTTTGTGTTTCCTGTGATTATAATGAGGCACACAGCTGCTACACAGAATGCTGCTCTTTGAGTTACACTTAAGATTCTTTCATGTTGTCCTTGATTATACAGTTGCATGCTTTTTGAACTAACTGACTCATTACTGATGCACATTGCATTGCAACTGGCAGAAAACAGGTAATTTGACAAGGTAATCAAAGGCCTCATTTTCCTGTAGAATTCTGCATTATTTGCGGTTCTTCGGGGACATTCTTTGCATTGCTAAGAATGCCAAGATGCAACAATTAGGTCATGCGATGGCACACAGAATTGGATCATATTTTTAACAGGGGTACAGTTCTAATAACTCACTGTCATAAACTGTGATATTACATATGGTCATGTTACCTGAAAAAAATTTGCCCTAGAAAAAAATGTTAGCAATGAACTGTTTTACTATAAATATCTTGTGTCTACTCAAGCAGAGCTGATGGTTGCAGTGCCAGTTGGCAACTTGCTACCAGATCTTAAATGCTACAAGTTTCTGGAATGTGCTTAGCCCCATTTAATTGTTAAAAGATTACCCAGTGTATGTAGATGAATCGATGTTTCTTCTGTTATTGTTTTCATGTGAAAATATTCCAAACAGATGTTTGTGTGTATGCACTGTATATACATGTACATGTTAGGTAACATTAAAAAAAACACAGAACATGCATGTATGCTCATCAAAAACTGTTAATTTAGACTGAAGTTTTGGGGAGTTTTTGTAACGAGTAAATTAATGATGTGACCTTGAATCAGTGGTTCAATATTACTGTATTGCTCAACTGTGCCTTAAGGACATGACATTCCAGTTGTCACTGTGTTGGTCTGGCCAGCGTATTGACTCTTTCACCATTTGCATGCCAATACTTGATTTATGTGTGTTTGCAGTATGGATTTTCATAGACAAAATATTGAGATAAAGACTGGCTGGAAAATTTGCTCTTGATACATTGTGCTTCTTAAGCAGGCCATTGGTGCGGCAGTATATTGTCTACCCTAAATTTTAAGCCAGATCAGCATAATGAGGCAAACACTTCATGTTACAGTTCACTTTTAAAGTTCATCATGAAATGTGCAGTATACAAAACTTACTAACATCACAAAAACGTAATCATTATCTTCTAACTGGCGTGATATAAGTATGCAGTGATAATGAGATGTGTTTGATATCTTTGTACATCTACAACATTGTGTGCATTTTTGTATTTTTAGAACTGTCTGGAGATGGAGAGGTACCTAAAAAGTGAACCCAAACTAACATCATTCAAGAAACTGAATCCGGAGACAGTGGACATGGACAGGTGTTGGGAAAATGGACAGCCATCTGTGGGTAGACTGTCTCCCGAAGCCATCAAATTTGATATCAAGGATGAGCCTGATGACTTTGATGATGGTAGTATTGTTCATGAAACATGTGATGAGTTTTATGACGATGATGAGGAAGATGATGAGGAGGATGGGAATGAGACTGAAAATGAAGCAGAGGAAAGACTAGAACAGCTAGCTTACTTGGACCTCAATGATAGGACATCTTGTGATACACTCAGTTTGAGTAGTTTTAATTCGCAGTCCTCAGGTGTCTCATGGGATAGTAACAACAGCGACCCCCCACTATCCCCCATCATGCCCAAATCAAATGACCCATTTGCATTAAGACTTGTAGCACAACCAGGTCGTACCACGACAGTGGCTGTCCGTGTGCCATCTGCTGATCTCATGAGAAGACAGCCATATTCGTATGTATCCACATCCCAAAACGGTCGCATGCGTCCCTACACCGCCCAGCCCATCCAGCAGCGACCACCAGTGCCTATGAATGGACAGAAAATCCGAACCGATGTCAGTCCGGACATGAGGCGTAGAAATCACAAGTGTCCATACAATGGTTGTAAAAAGGTGTACACAAAAAGTTCTCATCTCAAAGCTCATCTTCGTACACATACAGGTAAAGTTTGATGTGTAGGGTCTATCATTTAAGGAGGAATAGCAATTTATCAAACAAAAGTACGCCATTAATGTGGAATGAAATCAATTTTACATTCATTTTCAATTTAACGACACTTGCTACAAACTAACAAATTATTTTCAAAAACGGTGAGAATGAAAAGTAAATTTATGTTTTTGTATTGTAAAATGAATACAATTTATTGTGTGGAGTGTAATTTATTCCCATCCAAAACATTGAGGACAATTTATATAGAGTTTTATAGGGAGGGGTAACTTATTTCAACTTTTGAACATCATAAAAACTTTACAAGTGCCTTTTTTTTTTTCTTTCGAATTTCATATGAGTAAATTACAACACTATACTAATGTAATCTGCAAAATATATATCAACCATGCATCATTTTTTTGTGTGTCAAGTGTCCTTAAAGGTCGTCACCTGTATAGTTTAGGTCAGTGGATTAAAGGTCGTCACCTGTATGGTTTAGGTCAGTGGATTAAAGGTCGTCACCTGTATGGTTTAGGTCAGTGGATTAAAGGTCGTCACCTGTATGGTTTAGGTCAGTGGATTAAAGGTCATCACCTGTATGGTTTAGGTCAGTGGATTAAAGGTCATCACCTGTATGGTTGAGGTCAGTGGATTAAGGTGTAAAGCCGAAAATCTACAGATCAATGGATGGCAAATCTTGGGGGAGGGGGGTCATATTTATCTTAATAAGTTTATGCTAAAATTGCAATTATTTTCTACATAGGCAAAGTTTTAAATGTTCAACTTCACCATTTTATTACACATAAATGACAATTTTGAATGGTAATACCCCCTCAAAAGATTTTTGAAAAGTGGTACCTGCTCATGATCTTTAATACCAATGCTTACTTAACTCCGATTTTACATGTTATTTTGAATAATGTAAACAGAACCTGAAATGTAGTAGGCAATTAACAAAACCAAAGTTTCATTAGTGTCATATGAGAAATAGTAATGACGTGACATCAATGTCAAAATCAATATTTCAACAGTTCAGTGTTTTTGAGATGAAGTAAATTACTTTGACATAAGGTTGTATAATATATTGTAAAAATGGCAATTATATAACAAACCAACAAAGAAGAGATTTTTTTTCTTCTTTCGCAGTCTTTCAGGAAAGCCAGAGAGAATCAAGAAATAATCATTTTTTTTATTCAGAGCTATTAACCTAGACTTTGATAAGAAGCTATAATGCACTGTGTCAATTACAAATTAAGATTATTTTTACTTTAGTGGTCTATCCAAAATGATTTGTTAATCTGGCACATATATCTATCGATGTTTTGTTTTGTCTGTTGTCTAGGAGAAAAGCCATACAAGTGCTCATGGGAAGGGTGTGAATGGCGCTTCGCTAGATCTGATGAACTGACTAGACACTATCGCAAACACACAGGAGCTAAGCCGTTCCGGTGCAAAGTATGTGAGCGATGCTTTTCTCGATCGGACCATCTTGCTCTTCACATGAAAAGGCATCAGACAGCTGACTTATAGCGACAGTGGGCTTAGCAGTTAACAAATTAGTATACACCAAAAAACCAGGATTCCAGTTTATCTATTGTGATGTCTTGTATAAATTTATCATCCATTTGTTTGAAAACCTATCCTTTTTCATGTTCAGTGTTACTATGTTTGTTTGTGTATGTATGTTTCCATTCTAAATGTTGCAAATTATATTCAGGGTATTGTTATTTTATTTGAATACATAAAAGTGCTGAATTATTGAATACATATATTAATAGAAGACTTTTTTCCATTTTTGATTTTCTTTCCCAAGTTAATTTTACGACCCAAAAATGCTTTTTTAAAAAGAGAAGATAGTAATAATTGAACGGAGCATTTTGTAGGTTGAAGTTTGTCGAAATTTGTTGCATGGTCATATTTTTGAGGCAAAGGAATCATAATTATCATGAGATTTGACTCACAAAGAAATGTACTTACTAGCTGGATGGATATTAATCAGTAACATGCTGTTGTTTACTATCCGTGAAGCTGTCACATGTTTCACAGATGTTCAACAATTAAATTAACAATGACACAATAAATCATATTGCACAATAGTGTGCATTTGAGTAGACATTTTATGAAATTAATTTGCATTCATTATTAGACTAGAAAAACAAAATTGCATATTTTGAATGATCATATATTTTGTGTTCCAAAGTAATATATAACTATATAGAAATCATATGTATCTGGTTTATAAACCCATACCTAGCTTTTTAAACATCTACAGTCAAAATAATATCTCCATTTGTTTCACCATTCCTTGTCTACTTTGATGAAAGTCCCAATTCAAGTCCCTGGTCACTATGGCTACGCAGTTCACTCGTGTCATGAACCCTCGTCATTTTCCATTCTCGTCAATTTCCATTCTCCTTCATTTGGGTGTTTTAAAAGGTCAGTCAGTTGGTTCATATTCTGTGGGACATTCTAGCGGGTTTAACCTTGGGTAGCGGTGTTCGTAGCAAATGACTTAGCTATTTGTTATTACTCCTTTTGTTCACCTAACTGTTCAACATTTCCTATTGGCAGAAAAAGAATCATGTTTACCATCATGTGATTTTTAAGTACACATGTAATCTTATTTATTAGGTTTTCATTTTTCAAACTTAATGAATTGCTCTTCTGTGGTATATGAAGGGGGTAAAAGATTTTTAATACTTTTATCAGATCATAATTTTTTCACTAAATGACGTCTCAATGATATTTTAGACCTAGTCTAATGAATTTTTTTTTTCATGATTTGTGTGTATTCCTAGTTCTGATTTGTGCTAATTATCAGGGTTTTTTTATTTTAGATTCTCATGATGAATTTTGCTTAAAGCTTCAAATCTCAGTTAATTGTAAAGTCTTGCTTGAAAAAATGTTTCTTTTATCATGTTAATTTGATTTAAAAAGAATTTGAGTATGCTGAAGTCATTGCAGATAGCACTAGTAAGGCTAGGAGTATGTAAACTTGTTCATTTGTTGTTTTTGCCTGTTGTTGAGCTGGCATTTTTTCTGTGATATTTTTTTCCATCGTATATATATATATATATTTGATGTATATTATACACACCTTGCCTTATATGTTGGTGATATGTTAAATGTGCTGTAAGGGCAAAAGGTCGGTGCCCACGAGCATCAAACTAAGGAGACATTATGTTGCTTTATGTAATATGGTACAGAATTTTGACAATAGCAAGGTTTGTCTTTTTTGTCATAAGACGAGTGATTCTACCAACTTGATAGACACCTTAAATGCTAATCATTCACGACAGAAACAGTACTGTTTTAAAAAGGTTCTAGGAATGAATCCAAGTGCAAAAATTGTGAGTATGTCTATGAGAGAATGAATCTCCGCTGATAGAGATCTGATATTTTGAAGTAAACTTTCTTGAAAATTTTGACCCTTATTGTATCCATGACCCAAATGCTGCTTTTTATTGCCAAGTTGATGTTAACTTTGTTTGAATTCTTTTACATGTGCTCTGACACCTTTATAAAGCCTAATGAACCCAAACATGTAGGTCTTGCTATATATTGTCTGTGGAACTGTTATTTCCAGTGTTTCATGCATTTGGCTTTTTGAAGCCATTTTGATTTCGTCTCTGGAAATGATTCTCCTGATAGACCTGTAGTCAAGATCAGAAAGATTGCTCTTTATACTTGATTGATAGAAGAAAGTAGATTCGTAATTTGAAGTTATTGCTTTTGATTGTTGACTATCCAGTATTTTGTCATAATTTGAAAATTCTACCTTAATATTGCTCACCTGGAACTCTGTGACTAATTGATTCAACTAGAAGAAGTTTTAGCTCGCATTAGTTTTTCTAATTGAAGTTTGTCGTCTGTCTGTGTGTCCATTTTAATTTTTCACTTTCTTCTGTAAAGTCACTCGCATTTACACACACCCCAAAAAAAGGATAGAATGGGGCAAAGTTTACATAAATTTTAAAGAACACCTGACAAAAACATGATTGTTCAAATTGTGAAAGCAAGATAATTTTGAGGTTGTACATATCCTTTATTCTACCGGTGACTACTATAAGGGGTTAATAACTGTTAATTTCAAGCTGTAATTTATATGCAGTGTGTAATCAAATTGATCTCTATGTTAAGCTAAGTTGATTCAGGTGAGCGTCGTATCCAATGACCCCTCTTTTCGCAATGTTTAAGTGAACTTAGAATAGATACCAAATCTTTGTTCATTTTTTTTTCTTTGTGGAAATTTCAGGCTTTGGTGGGTGTAGTGCAATCTGTATACATATAAAGTTAATGCTGATGACAGATAAAACGGGATGCAAAATTAGTTTGGTCGCTTGATTACTGCTAATTAAATGTTCTAGTTTGATAACAGAATTGAATATAGAGCTGCTTCATTTTATCTACACAAATTCTGTTCCATCTTTCAAATAGTATGTTTATATCCCTAGTATATTTCTTTAGAACAAGAATATGACTACTAAAAAAGGGGGAGCCCCGACAGAACTGTAACAGTGCAATATATTATGATGAACAAAAAATATTGAAGTCTGTATAGGGTTTTCCTTAACAAGCATAGTGTCTTCATGCCTTGGTAAACTTTTACAACTGCAGTTATTTAGAATGTCCGGTAGGAGATAATATTTGTGCAACATCTTTTTTCCCATGCTTGTGAATGTTTAAATATGCAACCAAGAGTACCAAGGATGTGTTTGTAGGGTGGATTTCTGAGCCGTTAGTTATTCGGGAAGGCGGATTGTTAAGATAGGTTCATGTAACTTGGCGGATGTGTAGAATCAATGTATTCCTCGTTAATAGTTTATTCATATACATGGTTTTAAAATGTGTTTTGTACCTCTACATATTGTATACAAATGTTGTACATAACCACAAACTTAAAATATAATTATATATTTACAAAGATTATATGTTTGTGTTTTATTTGATTTATAAAGATTCCTATCAAATGGTTGCGAGTGCTCTAGAGATGGTGATACTTTGCTATTCCAGAAGTCTTCTGTATTTTTAAAATACGGATAGCTTGGAACTGTGGTGATCAATATGTAGTTGTCTGTCAGCTGACAATATATTTCTAAGACTGACAATGTGTGTCAAAGTAAGAGAACAGAACTACATTCTGTTGTAATAACAATTGATGATCAAGCATTCTTTATTTCAATTCGACTGTAAATTGACCCAATGACTGTCAAAAGAAAATTTAGAAGCTCTGGTTTCATGGTCTATGGTCTGAAAGCAAAATCGGCTCTTTTCAACTCGCGTGAATATTTGCGACTCATCGGAAAGTTCTTAAAGGACTTTGAACCCGTCCAATTTAAATCAAATGTTTTTGTGTATCAATTTTAAATGGGTAATTTTAGGTAGTGAAAATGAATTGAGGTGTGTAGATATTCAGTAATTCATGAGGCTTGTCTGTCAACGACCGATTTTACGGAGATGCAGATTAGACTCTATTTGATAGACGTGGGCGAATTGCTAAAGATGGTTCAAATTTCATATATGGTATTTAAATACTGGGTATACATTTTGATTTCGTAAGCATGATCGTTGACCCTTTTAATTTTCCGTGAGACACGCATTGAAAGTCACCTTGTCTTCCCATTTGACATCTTGCCGTATGCGTTGTAGTTCCAATGTGAAAGACTAATTCCTTTAGCAAACTAACTTTCACAACTAAGTGTATTTCACTAATTTGTCAATGGTTACATTTCTATTTGACTTTGTTGTATGAAATTGTGAATTATTCAGACTCGTGTAGATGTTAGATATAAGATAGATCCTTGTATTGAATCAGTTAGTTTTGTAATTAGAGCTGAAGATAATTCGGCTTCCCAACACCTCGCACATAACACTCTGCCAATGAACACGACGGTGCCTGTACACTCCGCTCTGATCCATTCCTAGTCAAGGCTGCTATCTCTGCCAAGACACCCGAAATCTTAATTACATCATTTTCCGACTGTACCGGTAACGCATGGTAAATGTGTATTCATCAACACCCAATTTAAAACAACATAACACAGGGCTTATCCTGAATTATTTACATTTATTAAATGTTTCTCTGTAATGCGCTCGTCTTTTGACAAGACGTTTTATGGTACAGCCATGTCTGTACTCTGTCCGTTTGGGACTTTCTGTTTTCGTTTTTTCTGTCTCGTATCAAGCTGAAACTCGCTGTGCAGCTTCTTTCATGTTGCAATTTTGTTTCATTTCGACCTCTCTTGCGGAGTTTTGCCCCTTTATTTGAAAATTAATGTTATAGAGTGTACATGATTTGTTTGTCAAACTCCTCCCCACAGTTTTCAAATGGAGACCTTGTTTTAGAGAGTATTTGTATGGGTATTAAAAATATGCATTTGGCAAGGATTTTTATTTTCTTCGATTTTTGAGAAAATCACAAGTTGTTGGACTTAGTCAGTTTTGTGGAAAATATTACAAGCTTTTGCTTTGTCTATTATCTCCTGGGCTTGGGCCTTTTATTCATACAATGCAAAAGAAAAGGTGTTGCAGCTTGATGGCTGATACTACCTTCGGTAAAGTTCTACAACCCATGGCTTAAAAAACCACCCCACATGAGCTTGTGACGGTTGACTTGTGTGTCTTTTCGGGTATTTGGGTTGGATTTTTTAAAAATTGAAATATATCGTAAATTCACTCTAGCAGTGGAGAACAATTAAAAACTGTCTAGTTATAGATAATAATATGTTACATGTGTGCATGAACTTCCATCTATCAGTGCAGCACCTTACTTGTAGTTGTTTTAATCTAACCTTTGTTTAAGTAAACATATGTATTTAGTCTGATTATCAAGAAGATAAAGAAAATATGTATTTAAAAAAGAATCTTCGAAAGCCTATTGGTATCGTGTAAAAAGAAATAAATTCATTATTCGCGTAATTAGGAGATGATTATACGAGAACAAATCCCGCAATTACGAGATAATGAAATGTTAATTTATTTTTTACATGATACCAATAGGTAATCGAAGATTTTACGTTTTTTCTTCGTCTTCGTAATGTTATGCTTCATGAAAAGGCAAAGGTAAACAACAGTGATCAATCTCACAGCTCCTATAAGGGATACAAAATTAAGAGTTGGGCAAACTACCAGAGGTAGTAGGACCAGGTGCCTAGGAGGAGCAAGCAATCTGATTAAAATCTGCCCCTCGATCCGCTCCTCTTCTTTTATGTCACTACACGAGGATGATCAGATGGGAGGAGTACGCATCCCCTGTCGACCGGTTACACCCGCCGTGAGCCCTAGCCTATATCTTGATCAAGTAAACGATGTAATCCGTAGTCAAAATCGGGTTGTAAAGAACGGCCTACCAATTGGTATGAAACACGTCTGACCGCATTTGACCCAAAGACAGGCTGTATTGGCAAACTAAATCGTTATAACGACCATACATAGAAGTTGCAAAATGTTGACTTTAAAGGAGACTATTGAAAGCCTTAGTCTGTAACATCAACTTGTTTGTCAATAGCCTGCCTCGATTTGAACACTGATCAAATGCAGAACAAACTCTTGCGTATCGAATCATGTGAGATACATAAACGTCTTATGCAGGTTATAATGGAATATTGTTACTGAAATATAGAAAGTTGAGATGGAGAAGATGAAATCATATCCCGTTCGTCGTTGAGTTGTTAGTTTGCCCTCAGCATCTATGTTCAATGAAATATCAAAGTATGAAGCGGGCATGGATGACTCTGTGGTGCCTTTTATTTCGAGTTCACTGGGATACATCGAATGGACATATGAATGAAAATCATGGTCAATTAATAGTTAAAACGTCATATATCTAAATGTTGAGTTGAAGGCCACAGCTAGAGATTTTTTCTTCTCATGTACAAGCTTTTGAATAAATTCTGCCTCATAAGAATATAAATACTGGTCAGCTAACAAAGGAGCACAATTCGTGCCCATGGGAATTTCAACAGACTGATATTTTCTATATCGACTTAAGAGTACCTGTGCGTAGAATCAGGGTGGTGCTTAACAACGTAGTTTCTTGAATGACTGATCACTAGATATGACCATTTCTTTTTTCCATTTTTGTTGAAGAAGTAACTGTCGATGATGTCAAAAAGTCTAGTCTTTAATTTATCGCGAGGAATGGTCATTTGATATGCGATTGTATGTCAATATGTTTGGTGAAATCAAATAGATGAATTAATTCTGAATGGCAAGTAACATTTACGTTTAACATAAAAATTTGAACTAAAAATGAAACACCTTAAATCACACGCGCGCGCGCGCGCACGCACGCACACACTCACACACGCTTGGGGTAAATGTGATTAGTTTTTTGTACTCTGGGGGTATATAAAGATTACGGAAACATGGTGTAATGTACATACACCGTACCACAAACAAACGACATGTGTATTCTGTTAAACAATGTTATAGTTAATGTATAGATGTACAAGTAAATCGGATCGAACATCTTTTTTCTCTGTACCACCAGTGAGTGTATTCGTGTTAACGAAGGTGTGATTCTCATCACATACAACTTAGTTTAATTCCGATTGATGAGAAAGACAGACCCTGGTTATAGTGTGCGTGCTTTCACGGACGTGCATCTTGGTGACAAAATATCGGATACAATACTTAAGCTTATTTAAAGGTACCAAGATTCTTACGAGTATCAAATTAAAAGTAGTCAGGAATTTACCAGCGAATAGCTTATGATGAATTGCGAACACAAGCCAGAATAGTAGATAACATTTGTAGTTATTTTTTTCCTTCAGTGGTTGGAGTCGAGGGTTACAAGCATGTATGATGGTGATGGACTCACATCAATCTCTGGTTGATATATGCACAGTCCATTTACAAATAAATATTAGTCAACATAAACTTGAAATTGACATTACCATCTTCATATGTATTCCAGTAGCTTGGTGAACTTATGATACCAGGGGCGGATCCAGGAATTGCGGTTTAGAGGGGCGCAACTGTGTGAGACAGGGGGTCTGGGCGAAGCCCTGGATTTTACAGATTTTATAGGGCTTGAAATATGTCTCCTATGTAGTTATTTTTATTTTTATTTTTTTACTATTTTCTGCAATTTTAGATAAGGTGAAATTCATAAAATTACGCAAATTTAGGGGGTTTTGGAAAAAATGTAAGTTCTCCCAATAAAAGTAATTCAATAAATCAAAAGATTTTGTCACTTTTTTCTCCGAGAGTGGAAGAAATTATTGCGTCTTTTATTATAAATTTACATTTTTCTAAACAAGAGACCACGATTTACCTAAATTTAGGGGGGGGGGGGGGGCGCAGCCTTAAATCCGCCACTGGATACAGACTGTAGATTTAGTTTGAAAATGTGGCTTCCTTTCTCTGGAGACTGGTGGACGTTTTCCTATCCGTGTCTTGCTGTCCGTCTGTCTGTTGCGAGGAAACTTTTACATACAAAGCGTATTTCTACATAATCACTTACATCTTGGCACAATTTGTCCTTTGATGAAAGGGGGATACTATGCAGGGGTGATAAGATACATCGAAAATAATAACCCGATCACGCAAATTTAATCAAAGTTAGCACGGATCATATTCGCGTGAAGAAAATATTCAAGCCTCTGAAATCTGACGAGGGTGGATAATCACAAGTCGGAGTAAATCTGTGGTGGTCCTCCATTAGAGGCGCGGAACTGGCAATCAATAAAATATTAACACCATGGACGTATACCTAGAATCTCAGGGGTCAAAATTTAGCATCAAAACTTTTTCTTTTCTTCCGTGGTTGAGCAAGATCATGAAATGGATAGCATGGCCCATATGACATTGTGTGTGATGTGGAGATTTATGAAACCTGTATGAAACTCATCTACAGAACGTGCACAAAGATATTTTCCCAAACTGGAAAGCGGAACAGACGTAGAATATTGAAGTATCCTTCCTTCCGCGATTTGCGTTTCTAAGATCTCATCCAGTAGGCCCGCGGCTCTCGCTTCTAGATGTCTGGCGTTTGGAGTAGGAGCGATCGCCACCTAATTCTACATCTTGGGTATGACGCGGTCAGGGTACGAGAGAGGCTCCAACCAACGAACTCCCGGTCACGAAGCGAACGCTGAGCCACCGCGACCGGCAGACATCAAGGTGGAATTGTACGTCTAATAATGGGACCCACTATATCATTAGTAATGATCATTCAGAAATAATCTCTGAACAGCCACAATGATATATCTTTTGCGGTTATGTACACATATAAAAAGGTCATCCATATTATTTTTTACCAAGGTGCCACCCTTATATATTCCTAAATACACGTTCTACTGCAAGACTCTTGTATGAATAGATATTAAACTTCTGTACAATAGCAAGCAACTTCTTAGGAAATTCTGAAAATCATCCATTAAAACACAAAACAGTATATGAACTGTACGAGTATCTTAATGTCCTGATATCAAAGTAATCATAGAAAAACAAAGTTCATGGGGGTCTAGAAAATCAGTATCTATAGATTGGCAAATTTGCAGAGCTAACCAGTGTGTGTGTGTGTGTGTGTGTGTGTGTGTGTGTGTGTGTGTGTGTGCGAGCGTACGTGGTACACTTTCTATATAAGTTATACCACTTAAAAAAAAAAAAAAACAAGCACTCCATGGGTCACATCGCTCACCCG
Source organism: Ostrea edulis (assembly GCF_947568905.1). Classification (NCBI taxonomy): domain Eukaryota; kingdom Metazoa; phylum Mollusca; class Bivalvia; order Ostreida; family Ostreidae; genus Ostrea; species Ostrea edulis. Next base: position 19,672,734 of record NC_079165.1, on the reverse strand, counting down.
ACCGGGTGAATCCCACATTGTGACCAATTCTTAGAAGGGTAGATTTGAATAATTGTTTGCGCATTGATTCTTATGGCTCCCGAAAAGAATTTAAAAGATTTAACAATAATTATTTCTAATTTAAAACTTTAAACCCATATCCTGCACAATCCTAGTGGGTCCATAGGCACTCGACGTTTTAAATATATATAATAAAACATTAATTGTCTTCATTTAAGCAATAGTTTGTTTACAAGAAGACAATTTTTTAATTACATATAAGAGCCTGTGCATGGGTCATGTTTTTCAACAAACTGGTTCTTGCGTATAAATTCGTTATATTGAACTTTTAAGGAAACTTTAAACAAATTTTCTATTGTGTTTTGACTATTTCAAGGGAAGATTAAGCATGGTCCAACAAACCCGAACTCCCTTTACCCAAGGGTGAATTGAGTCAAGATAAGTTTGGCTGAATCTGGCACCATGGTTCATTATAAGACATCTAAAATGTGAAAATTTATGAACGTCATATAGTCGACGGACACTTTGTTCTATCAAAATAGATCACTTTAGCTCTCAGTTTAAGTGAGCTAGAGAGAACTACGATTTTCTGGTGTAAAAAAAAAAATCAAACAACCACTGTACTGTCTGTTTAGAGTAAAGGTAATAACCACTGTATTGTCTGTTTAGAGTAAAGGTAACAACCACTGTACTGTCTGTTTAGAGTAAAGGTAATAACCACTGTACTGTCTGTTTAGAGTAAAGGTAATAACCACTGTATTGTCTGTTTAGAGTAAAGGTAACAACCACTGTATTGTCTATTTAGAGTAAAGGTAATAACCACTGTATTGTCTGTTTAGAGTAAAGGTAACAACCACTGTATTGTCTATTTAGAGTAAAGGTAACAACCACTGTACTGTCTGTTTAGAGTAAAGGTAACAATCACTGTACTGTCTGTTTAGAGTAAAGGTAATAACCACTGTACTGTCTGTTTAGAGTAAAGGTAATAACCACTGTACTGTCTGTTTAGAGTAAAGGTAACAACCACTGTACTGTCTGTTTAGAGTAAAGGTAACAACCACTGTACTGTCTGTTTAGAGTAAAGGTAACAACCACTGTATTGTCTATTTAGAGTAAAGGTAATAACCACTGTATTGTCTGTTTAGAGTAAAGGTAACAACCACTGTATTGTCTATTTAGAGTAAAGGTAACAACCACTGTATTGTCTGTTTAGAGTAAAGGTATCATTTGACCACCTTGGTAAGTCTATAACGTACAAGTTGTAGCTGCATGTCGAAATCGTGCGATTAGAAATCCTGTGATGTATCCTTAAACAGTCTATAACTGAATATCTTTGATATCGTATAGTACTGTGCACACTACGAAGATCAGTCTATAACTGAATATCTTTGATATCGTATAGTACTGTGCACACTTCGAAGATCATTCTAATTTGGACAGACAAGATAATTGACAGAACATTGTCTTATGAACCACTAGTGTTATACGCCCTTTATATAATAAAACGGACGTTATCTCGCACGCCCATGACCAGATTGCAAACCACGGGTTATTTGTGACAGTTGAACATTTGAGAACACAATATATTTTGTATTTATAGCGTTTTCACCAAATAAATCACTCTCTGCACGCTCTTTACACGGACTGCTACTTAACGTTTTGGAATTTCACAATGCCAATATGCCTCTCTGGAAGAAAACAATAAAAGTAAAAACCCTTTTCATTTGATATGATCTCCGGTACTTTCTTCCGCTGTTTTGCATGATAGTACAATGTAAGTAGGATACTATTTTTCAAAACTGCAGGAAATATACATGTATATGCAACACCAGCTTATTTCTCAGAAATTACAAAAGAATTTTCTGGATGTTGGGAGTTGGTTATTTTATTTTTACTTTTTTTCGCGTTTAAATCTATTCCTGCTTGGATGCACCACTTAAACATCCCCACAAACACAATTTTTATCGCATTCTTGTTATCCTAAACATATACATGTATAGATTTTCAAACAGATGAGCAATCGATATCAATTCTTTATCATTGATAAATCGCTGTTGGAAATGCATTGAATGGTTTTAATAAATACGCAACGAATCCATCAAATTTGTCATATCTTTAAACTATTCCTTTGATATCTCATACTCACTCCCACACCGGCGTGGGCAAGTTATTTTGGCAAAGATATAATCCATTTTCAGTGTTCTATGTGAACACGCCCAGTTTTTCGTAAGAACGTAAATATTATGACGGCTAAAACCACCTATTAACACAACAAGGGTGGACGACCACTTCCTCGATCATAATTTAAAAAAAAAATGTTTTGAATTTGCGTCGGGGAAAACAATTTTATGATAAAGTTTGCGAAAGTACATCAATTCTGGTTTAATCTTGGTCAATGCTATCTGAAGAATGTAAAAACTATCAGTCTTTAAAACGGCAACAAAAAGTGGTGAAATAGTAAACACCAATTTGTCCCTCATTTACGAAATGTGAGCCTCCGATTGGAGGTTAATATACTTTCGGTTCCGTGTGTTGGTGTGACCACGTGGTGTATTTCTGCATGTACATGTACACAAAATAATGTAGTAAACGCTACACTTTGGATTTCATTCACATTTCCACTAAAACTAATAGTTAAAAACTCAACTACCGTCCTGAGCTGTTGAAATGTGGGTTAAAATAGTTGCAGAGATGGGTTGTGCTGTCCGGGGGGGGGGGGGGGGGGGGTGCGACCTCTGAACGTGATTTTATTGGTTTTAACCCCGGACGGGACGGGGCGTCACGTACCCACATTTGCTCGATCACTGGACTTCGTTACATGTAACGTCTAAGACATCTATGCAATTGCCTCCCTTTGATATCCGAGATCAAATAACGAGACCGGAGTTACCTCCATGCTACAGAGTAAACAGGTTCTTGAATTAATCATACACGAACTGTAAGAAGTTCATGTACCACAACACTCATACCCTGAACTCCATACCTCCATACAGTATATAGACTGCAACTACAACACTCACACCCTGAACCCCATACCTCCATACAGTATATAGACTGCAACTACAACACTCACACCCTGAACTCCATACAGTGTATAGACTGCAACTACAACACTCACACCCTGAACTCCATACAGTGTATAGACTGCAACTACAACACTCACACCCTGAACTCCATACAGTGTATAGACTGCAACTACAACACTCACACCCTGAGCCCCATACCTCCATACAGTATATAGACTGCAACTACAACACTCACACCCTGAACCCCATACCTCCATACAGTGTATAGACTGCAACTACAACACTCACACCCTGAACCCCATACCTCCATACAGTGTATAGACTGCAACTACAACACTCACACCCTGAACTCCATACCTCCATACAGTGTATAGACTGCAACTACAACACTCACACCCTGAACTCCATACAGTGTATAGACTGCAACTACAACACTCACACCCTGAACCCCATACCTCCATACAGTGTATAGACTGCAACTACAACACTCACACCCTGAACTCCATACAGTATATAGACTGCAACTACAACACTCACACCCTGAACCCCATACCTCCATACAGTGTATAGACTGCAACTACAACACTCACACCCTGAATTCCATACCTCCATACAGTATATAGACTGCAACTACAACACTCACACCCTGAACCCCATACCTCCATACAGTATATAGACTGCAACTACAACACTCACACCCTGAACCCCATACCTCCATACAGTATATAGACTGCAACTACAACACTCACACCCTGAACCCCATACCTCCATACAGTATATAGACTGCAACTACAACACTCACACCCTGAACCCCATACAGTATATAGACTGCAACTACAACACTCACACCCTGAACCCCATACCTCCATACAGTATATAGACTGCAACTACAACACTCACACCCTGAACCCCATACCTCCATACAGTATATAGACTGCAACTACAACACTCACACCCTGAACCCCATACAGTGTATAGACTGCAACTACAACACTCACACCCTGAACCCCATACCTCCATACAGTATATAGACTGCAACTACAACACTCACACCCTGAACCCCATACCTCCATACAGTATATAGACTGCAACTACAACACTCACACCCTGAACCCCATACCTCCATACAGTGTATAGACTGCAACTACAACACTCACACCCTGAACCCCATACCTCCATACAGTATATAGACTGCAACTACAACACTCACACCCTGAACCCCATACCTCCATACAGTATATAGACTGCAACTGAATTTGTGCCATGTAGACTCACTGTTGTCGAAAATTGTGGCGATATATGACATTTTTACTATTTGTGCGAGATTGAGATCCCATCGTTACTTTGTGTGGAGTGGAACCTATTTCGGCCCGTCATGAAGGGACATTAAAAATGATTTTCCATGTACGTATTTGTAAGGAAAACTTGAGTGTTTATTAATTTTTTTTTTTTTTTTTGGTCCTGATAAAATTATCAAGAAGGCTGAATTTAAATGTGACTCGGGTGATTTAATAAGAGGCCCACGTCGTTCACCTCAAATGAATCCGAATGCTGGCCCCCACGTGATGCTGAGCATGGTGTAAACAATCTTGAATCTTCACTACATTAGCATTCATATCAACTTTCTTTAAAAATCTTCAAGAACCACAAGGGCACACATCAAATTGATATGCATGCTAGTGTGATACTTTTTGCTATTTATTCTAAGTTGCACTTCTTGCAGCGACATAACAAATGATAAATGGAAGTGTAGCTATCACCAAGCGGCCGTTCCGGTCTCCAGCGGGTCTAATATAAGGCAAGGTCCTGGTATGGAAATAACATACCAAAGTGACTCTAATCAGAAAGTGCGGAGAGAGACATACATGTAGATGACTTTTTTTTTTTTTAGGCATACTGGCCTAGGCGAAGTAATTTTGTGTGTGTTGGCCCGGGCTTTTCTGCTACCGTTGGTGTAGCGCCCCTCTCTAGTGTACATGTAAAATGGCAAATCTAGGATGAAAAGATACAAGTATGTACATAACATGTTTACACATTTTTGACCAACTGAAAATAACATTCTTAGTTACATGACATTTCACAAAACAGATTCTCGTGTTATCATGTGATAATTATATAGATCTACCTGAATTAAAATTGTTAACTCAGTTATGCACAATTCGTTCTAAAAATCCTCATATTTCAATATATACATTGGTATTAAAAAACAAACGATTCAGAAACCTGACAATTTCTCCACCCATCAACGAGGTATAGTAAAACGTGTCCACTATTTCTCACAATCACACCCTATATTTTATATGTAATCATATTTATATCCATAGAGAATAAATCAAACCAGGGGACACCATTTTTAACACATCCATTTATTAAAGAATCTCATTTATGATATACATGTACCATATTGACTTGATTGGAGACGTGAATCAAGTACGCTAAGTTCACAACATCATGAGTATGTGACAAAAAGTCTGTCTATATAACATCCAAAGATTTCAACCGATCTGTTGACAACCCCTAGTATCACAGTTTTTTCTCATAAAAAGAATAACAATAAATAGGAAAAATTACGCCTATGTTTGTTGTTCAAATAACTATATAATTAAAAATAATAGTATAAGTAAATGTACACTGTGTAAAATCTCCTTTTCTTTTGCAATTTCTCAGTTTCCTAAAAATGAACACTACATATGTTAATGCATATACCGCAAGTCTATATCACCGAACTGAATATTCTTATTTTCTTAGAGACATAAATTCATCTACATGTCACTGATACTAAGTTTCCAAGGGAATTATTCCCCAAAGCATATTTCTCTTCTCATGTTTGCCAGACTATCAAAACCCATGCATATACCCTAATCAAAATTACTACAAGCAGACATTACTACAAGCAAACCAGTGGACAACTGATAGCTTCATAAAAATATTGATATCTTTAGCTGTTTAAGAAGTACTGTTAGATTGAAGCTAATACAACCTATCCAATGACAGAAACACATCTCCTGTCCTTATCATAACTCAGCATGAATCGGTAATGGAAGTTCTTGATGAATATCAGGTGAACAGGTAAGAAACCTGCTTTTTTAAAATTCATCTACATGGTATAGGTAATAAAATCTGATACCAAGAAAAAGAAAGCTGATTCATTACGCTCTTATCTTACATTACTGTTGGAACGATTTTCTCTTAAAAATCATTTTTCAATTAGTACAGCAGCGTGGCACTTATTACAATTTGAGAAAAAACAGTACTGCCTTGGGTCTGATAATACTGGTAATATTAAACAGATGAATGACCCTTATGTACAGCATATAATACTCTGGACAATATGAAAGAACTCATACCTATTGCAATCTACACTAACTTTACAAGAAATTACAAGATATATAGTACATACATTTTATGTAAAATACAGCAACAATAAATAAAGGCTTATGGGCCACAATGTTCATCCGAGTCATCCTACTCGTAAGTTTGGGTATTACTAATATAAAGCTTTAAACCTCTATTGTGACCTTGCAGTTTGAACTAACATCAATCTATACTACACAAGGATGCTTGTCTAAGCAACAAAATTTGACAAATTAACTTCTTTGGTTCCTGAAGATTTTAACTTTAAAAAAATAAACCGCTATAATTATATATACACCTATGTAAAACTTGAAACCCCTCAATATGTTGTTCTAGTCGGGATCTGACAGCATGGCCATTGTTTGAACAAAGTTGAAATTCACACTACAAGTTTTCATGCAAGGCTTGGTTTTCTGGTCCAGTGTTTCTATAGAATATATCAACCCTTGTGAAGAGGGATTGTCTTTGCTTTGATATATGTATACTTGAATCCCCTTCACTCATGGATACTTCGTGCCAGATTTGGTTGAAATTGGTGGAGAGCAAGTCCAATACAATTACATAAGTTTGACAAATCAACTTTAGCCTACCACTCGGCTAAGCTAAGCCATTTTTCTCGGGTACATGTAAAACCTTTTTAATCACATATTCTGATGCAGTTGCTTTGTAATCTGCATTTTGATTGGCTAATGCACTGATGTTAATATCAATTAAACGAGCAATAACAGGACAGAAAGTTTTCCATTGTGACATCATAACAGAATAACGCAAAAACATAACGTCAAACATAAACATTTCGTAATGCATTTCATTTAATAAAAATTAAGGCAAAATTCAACAAATGCATTAATTGCTGAATAATTATCTTCTCATTTGTTAATTGCAACGGTTCATGCTGATTTGTCGCAAACATCTGTTTGCCTGCTCTGCAAACATGTCGCCCATAAAACTTGGTTTGCAGCTAAATGAGCATTAACTGTCGCAAATAAAAAGATAGTTATTCCCTCAATCAGGCAACTTGTACATATATATTACACTACAAAACACCAACAGTTGACCAGTTCACTTAGATAAAGTCATTGTCCAAAAGAAAAAATACCATTACACCATCTCATCTAGCATTAAATACTTTCCCCGACTACAACTCACCATTATTTAAAACATTCATACTGCAGTCACAGCCATTCTACTTACTAGAAGACCCTGCTAATAGCACTAAGAACACATACGATTTTCTATATGTAGAGCAATCTAATTTTATTCAGTATTTCAAGTAACAAAAACAATAAGTAAAAGAATCAAGTATGAAAATAAATAAGAACATCACAGTTTACATCAATATGTATGCTAGGTTCCCCACTTCCAAGGCACATTGTAGTGAAATAGACATAACAGCCAACCAAGACAACGGTATATGTAAGTAATACTAGTCTGCACTTCAATGAGAATCAAAAGCATGCTTTTCTGTCATGAATGTGAAAACATAAGAATGTCCATCAATTGCTACCAAAGTCTGTCATCTACAAATCGGTTTTGATGTGATAGCTTTGACCTTCAAGACAAAATTCTTTCTATCACCTTAATGATTTAAAAGTCTACTTCATCAAAGGCCCATATAAATGTATCTTTCCACAGATATCAGTAATATATGTATCAACTGGAAGTTAGCATTGTAATGCTTGATTTGGTTACCTTGAACTACAATATATAGGACCTTGAAAATCATTTCAAATTTTCCCTTTATCAAATATGTAGAGAATCAACAGCGGTAACTTAAGAGTTTGGATTGATCCAACATGGCAGTGGGTCCATGCTTCAGATGTTACACCAGTAAGAATCATAAAGTACACCATTACTATTTCTTGTAGAATCATTGATCAATTTTACAATCTAGAGGAAAACTTAAACATTGCTACAAATTACTGTGCACAAAAAAGTCATCAATTATAGTTTGTATATAATTCTACTGGTATCAACACTTCTAAAATCAAAATGAATTTTTCAAAATTGCTACAAAAATACTAAAGATGTCATCAGATGTTGCTTACCGAGAAGAATAGACTTCCTTTATTATTAATTTTACAAAACCTGATGTGAAGATAACGAACAGTGATCAACCTCATAACTCCTATAAGCAATACAAAATAGAGAGTTGGGCAAACATGGACCCCTGGATATGCCAGAGGTGGGATCAGGTGCCTAGGAGGAGTAAGCATCTCCTGTCAACTGGTTACATCCGCCATGAGCCCTATATCTTGATTAAGTAAACGGAGTTATCCGTAGTCAAAATCAGTGTCAATACAGCTTATAGAAATACTACTGTAGCATGATCAACTGTTGCTATACACATTTTGCCATGGTGGATTTATCCAAGCACAAGGATCCACGATGGATTCCATTCACCCATAGTCTTCAATGTACTTCATTTCTGTTCATTTAGAGTCTGATTTGGCATAGTTTGCACAATGACCTTGGCAATACCAATCTTTTTTCTGGCATTTTTGATAATGGGGAAAAAGTACATAATTATAACAGATTGGCACAGATTTTTTAGAGAGAAAATCATTAAGAAGAAAGATATAATTTTCCTCCAATAATCAGGTTCAACACATGAAATACTTATGTGTATATTTAAGAAATAAGTTTCATTTTTGAAAATACATGAAGGTATGAACTGCGACGTTTCATGCTGGCATGCTTCATGAAGTGCATTAGTGCTTCATGAAAAGAATGTTGACGTCAAACATCACAAAGTATACAGTAAAACAAGGTTATAATGAACATGCTTACAGAGATCTACTGGATATAATGAAGAACACCACAGATATCATAAATTACACCTACTACTTCCTGATACTTCAATATATAGCTGTGTTTTACTGAATGTGACAGAATGACCAACAGTCCCTGAAATTCAATGTTCCTGTGCATTCACAAAAGTGGTAAATAAAAAATGTTTTAAAATGCAAGGTATTGAAGGTACATTGTACTGTCCTCGACAATGAAAAAAAATTGGGTCATTCATACTTTACAATTCAAAAATGAATTACTGCTTTTTAGGGGGGGGGGGGGGGGGGCAAATACAATAAGTTTAACATATTACAGGCTCCCATAGATAAAGCAGATATCAAGTCATCACAAATCATGTCTGCAGCAAATTGTTAAAGTTTCTCTGTAACTAATTACATGTATGTACATATATATCCTATGAGTCCTTTTTAAAAGATATTTTTACAAGAGAAAGATGTGTACAAGAAAGTGAACAGTGATTCACATATCAATAAACAGTGATTCACATATCAATAAACAATATCAACACAAGAAAATAGGAACGCAATGACAACTGCTGGAGTTTCTTCTATGTTCTTCAGTAATGGTTGCACTCGATTTTGTTACAATCACGCCCACCATCTGTCTGTGCAGCTGAACTGATGTAATGAGAACAGGATGTGACATCATCAGTGATACACTGTATTAGCCCGCCCCCACTTCATCCTCATCCAGTTGGTTGGGGCAGTACAGCGGACGGTGAACTCCCTGGAGAATGGCCCCTGGTTTCGCCCTCTACCCTAAAAATTTAAAAACAGGGATGTTAAATATCAAACTATGTCTGTATATCAAATGTTCAATATAAATAGTATCAACAAATGTATATATTCTATATGATTGGTATTAGTCTTTCGGGCAGATTGTATCACCAGATTTACACCTGGATTATAGATATACATTGTACCAGTACATAATTGATCGATATCTTTCGATCATGTACATAATTTCTACATTTTTTCATTTGCATACAGTGGATATATAATGCACAATGAGGTCAGAGATATCAAATTAAAACTAGATATCATTTTGATCGCAAACAGACTTGCAAAGTTTAAGATCCATAACTTCAAAAATAGTAGGAGAAAGCCCAAACTCAAAGTTGATCTGTAACCCATTTAAATAAGTTAAATTTACCACCTGCAGGGACAGTCAAAAACTATCAATGTATGCATGGACATTTGTACAGGCTATATAATTACTGCTCTGACAGCCTAGAGTGACTCACATCAGAGCCTAAAAGCTCCCGCTCTACCATTACTGCTGGCATACAACAAGCAGAGAAAATTAAGGAGGGAAAAAGAGGACCTGCAGGCAACAACTTAATCAGCCAGTCCAGTCACAGACTTCACGTGTACTATGTAATCAGTCCTGTCACAGACTTCACGTGTACTACGTAATCAGTCCTGTCACAGACTTCACGTGTACTACGTAATCAGTCCTGTCACAGACTTCACGTGTACTATGTAATCAGTCCGGTCACAGACTTCACGTGTACTATGTAATCAGTCCGGTCCTGTCACAGACTTCACGTGTACTACGTAATCAGCCAGTCCTGTCACATACTTCACGTGTACTATGTAATCAGTCCTGTCACAGACTTCACATGTACTACGTAATCAGTCCTGTCACAGACTTCACGTGTACTATGTAATCAGTCCTCTCACAGACTTCACGTGTACTATGTAATCAGTCCGGTCACAGACTTCACATGTACTATGTAATCAGTCCTGTCACAGACTTCACGTGTACTATGTAATCAGTCCTGTCACAGACTTCACGTGTACTACGTAATCAATCCTGTCACAGACTTCACGTGTACTATGTAATCAGTCCTGTCACAGACTTCACGTGTACTACGTAATCAGTCCTGTCACAGACTTCACGTGTACTATGTAATCAGTCCTGTCACAGACTTCACGTGTACTACGTAATCAGTCCTGTCACAGACTTCACGTGTACTACGTAATCAATCCTGTCACAGACTTCACGTGTACTACGTAATCAATCCTGTCACAGACTTCACGTGTACAACGTAATCAGTCCTGTCACAGACTTCACGTGTACTATGTAATCAGTCCTGTCACAGACTTCACGTGTACTACGTAATCAGTCCTGTCACAGACTTCACGTGTACTACGTAATCAGTCCTGTCACAGACTTCACGTGTACAACGTAATCAGTCCTGTCACAAACTTCACGTGTAGTATGTAATCAGTCCTGTCCTGTCACAGACTTCACGTGTACAACGTAATCAGTCCTGACACAGACTTCACGTGTACTATGTAATCAGTCCTGTCCTGTCACAGACTTCACGTGTACTATGTAATCAGTCCTGTCACAGACTTCACGTGTACTATGTAATCAGTCCTGTCACAGACTTCACGTGTACAACGTAATCAGTCCTGTCCTGTCACAGACTTCACGTGTACTATGTAATCAGTCCTGTCACAGACTTCACGTGTACAACGTAATCAGTCCTGTCACAGACTTCACGTGTACTACGTAATCAGTCCTGTCACAGACTTCACGTGTACTATGTAATCAGTCCTGTCCTGTCACAGACTTCACGTGTACTACGTAATCAGTCCTGTCACAGACTTCACATGTACTACGTAATCAGTCCTGTCACAGACTTCACGTGTACTACGTAATCAGTCCTGTCACAGACTTCACGTGTACTACGTAATCAGTCCTGTCACAGACTTCACGTGTACAACGTAATCAGTCCTGTCACAGACTTCACGTGTAACACATGTCAGAGGACCTCTCATTCTAAAATTGGACTTGACAACCACAGTCGGCACTGCCCTGGACTTGACAACCACAGTCGGCACTGTCCTGGACTTGACAACCACAGTCGGAACTGTCCTGGACTTGACAACCACAGTCGGCACTGTCCTGGACTTGACAACCACAGTCGGCACTGCCCTGGACTTGACAACCACAGTCGGCACTGTCCTGATAAAGCAGCCTGACTTGTTGCAGGTCTCCATTGTCTTTAGCAACAGATGGATGCCAACAAACAAAAAGAATGGACACTGAAATCCGACAATACTTTTGGACATTGCAATCTGACAAATGATTTATTTCCCAATGCCAAAACTGAAAGTTGTACGTCATATGGTCCAAACTTTGACAAATTTTGTCCACCTTGTTAAAAACACTGTTTATCAGGCTGGATGACATGTCATACATTATTTCATCCATTTTAACCAGAATTATTTTGGTTTTAAATTGGTGTTTACAAACAAATGTCACTTGGCCATTTCTAATGCATATTCAGAAGACCAATCAAGTGGCAGTCACATGACCAGTTCAGACTCTGGAGCCAAGATCATTGGTGCATGGTCTTATCTGTGTAAATCTGTGTATTTTGTTACTACAGTACCATGCCATAAGTTTAGGAGAGAAAAAATATCAAATACCTCTTAGTAATTCGTTGTTTTATATTCTTTCAAATCTAGATTTAGACAGTTGCATCTGAGTTATGTACATCATGTTGGGATTCCCCTCATAGCCATGGGGCTATCTATAAAGTGGCCTGACAAGTGACAAATGTATTTATGGGTTCCCACTATATTTATTGTCACTGTTTTCTTTTACATGTAAATGTTTTCAAGCATTTACTTAGGGTAAAGTGAATAATTTTAAAAACTAATTCAGCTCCGATAAAGTAATTCTGTACAATTTGAAAAAGAATAATAGATGAACATCGGATCATGCAGCTTGAAACTACGATTAGTAAGCGCTGTCTTACTATTAAGAAGATCTTGGAGAACACACAACTCACTCTCGTAGCTTTTTGTTGGATGACATCTATACTCGGCTTTCATGGATACAGTTTCTTACTATTAGTAATAATAATGCACTGTTTACTAATTATAGTTTCAATATTGGCATTGGGAAATTGGCATTGTCATTTATCAGAACAGAATTCGAAATTAACATATGCCCATCATGTCGGTCCATGACTGATTGTAATTCGAACTGACATTCACTCCAGTCACACCAATGGCACTATAGTCAGGTTTTTCAAAACTTGATTTTGAAAAACCCACTAAAGACAAATATATATAACTCATTACCTGCCATCCATCAATGGAATCCTGAGTCTGTCAGACAAAGAAAGCCAAATTATAAGGAGGAAGCGATGATTTTTATGATGAGAATGAATCAGATTTTTATACCATATAATTTCAGGAAAACACTGGGTTGGTAATTTTTTCCAGGTACAGATCAGTTATACCCTATCAGTCCAGCTAGACTGGTGACAAAAAATTAAGTTAGTGTCAAGTCCTGCAACTGTTCAAAAGTGTTATCAGAAAGAAATGTCCAAATTCATTGTCAGAATGTCCAAAAGCATTGTTCTCTATTGAAACTCTAAATAGACACACCTGTGAGAAATGAACAAGGAGCGCGGCCATATTTCTTTCTGATACCCTGTCTATGTTTGGTACATCTGACTGGTTTTCCAGCTTCATTCGAGCCATGCAAATCTCTGATAGTAATTTATTGGGGATAAAAAAAAAAACACGATGTGAAATGTCATGCATATATATGCTCAAAAAGACATTGAAAATTGGTAATGTACGTATCCAAAATATTTGGTCAAATTTAGAAGAAAATATGGACTCCGAGATTATTTGTTTTTTTTAATTAGGTTTTTACATGTTCTGACATGCATGCAGGCATTTACAATAAACATGTCAAAAATGTGTAGCAGACATGTGACAAAATCATTTAAGACCATCATCTACTGATATAATGGAATACTTCGAAAACATAAATTGAACTTCACATCAAATGTAGATGTTCAATTGGGAGCAAGACTGACATGCACGCTAATAAATGCATCATAGATAAACTACTGAAATGGACAGGAGATGTGCATTACATGTAGAAAATATTCTCTTTCTTCCATTTTAATATTGAAAAATCTCACAACAAACACTGATGGGGTTTATTTGTATTCTGACAGTAAACACATTGTCACTTCATGCAGATGATGACACTCAGCCTGTGCCCATTAGCTGTATTCAATCAGGAGAAATATCAATGTAGAATATTTTTTCTGTATTGTATATATGACTGACTAATAATGTAAAACTTACTGGCTGGAGTGCTTGCAGTTCTTGGAAATGATAAAGAATTTGATAATATACTTATTTGTGTTTTTTTTTAAAATAGGCCTGACAGAGAGAGAGTCTTATTTCATTAATTTCAACAAGTATATTGCAGAATTTCTAATTAGTAAATGAAAAATTACTAGTCTTACAGCTTGCAGATATTATCAAAATGTATTCCACAGTTATAATGATATAGAATGGAAGTGAAAACTTATATTAAAAGTAATGTTATTGAACAATATCTTATTTCATAGCCTTTCATTTCAATTTACTATATATGACTTAACTAATAACATTGAGTTTACTGGTGGGAGTGCATGCTGATGTGACCTGGAATGTACAGATTGTCGTCAGAATTTTGTATTAGCGACATCAGAATATCGGAGCAAATCAAAGATCTGGATTTGATCTGATTTGTATGCTTTTAGAGTCACATAAATATGTCAATATAACTGTGTAGTACGTATTTTAGTAATAACTGAAAGCTGCAAGACCTTTGGTAACTATAGTAATATTTAACTTGCAATATAGTTTTTGAAAGTATATTATGTTTTCGAAACTAATAAAATAAACTATCTCTCTTTCGAAGCTAATATCTCTCTCTCTCTCTCTCTCTCTCTGTGACTAAACCTGTTTAGGGAGGTCCTCGCAATGCCTAGGAGAGATTACAAAACATGTTAACCCTTTCTCTATACCGTACTGGTGCATTTGACCGTTGGCGCATAAAACAGGACTATGCAAAAGAAATGCCTCTAAATCTCTGAAACTACAGCCATAAGAACTACATGTATATATCATACTGATTTAAATTAATTCTAAAAATTTTGTCATCTCTAAAATGTGCCGGTAGAGAAAGGGTTAATGTAAAGGCAAGCAATGTACTATCTAATAACTTTTTTCAAAGCAGGAGAAATTACATAATTCAGGGGGTGTCCTTAAGATGAATTTTAGGTGAGAAAACAATAGTTTCATAGTGACAGCGACATTTTTCCAGAGCACTATGGGTAATTCATTATTTTTCAGCTGATGAAAAGCAAATCATGTCTCACATTTTGTAATCATTGGTGCTCTTTGCAACACGAGCTTTGCTTGCAATTACTTCACGGGACAGATAACTTGCAATGTACAGATTATGGTCCTTTGTTAAAAGTTATCATACTGTACATGAAAACTTTGCATAAGTCCCATGGGGATCCAGGTTAAAATAGGTCCTCAGTACCCCTTGCTAGTCATAAGAGGCGACTAAATGGGGCGGTCCTTTGGATGAGACCACAAATACCGAGGCAGGTTTGGCATGATAAAGATCCCTCCCTGCTCAAAGGTTGTAAGCGCCGAGCATAGGTCTAAATTTTGCAGCCCTTCACCGGCAATGGTGACATTTCCATATGAGAGAAAAATTCTTGAGTGGGATGTTAAACAACATATAATCAATCAATCTAACTTTGCCCAGAAAAACCAGATGAACTATGAATTTCGAGAATGCTGAGACATCATTCATTACCTTTACATCAAATGTAGGATGTTTGTTGCTACCCAGCATCCAGTGAATACTTTTGACAGATTTGGCGGGAGAGTCACATCTCGAGATAGGAGATGGGGTGGGCTCAGGACGGGTTCCTTCCACTTCTAAATGTTTGTTTCGAACTGCTGAGATCATACTGCAATACAGAGAAGCTAAATTTCAGTCATTATCCATGTGTATCTGGTAATCGAAATCAGTATGAAATTGGCATGAATCAATATTACAAATGGAATATAGCTACAGATGAAGTGGTTGTCAAATGATCATATTACCAGAAAAATATCAACATCAGGAAAAATGTGAATCTTTTTTATATGACATACTGAAAACATCATTTCATGGAATTAATTCACACATATATAAAAAATTCTCATTCATATCCTGTTTCAGATAGTATATTAATTAAAGCAATATTACATGTAGCTCAAATTCTGAAAATTTATTTTGTTGTAAATATGTGCAATTTATATAATGACAGTTAACCATAATCAGTAATAAGATTAAAATCAAGTTTAAGACTTTATCAAAATAAAGAATTCAGTTCTGTTGAATATACAATTTAATATAGAAAGACAATAAAATGCAATGTTGCTTCTGTCAGAGCCATTGGATAGCTAGGGTTTCTAACACAAATATTGATAACAAAAGTTTACAAACCTTATTTTTTTCCGTCATAAAAATAGTAAATCATAATTTTACAACAAAAAAATTCCAACACCAAAATGAAAGCTAGTATTGCTCTAATAGGTATAAAACTGTACCCCATATAGATTGCAATATCAACTCTACCTCCCCCCCTCCACGACTTCTCCATCAATGATGCACTGTCATCTGCCTAAGGCATGTGTCTGGTTTTTTCCCCATAATCCTTATTTGTACAATTCATCATATTCCACCTAACTTTATAAATCATGTCAATGTTGACTCATATTTTATAACAATGCTTTTCTATGTAAAGGAAATTAATTAAGGACTAGAATTGCCCTAAATGAACTAATATATCCCCGGCAAAGTAGTAAATGGAGGTAGGTGTGTTATGGTTTTTTGACATACAGTCATGTATTGTGAATTCCAGTGAAAGAGGAAATCACATGACCCCAAGACCATTTTCCTATCTCAGCTGACGATTTTCTATCTCGGAGTCCAGTTTGCTTGACCTTTAGATTATCCTCATCCGTTTGTGAGTCTGTGTGTGAAGTACTGCGACTCCAGGTGAGAGGGGAAATCACGTAGCATCAAATGCTATAATGGCATCATGCATAAAATGGTGGTATCAGGATGAAAAAGATATAGAGCTGAAGGAAAATAGACTTAAGGTAAGGTTTGCAACAACAGGGAGATAAGTCTTGGTGTACCTCTGTGCACTTTACACTCTATGATGATGTCACTATGAACAAGATGCCCATGGACCACATTGCTTACTTGAGTCACCCTGGCCCATATTTAAAGATTTTCTCTATATATATTCACATGTAAAAATTTGATCCCCTATTGTGGCCCCAACCTACAATGTACCCTCGAGGGACATGGTTTTAACAAACTTGAATCTGCACTATGTTGGGAAGCTTTCATGTAAATGTAAACTTCTCTGGTCCAACGGTTCTTAAGAAGAAAATTTTCCCTATACATTTATATTTTTTTATGCAAAACTTTGATCCCCTATTGTGGCCCAAACCTAGGGGTCATGGTTTTGACAAACCTGAATCTGCACTATGTTAGGAAGCTGTCATGTAAATTTCAGCTCTTCTGGCCCAGTGGTTCTTGAGAAAAAGATTTTTAAATGACACCACCCTATTTTTGCATTTTTGTGATTGTTTACCCTTTGAAGAGGGCATGGCTCTTCATTTGAAAAAAAACAAACTTGAAAGCACTTCACCCAAGGATGCTTTTTGCAAAGTTTGGTTGAAATTGGCCCAGTGGTTCTCAAGAAGAAGTCAAAAATGTGAAAAGTTTACAGACAGATGGACGACCAGAAAAGATCACTCAAGCTAAATCAGGTCAGGTGAGCTAAAAAGTGTGTCATGACTTTCTCCTTGTATTCTAAATGCCAATGCCCATTAGGGGGTGATTTCAATGTCACAACATAAATTCAAAATTACCAGATGGCACATACTATGTATGAAAAATTGTAGACTTTTATAATATCAAAGAAAATTAATAAATGACCATTTGAGAAACATTTGTCAAGCAGATTCACACACATACATCGCTTCTATAAGCTTAAACAATTGAAGGTGATAGTCGTTTGTCCAACAATGTAAACAAACATCAAACTATGGAATAAAAAGTGCAAATTTATTTTAAAGGTGGTATCTCAGACAGTTTCGTGCGAACAAAACACGGAATTTATGACAAAATAGTACTGTGAAAACGGTACTGTGATAATTGCATTGTTGTCCCCTTGACATTGAATTGAAATAACACATCTTGATCGATTATAATATTTCATTTCTAAGGTAGACATCCACATATTTGTTCATATTTGTTTTTGTGTCTAACTTGTGATAATTATTAAACATCTAATTTTAAATTCATCAATCTTCAGCTTGATCTGCATCTCTTGATAGCAAAATTGTTTAAATAAACAGGAGAAAATGTTAAACTACCATACTTGACAAATAGATATACCTATAGTTTATCATTTTGGGGTTGGAATCATATTTCGTTCATGAAAATGTTCAATGCACCCTTCAAAAGTTATACAATTATAAAACAAAGTGACAAATCGCATACATGAAATAATTATTTTCAATCTTTACCATGGAAACAAAGCTTGGTGGGTAGTCAATTAATGTTTATGATCCAACTATGTTAAAAGTGAAATTTTTCTGACGTAGACCTTGTTAAGCTGCTCAGTATGCATTTTTTGTTGCCATGGCAACTGATTTATACTTTATTGAAGAAAAAAAAGAAGTGCTTTTTTGTGTTTTGAATTAAAATTTCTCTACCAATTAGTGTAATCTGATTGATGATACTTTTCCCCCCCACTCTTTCTTAAAATTCTACTAACTTTTTACCCCATAACTTTGTCTCGTGTAGCTTTCATACCACTGTAGTGTCCCCTTTTGTACAAAGATCCAGAAAATGTAAAACATAAAATTAAGCCCATCTGGTCAAAAAAACAACATGGGCAATTTTTTTAAAAGTCAATTTCTTACTGAACATGATATAAAACATGACTTTGTTGGCTATTTGTTAAAATGTTGCAAACCTTACCTTAAATAAGCAGGCTAAATGTGGTGAATATTAATGAAATTTTTAGAACAGAGAGAAATCCCCTGATCTTATTTAGAGGGTCAAAGTTGAAGGTGGAAGATAAAAAAAAAAAAAAATATATATATATAAGACTTCAAAAACATACAGAAAATGCATGTCCTCAAGCTTAGGGTGCCTGTATACAGCAATAGCACTGTCTGGTTTACAGCGTGGGTGCCTGTATACAGCAATAGCACTGTCTGGTTTACAGCGTGGGTGTCTGTATACAGCAATAGCACTGTCTGGTTTACAGCGTGGGTGCCTGTATACAGCAATAGCACTGTCTGGTTTACAGCGTGGGTGCAACACTAGATTTTTTTGTACAATTCCATATACATGTACATGTATGTCCTCAGAGTTTGTAGTTAACATATGTGCGTCAGTCCGTGACTGGTTAAAAGTCTGGCAGACTGACTAACATTTGCACCAGTCAGTTAGAAGGGACTGGACAATTTTCTGAAACTTCATTTTGGAAATCCTACTTATCTAATCCTAAATGCACATTTGTCACTCCCCTGTAGATATAAGCTAGGGTAACCTGATTATAAAATATAGATCTCACATACCTGTGAACCTGATTATAAAATATAGATCTCACATACCTGTGAACCTGATTATAAAATATAGATCTCACATACCTGTGACAAAAATATTCTCTGAGGTATATCAAGTTAAAATTAAATATGTTCATTAATTTCTAGAAAACTCTGAACTGTAAATTTTTCTGCTGAGTGGTTGACATTATTCCCTATCAGTCTGGTTGGGCTGGTGACAATAAAGGGTATTTTACAGCCCTGTATCCTGTACCTTGTATCGACCATATAAAGCTCATCCAATAAACAACAGGATATTTGGTCAATGCCCCGATATTGTGTGTTCCATTTGATTTTGATGTTGTGTTTATCAGGTTGTGATGCCAGACGTAATACTATCTTTGTGATGCCAGACTATCTAGATGCATCTTACATTGCAGCTAAGATCAACAAACATTGTCAAACATTTATAAAAATGGCATCACAGATTTCGAGACACAGAGAGACAGACTAACATAAATGCCCTTAGTAATGAGAAAACCAGTACTAGCCACAGTCATTTTAGGGAATGGAAAATGCTATTTTTGAATAATATATCTAGTACCAACATTCAGGATTATAGATCTCAAATGAGATAAAAGAAATCAGGGATATAAGTAAAGAAGCTGTCAATACTTATACCTGTACCTCAACAACTTTCTGGAAGAAAATCCAATGGCACAATTACATGTGTATTCCATAACTGTGTAGGAATATCAAGAGAGATAACTCTATGTTACCTACTGGAGAACAAATTTTTTTATTCATGCAGTTTCTTTCAGGAACAATTGTAAACTAGATGTGATTATAAACTAGGTGTGAGGAAATGACTAAACTCCTTATTAATGGCCTAATGAATACAAGAAGAGCATGTAAATTGGAACAGAAGCATATATGCTACAATTACATAGTAAAATCCAAAGGTACATACTCATGTTATTGTCAAAAAAGTCTTAAAACTAATTATCAGTAGTATAAATTTAATTCCATAAAATATTGTTTCGACCATATCTTATTAATACTTATGAAATGAACATGTGCAATGAATGATATCAGGTCATTTTCAAGCACACCTTAATTCTGAAATTGCATCTCTCTGGTTTCAAAAGTACTGCAAGCACATAGTGTTTAAATGTTTTTTTCTAAATGCAAGTGCAGCTGAGTTTACTCTGTGCCAGAAGTATAATGCCAATAGTACCTACAACACTAACCTTTTATACACCTGTACATCATCAATATCTTTCTGTGGGGGAGTCCAGTGAATGGGTCGCATGGTAGGGGTTATAGCAGCATTCTTGAATTTCGGCACCACAAGGTTCATCTGCCGCTCGGCTTGAGCATAAGTCTGAGGTGGATTTAGCATCCGAACAACAGGACCTAGTTCTCCAGGGATTCTAAAACACCACAAAGAACAAACACTGACTAAAATGTAAAAAGATGTGTTTCTAAAATATGAATCTCCACAGCGACAGCTTAGTGTATGGTAGCCCAGGTCACAGAGCACGTGTAGCACGGTGAAAAAGGCCTTGTCACAGTGAATCCAACCGATAAACATCAAAGCTCTCTCAGCAGTTCAAAAATTAAGTGGGTCAAAGGTCATTGGACATCAAATATTGCTCCATCTGAAAGGCTCTGTCATAAGATTTACGACACAAAATTAAGTGGGTCAAAGGTCATTGGACATCAAATATTGCTCCATTTGAAAGGGCCTGTCACAAGATTTATCACACTTTGAATCTTCGGGCAGCTAGAACATAAAAAATTAACAGGTCTGTACTAGAATGTAAATATACATCATTGCAAGCCTTAGTATCCATGAGTGATAAATATCAATAAAATGAGACAGACAAGAGGCCCATACGACACATTGCTTAGCTATCGTGATTTTTAAAAGTTTTGCAACTTTTATTGTCATGAAAAATTTGAACCATATTGTGACCCCAACCTAGCCCCAAAGGGTTATAATACAACAATGATACAATATGTCACAAGATAAACAAGAGTACCGCAAACAGTACAACATATGCCCGTCAGACAGTGAAATTCAACCTGTATAAGCACATTATGCACTCTGAATGGATATCATACATTCTGAATAAAAAAGTTTTAAATAGGTCATGGTGCACCAATCTATCTGACATGTGAACTGATCATATATTTCTCTGAGAGGAAGGTTGCAATATCTGTATTCATGATGAGAATTAAGAAGTCCAGGAAACTTTCTGACCTACTTTTAGTCCTAAATTAGGTCACAGTGCACCAATGAAGTTGAAATGTAAACTGATTATGTATTCCTCTGAGAGGGAGGTTGGGACAAAATTTCAGGGAATTTTTTTTTTAAATCTGGAAAACTGTTTGACCTACTTTTAGCCCTAAAGTAGGTCATGGTGAACCAATTGAGCTGAAATGCAAAAGGAAATTTGTGATCTTAATTCAGGGCAATATCTATATCCGTAATAATGATAAAAAGTCTGGAAAACTGTTTGACCTACATTTAGTTCTAAAGTAGGTCACAGATGGACAGACCAATCCAGCTGAAATGCAAACTGAACTTACATTCCTCCAAGAGGAAGCTTGTGATTACATTTCAGGGCAATATCTGTATCCGTAAAGAAAAAAAGTCCAGAAAACTCTTTGACCTATTTTAAGCCCTAAAGTAGGTCACCAACAGATGGACCAATTCAGCTGAAATACAAACTGAACGTGTATTCCTCCATGAGGAACCTTGTGACTAAATTTCAGGGCAATATCTGTCCCCTATTGTGGCCCCATCCTACCCCCCCTCCAATGGTCATGATTTGAACACACTTCAATCTGCACTACTTGCATATACTAATACAAGTATTAATGGCCCTGCTGTTATTGAGAAGAAGATATTTCCTATATACATGTATTCCCATATAAAACTTTGATTCCCTAATGTGACAACACCATGCCCCAGGGGACCACAAATAGAGCAAATTTGAATAAGCACCCAAGAATGACTTGTGCCAAGTTTGATTGAAATTGGCCCAGTGGTTCTTGAGAAGATTTTTAAAAGATGTCAATTTTTTTTTTTTTTAACTTATTCTTGATTATCTCGCACTTCAAAATTGACATGGCACTTCATTTGAACAAACTTGAATCCTCTATACCCAAGCATGCTTTGTGGCAATTGGCTGAAATTAGCCCTGTGGTTCTGGAGAAGAGGTCAAAAGTGTTAAAAGTTTACGTATATACAGACAGTAGACTGACGCCAGAGGAAAAGTGCTCAGAATAGCTCACTTATGTGAGCTTAAACCATTCAATTTTAAAGACATTACAGATGATGATGTTATGGAATTTTTCATAAAGTATGATGTTTCAGGATATATTTTTTTCCATGATGTACAGCCTTATATTTCAGTACAAAAACTAAGCAAACTTTGAAGCTATGTGGGTCAATAAAACCAAATGTTGAGACCACCCCTGTCAAAGTGCAAGTCATGTAGATACCTATTGATTAAAGGGTACAGATTATCTTTCATCCATTCTTTTAAGTTAAATCGTTAAAAATCTTCTCAAGAACCACTGGGCTAGGAAAGTACAAATCAGAAAAGCTTTCAAAGAGGCCTTCATGAAAATGATAACCTTCATGGAAATAATAATGAAATGCTGATCTAAGGCACAACGAAATACTTCACTAGAGGGGATGCCAAAGTAAATATGTATACATGTATGGGTATTACCAATTTCAAGTGTCCCCAAGTTTAATTGGAGGTTTGAGTAAATGTTCTATACAACAGAGCATCTTCGTGTTTGCTGATACGCATTAAACAAATGTTTGAGTCCTAAGAATTATGTATTAGGTTCCTCAAAAATGTACAGATTTGAATTTTTTCAACTTCACATTTGCACCACTTGTAATTTGAAATAATTAATGAGACATTTTATTATATCTACACAAAAATGTTCATTACTCAAAACTACTTAAGGGCTGGTTTTTAAATGTGACAAAAGCTGCTAGCAATTCATTGATCAAAATTAATTTTTATATAGCAACCAATGTAGTAACAGTTTGAATATTGTTGATGAAATATGTCTATATGTACTATCTGCTCTTTATCATCAAATTGAAAACAACAGTACAGAAAATGGTACATAATACGCCCGTCACAAGTTTATGTAGAATGATTTTCTTCAGCCATGAGTTGTAGAACTTTACTTAAGGTTGTATCAGCCATTATCAACCTGTGACATTCTTTTGCAGTGTATAAAAAAGGTCCAAGCTTATAAAACTTTGACGGGAGATACATGTAAATAGATAATCCAAAAGCTTTGTTTGTTAAAAATATTTTCCCAAAGTTT
This sequence comes from Ostrea edulis, assembly GCF_947568905.1. Taxonomy (NCBI): domain Eukaryota; kingdom Metazoa; phylum Mollusca; class Bivalvia; order Ostreida; family Ostreidae; genus Ostrea; species Ostrea edulis. The sequence goes on along the minus strand of NC_079165.1, from coordinate 19,648,724 downwards.
ACTAAGTTCAACAATTTGTAATTTTTTCAAACATCAAAGAATATAAAACAACAGCTTCATGGGCCACATCGCTCACCTGAGTCACCTTGGCCCATAGATTTTCCCTATATATTCACATGTAAAACTTTGATCCCTATTGTGGTCCCAACTTATACCGCCAGGGGCCATGATTTTTACAAACTTGAATCTGCACTATGTAAACTTTTTTGGCCCAATGGTTCTTGAGAAGAAGACATTTAAAGATTTTCTTTATATATTTATGTAAAACTTTGATTCCCTATTGCAGCCCCATCCTACCTCCGAGGGTCATGATTTTAACAAATTTGAATCTGCACTATGTCAGAAAGCTTTCATGTAAATTTGTACTTTTCTGGCCCAGTGGTTCTTGAGAAGATTTTTTAAAGATTTTCCCTATATATTTGTATGTAAAACTTTGATCCCCTATTATGGCCCCATCCTTAACCTAGGGGTCATGATTTTAACAAACTTGAATCTGCACTATGTCAGGAAGCTTGCATGTAAATTTCTGCTCTTCTGGCTCAGTGGTTCTTCAGAAGATTTTTAAATGACCCCACCCTATTTTTGCATTTTTTGTAATTATCTCCCCTTTGAAGGGGACATGGCCCTTCATTTGAACAAACATGAAAGCCCTTCACCCAACTTAAAGGATGCTTTTGGCAAAGTTTGCTTGAAATTGGTCCAGTGGTTCTGGAGAAAAAGTCAAAAATGTGAAAAGTTTACAGACGGATAGACAGACGACGGATGACAGGCAATCACAAAAGTTCACTTGAACTTTCAGCTCAGGTGAGCTAACAATTGTTGAGAATTAAATCCTTGCAATACACAAGTTTTTCAAGTGGTATAAAAAAGGCCTTATTTAAAAAAAATGTGAGAAGATTAATATGACAAACCACGTATTCACTTTGTAATATTTCCTCAAATCTGACTATGTTCAACAACCTGTAGTTTTCTCAAAAATGATCTTGGTCCAAAAGTCCCTGTCTCAAGGAATATTTGTAATCAATTATGATGAGTCTCTGATGAAAGGTTTAGGAGATGGGAACTTTTATATCAAAAACTCTTGAAATAAGAAACTTTTACATGCTCTGGGTGACCTTGACCTTTCTAAAATGGCCTTGAAAGACATTGGTCCAAAAGTCCTTGTCTTAATATTCCCCTAAAAACTTTTGGAGAGCATAAAATGTAATAACCCGTTGATCAAACATTACAAAACTCGAACTTGATCAGTAACTTGCCACTCTAAAACTACACTGCAAGTTTCCAATGAATTCTAGCAAGCAAGTCTGGAAAACCAATTGGACAGACTGATTGACAGACAGAGGGATGGACAGACTGAGGGATGGACAGACTGACTGACAGACAGAGGGATGGACAGACTGAGGGATGGACAGACTGACTGACAGACAGAGGGATGGACAGACTGATTGACAGACAGAGGGATGAGGGATGGACAGACTGATTGACAGACTGATTGACAGACAGAGGGATGGACAGATGGAGAAGAATCCCTTTTGGTTTTACAGTAGGGGACTAACAAGCATATAATTCAACCGACCAGCTTAATGTTGAATTTTAAAAAGGTCAAATTCAAAGCTATATGGTTCATCAATAGGCAAGTTTGTCTCTGATTTTATGATTCACTAAATACACAAAATGATAATGGAAATATACTTTGCTAGATTTTATGCTTTCATGCTCAGAAGCAAATACCTTAGTACATTTTCACTGCATGGATTATTTAGCACTTCCCTTGGATCTCAAACTGTGGGTCACATGTTTCAGAATAGTGGTAGAGGCCTTTCTGCACATCATTATTATGTACTCATGCAGTCTGTCTGCATGTTCAGGAGTAAAGATTTTCAAAGAATGCATGTTTTGGGCCCAATATCTCTTGTGGCCCCAAAACAGCACTGACCATGGAGTTCACTATTTTTGTGTTACCTAAACCAAACAGCAATTTCAATGACACTTAATTTGCTGAACAGATTTTGAGAAGATTTTCAAAGATTATGATATATGACAATGGATGGGCACAGATAGCAAAAAGTCAACAAAGTCGAAACTTGAACTCAAGTCAAGAGATTTTGCTCAAATTTTGACTGCTCAAATAAAATAGTTTAAGATTTTTTCAAGAAATCCAAGTTTGGTGATATAAATTTTAATTGTTAAAGGGGAAAATGAGGAAAGTTTAAATTCATCTTGGCAAATTTGGCATAATTGGCATATTTGAGAAGTTCTTCAATCAAATTTACTTTAGTTGATTCTGGTAACCGTGGCGAGTCCAAACATTGTCTGGGTCACCATCAAATCTGCAGAATGCCTCTCTGGGCGTGTCGATCCTCGGGAGTCTGTAGGGAACAGAAGCATTGGTGAAATCCTCGGCATCTACAGAATGGAAGGTCCATTCTCGAGCTAACTGTGGGCGACGGGAACTCTCCGGGAGGCTACGCGCTGTCTTAGACCATCTACAGAGAAATCAAGCACAACTGAAACTAATAGTCAATCATCTATAATAATCAGAAATATGTATAAAATGATTCTCACTTCTCTGTTTTAATGTACAAATTTATATTCTATATCCAATATGTACATACTAGTACACATAAATACAAAATATGTTTTGTCCCCGAAAGTCAGTTTCACTCCCTATACACTCTACTAAATAATCGAGATTACATGACATGCATACACAGGCATGTGGTACATCTTTCACCTCATAGAAATCCAGATCATCAAATATATATTATCAAAGACTTTAATAACAACTAAACATGTCACTTTAAAGATACAGTTTCATCATTATGTTCTAGAACAAATGAAGACTAAAACAAATGAAGAGACATAACATAAGATGGACAGTGAATAAGCATGAAATGTGTTCACATGGACAGTAAATGAGGGGCATCAAAATCTGTAAGTTTCACTTTTCTGATAAATTTATTCACAAGCTCGTACATATACTTGTATATGCATGGTACAGAAATTTCACTATTTTTTTTTTTTTCATTTAAGGACATTCGCGACGTTTCTCAATGATATATAACTTTTCACGACATTTCACATTCAATTCAATTGATTTTTAAATATTCACCCAATGGTGTCAACCTAAGTATTGATAGGTTGCCCGATTGGATCAACCTAGGTACTGATATATTGCCCAATTGGGTCAACCCGGGTACTAGATAGGTTGACTCGATGGTGACCACTCCAGACTCATTAGGGATTTTGTGAGAGTGTCAACCCAAGACTGTGTTGGGCTTTCAAGATTACACTTAGTGTTGTGACATGAGAAGCCCAGCCCCTGGCCAAATAAATGAGATTATATTATATTTGTTAATTATTTCATTGTACAGTATGTGGTACACTTTTATTAGAATTGCTTTTGATACATGAATTGTGAATTTTATTTCTGGTTTTAGTAGTGTATAAATTGATAGTTCCTGGTTGCTTGCAAGTAAAAATGTTAAGTTGTATAAATGGACATTACTGTACGTATAGCAAAGAAGTAGAGAAAATTATTGGGAATAAACGGGTAGGACCTTTGCATTACTATAGTCAGCTATCCAGTGTGGTACACACCATGGCAATATTACTACAGCACAAAATTTCAACCCATTTCAGAAATCATGCATTTAGAACTCTTCAAATCGTGGAGATGAAAAAGTTGAGAGAAATTGTCAGAAATGAGTGTCCTATTATAAACAATCTTGTAACATACATTCTGCCATTAACCCTATTTCTAATGCTGTTTTCTAACAGAAGTCATTTTGTTCTGATTTTCCCCATAAAATACATGTAAACATGGAACCGTTTCAATTTCACTTTAATTTCTATAGGTAAAACTTATACAGTACCAATTTTGATGCACCAGATGCGCATTTCGACGAATAATGTCTCTTCAGGTAAATTTAATTTGTATGTCTCAGCTGTTCATGTGCTAAGTGGTTCATAATTCACATGCACTTTCACCTTGCCACTTCAAAGGGATTTATATAAAGTTTGAATCATCCATTAATACCCACAGGTATATAACGAGAATTGTACCAGTATACAAAAGGAATAAGGTGTGCCTTAATAAAATTAATATCAAAATCAGCATGGATGGCAAGAGTAATTACTTTGGGATGGGTCCAAAAAAAAAGGGCAATCAAAAAAACGACAGCGCTGCGATAAGTCAAATGTGATACTGGGAGCAAAAACTCCTGTTCTTGTTGAGTATAAGATAATTATACCTTAGCTTATGGTTACCACCATAAGGATCTGCTTCAACTGTAGGAGGGACAGCCACTAGCATGTTTCACAAATCCGTTCACTATTAACTCCACATTCATTACACTTTGAAATCAGCAATGAAATAATCAATATTAACAGGACATGGAACACTACATCACACCGTGTCCACCAAGTACTACCTTAACACTCGATGATAATTCAAGTTATCAAACGAAATTGAAAGGAAACAATTTCAATTTGCAAACAAAGGCTTTGCCCTGGAAATCAGATTACTGCTGCCAAGCGTGCGGCCAATAACCATTGTGAAGGACTTTACTTTTTAATAATCAGATATTAAAGGTCTGATTTGGAAGGTAATATTTAGTCAGCTTTGTTGCATAGTTGATTAAGTCACACTGATATTTATATTAAAAATGCTCAAAGTCCTTGTCAGATCACCATAAAGAGGCTAGGACATTGAAAATACAAGAAGAAATAGGAACACTAAGGCCATATTTTTGCTATTTTTACCCATTTGATGAAATACATGTTTAAAGCCAAAAACATTTCATGCGTGAAAACAAGAGTTTGAGCAATTCCCTTGCATTGTATACGTTATGATCTAACAAATTACATCACTGCACTTGGAATTTGTCAATTCAATGTCAACAAATTTTTGACAATTTAAATGTGAATTAATACTTTCAAATGATCTTCTGATTACATTGCTACAGCAGTTTTGTAGTTCTGATGTGCTCAAATGAAAAACTATAAATATGCATAAAATTACACAGATTTAAAAAAAAAATCACAATTTGCAAGATCTTTAAACAGAATCTGATCAAATTTTACTTTTAGTAATATCTATATGCCTTTGTTAGCATCAAAGGCTAATCTGGTGATAACCATTAGCAAAGATGCATGATCTGACAACGGCAAAATCAAAATTTCATCATCATCTAAAGACTTTCAATATTTAATGGCAAATTGATCAAAAATTGCCCCTTGAATTTTGGTTTACTGACTTGTCACATCTGTTTATCATATCATAGATATAGTGGGCAGTGTTAAAGCATATCTATACTAAATATGTGACAAGCCCCTGGGGTCATGGTTGCTCAATTGGTAGAACACATGCTTCATGAGGAGATTGGTTGATTGCATATTGTTTAATGTCCTTCTCGAGATTTTTTCACTCATATGGAGACATCACCATCGCCAGTGAAGGGCTGCAAAATTTAGGCCTATGCTTGGCACTTATGGCCTTTGAGCAGGGAGGGATCTTTATCATGCCACACCTGCTGTGACACGGGACCTCGGTTTTTGTGATCTCATCCGAAGGACCGGCCGCCCCATTTAGTTGCCTCTTACGACAAGCAAGGAGTACTGAGGATCTCTTCTAACCCGGATCCCCCTGGGACTCATGAGGAAGTTCAGGTTCGATCCCATGTCACAACAAATGCAAGTTGTAAAAACAGGTGAGGACTATTCCTTTGCCAAGCACTCTGCTATAGCAGTTGTTTTGGGTGATCTTAACTACCAAGGTTCTATGTTATAGTAGGACATTAGCATGATAAAGAACCCTCGATCATTGCTAGTTGGCATTGAGCACCAAGTTAGAGAAGGTCTTAAATTTTGCGGCACTTCACCTAAACTAGTGACGTCTCAAATATTCTCAAAGGGACATTAAACTCCATACAACCAACTAACTATTCAACCAATCTTTGGTTTTCAAAGATAAGAATGTCAATTTCTACAGGAATGTTTGTTAAATGGAGCACCGTCTATTATGAGACTTGGGATTCTTTGACCCATATCTGTTCCTGTCTTACATAAAAAGAACCATGTCATTTCTGATCATTATTGTCTTTGTCAGACTACAGATTTAAATCCAGCTAACTAAGAAGAGCACATAATGTGCTTTTGGTGTTTAGATGTATTATCTTAATCTTATCAAGAAGGAAACGTAAAACATGACAGATAAATTGGCTGTTGTATATCTACGTACTCCATGTACTGTTTCACTATGCCCAATAAATCCAAATCTCGAGATTTTCAAGTGATCAGGGGTGGGACTTCATAGACATCCATTACCACATAGTATATATTTGGGAGCATTTCCAATCATACATTCATTCATACACATAGAGAATTTCCATATCACACAACATATCAACCATAGATCTCGTGTAAGCCAGAAGACCGAAAGAAATTAAGAGATGAAATTAATTTGTTTGAAATATCAGAATCACATCTCTGATGAATTTATGTCCCTATGAGAAAGTGCATAAATTTTGATTAACATAATAAATAAAGAATTTAAGTCTAAAACAGAAATTCTCAATCTGACTAAAGTACAGACCTATATTATTATATATAATAATATAGGTCTGTACTTTAGTCAGATTGAGAAATTCTGTAAGGGGTATAGCATGGATGATACTAAAATGCCTAGGGACGATTTGACTACTGTGATGTCACTCACTTCATACATGCCTGCAATAATTACAAAGTATGTGATAAATTGACTGAATATAAACCACCTGTACATACATCATTTATACACCTAATACACAATTATATACAGATGTACACCCACCTAATACACAATTATATACAGATGTACACCCACCTAATACACAATTATATACAGATGTACACTCACCTAATACACAATTATATACAGATGTACACCCACCTAATACACAATTATATACAGATGTACACTCACCTAATACACAATTATATACAGATGTACACTCACCTAATACACAATTATATACAGATGTACACCCACCTAATACACAATTATATACAGATGTACACTCACCTAATACACAATTATATACAGATGTACACTCACCTAATACACAATTATATACAGATGTACACCCACCTAATACACAATTATATACAGATGTACACCCACCTAATACACAATTATATACAGATGTACACCCACCTAATACACAATTATATACAGATGTACATCCACCCCCAAATTTAAAAGTTCTTGAACAGTTTCTTCCATCTTTTGAAGTGTGGACAGTAATTGTTATTATACCAAGAGTCTGCTTCACATGAGACAATAGTTGATTTAATTATTTTGGCATTATCCCCAGCAAAATTCAAATTTAACATTTATGACTTCTAACATCAAATTACTTGTTATTTGAGACAAAATACACAGAAATCAATCATGTTAGAAAGCCTTAAAATAACCTCCAAATAGGGGCCAAATTTACTCATAAAGAATGTTGTCAAGCAGCCCCTGATTCTAGGTGTTGTCAAGCAGCCCCTGATTCTAGATGTCGTCAAGCAGCCCCTGATTCTAGAATAATTAATTTGCACTACCTTCTCACAGAGTATTTCCTTTTAATTACACCATAATAATCATCCTGCATACATATATTACCTGGCTTTTCTGGGCAACATTTTCACGTCCATCCCATTGTTTTAAATTCGGTTCAGAATAACCATAAATCCACCACATTCAACAATATCTTAAAGTTACAGGTACATCCAGCAATTAAGTTCAACTTTAGCCCGCATAATCCATCTGTATATATCCTATATCACATAACCTGATGACCATAATCTTGAATTGCTAACTTTACTTTGAAACTATCAACTGAATTGTTTAAACAACAGAAACTTGATACAAGTCACAGAACGTAAATTAGGAATCCTCATTGAAAACGATCATTTAACCATTGATCTGTATTCAAAACAAACACAATCTTCGATACCCTGTTCAGTTGTTTTTTCAAGACCATTATTGATCCATAGTGGCAATATTGATGTCGCTGCTTTTTAATATTAATTTTTTATGCAAATTCACTGCAGTAATCTAATTGTTCTCAACGACAAACCAAGCTGAGCGAGTATGTGAAGATGATTCTAAGTTAAATGTCTCAGGGAGCATTCAGTTATGAATAGGTATAAGGATTTGGTTACCATAATTAAAAATGGTAAAAGAACTATATTTGAAATTCACGGTTTGTACACATCTGGTAATCCAATAAAGGCTTTATCACAGTGACTTCACTTCACTACATTTAGAACTGAAGTCTACAAACTTGCTCAACCCTTCTATAACCAGGGGACAACGTTGGATAAAAACATTATTTTACCTCACTAATACCCTGTGTCAACAAACTGGATAATGTATATTATTAACTAATATGAAACTTAAACTTTTATATTCAAACCCAATATTTCCTCTTTTCCCTAGCTATTGTCAAACACTGTCAGCTGACTCAATGTACAGATGTAGCTTATTGTATCTGAAATATACCAGTGTATCAAATGGGTTTATGTATGCATGGAGATCTTCAAACAACAATTAAAGTACACAATTTCAAAGCCTAAATACCTACATGAATGTACATATGTGATTTTTGTGTGTGATTCAAAGTGTGTGTGATTTACAGGGTATTAGTGCATGTGCTCTTGTACGTAAAATACTTTGCACATTGTAGCTGCATGTTTGTGAACTTAAAGTATTTACTATCTAGTGCCTCTGCTTATAAAATTTATGCTTTTGGATGACTGTCTAAGAAATATAATCAATATTGGAACTTAAAAATCTTTTGAAAAAGTTTTATTTCACTGTTAGTGTGTATGTAGCACTTGCTCTCAAAATGAAGTCATACATGTTATTATATACTTTCAATTTCATCTCTTCTTTTTTCTTTAAAAGTTTGCGGGCATATATCACACGATATATGTCCGGAAACATTCCGGCCCGCAAACATTACGTCACAATCAAATTTCTACGCCGTTAATTTAAAATTTTTCGTGTTTTTCATCTTTTACTCAGTTAAACCGATAAAGTTATTGTTAAAAATAAAATTATTGTTAGTTTCTGAATGAAATTGAAAGTATATAATAAAAAAGGTTATACACTTTGTATGGGAAATATGACGACCTCGTTTTTTGTCGCGAACGGACCTTGCAAGCTCGATCCTTCTAAATAAATATATACCGATGACTGAAAATACGGAAATCTGTAAAATTATACACACATTGTGTTTTTAAAACTGAGGTTTTTCTTCTTATCACATTTAACACAGCAAAATTATAGTTCTAAAAATTATCAGCTTTCCTTATATTACTAGTGTAATAGGTCCGAAACATTTGCACTTAATGATAATTAACCCTAAGTTTGTTGATATCAGGAGATGCTAGGAACTCTTGTACAAGCACATCATTTTCCTGTAAATAGTGAAGCATGGAGTCAAGAAAGAGAAAGTATGGTTGTCCCAGGTTGTTGTGGTTGACATACTTATCTGACAATCGATGGCAGAAATATGCTACCATACAATAGTAAACCACATACCAAATTTCAACTTCCTATATCAAAGTATGATGAAACAAGGCCAATGGGCCACATCGCTCACCTGAGTCACCTTGACCCACATTTAAAGATTTTCCTTACGTATGAATTCGCAGGTAAAACTTTGTCCTATTGTGGTTCAAACCTACCCCCTGGTGCGGGCAAAAAACAGATAATAACAAAAAATAAAAACATAAAACAACCTGAGACAAAGTAAAAAAAAAAAAAGAAAGAAAAGAATTACAATATCATTCACTGAACTTCAATCAAAGTATATAAATTCACGACTTCATGCAGAGTAGCAACTATTTTTTTCCAATATGTCACTAAATCTGATCAATTATCTCATTACAAACTGACGCTGTTACGAAGGTTAGAAAATCATATGCACATACAAAGTCAACATCTCCAGAGGCAAGAGTTGTCTAGCTGCGTTTATGAAATGTGAAGATAATGAACAATGATTAATCTCATAACTCCTATAAGGAATATAAAATAGAAAGAGTTGCACAAACACGGACCTCTGGATATAGTCCGATATACCAGGTTATCTAACGTAATGTTGTGGTGCCAGTGCAAATGACATATCAAATTATAGTTGCGCAGATGTCCCTCCCCATGTGGTGACTACTGTTGTTGTTGTTTGGTTTTTTATTTATTGATGAAATAGTTCCAGGATTTTGATTTTGCATAAATAATATTAGGCCAATTCAACTTAATTGATAGATTATCATCCCCGCCCGCCCCTCAAAAATTGGCCCTCCCTGAATTTTTTTATTTTGTGAAACTTGCGATTTCCGGAACATTTTCATGTCCGACTCCGGTATTTACACTTCTTGTTTACATTCCTGGTATAGGAACGTGAAAAGTCACGTGAAGAAAATAGATTTATATGGTTTTCTTAATTTCTCGCATTCTTACAGACTGACGTAAATCTTGAAGAAGTTAGGTATATTTCTGTTATATCCTTAAATTAAAGCTTAACCTGGAATTAGTGTATGAAAATAGCATAGATTGGTATCCATCTGCCATTAAATGATGCGGATCTGTTGGGGAAAAAAAATCGTTTGTCTATAATATTTTTCTCAGAAAATAAAAATTAAAAAAATTAAATCCTCCCACCCGCTCGATATCTTTTGCTGACCCTGGATGATAATCTACTAATTAAGTTGAATTGGCCTTAGGAAGGTCGATCCCAAGAAAATATATTGAAATTTAACCTGAATACGCAAAGAAATATATCAGTAGGTGTATCGAAGGTTATATGTATAATATATTTGGTAATTAAAGTCTTAGATATTGATACATATCGAGATCTTGATATATCGGTGCAACTCTACCCTAGTGTGGCACCATCCTACCCTGGGGGCCATGATTTTAACAAACTTGAATCTGCACTATGTCAGAAAGCTTTCATGTAAATCTGTACTTTCCTGGCCCAGTGGTTTTTGAGAGGAAGATTTTTAAAGATTTTCCCTATATAATTGTATGTAAATCTTTGATCCCCTATTGTGGCCCAACCCTACCCCTAGGGGCCATGGTTTTAACAAACTTGAATTTTCAGCTCTTCTGGCCAAGTGGTTCTTGAGAAGAAGATTTTTAAATGACCACACCCAATTTTTGTTATTATATCTCCCCTTTGAAGGGGGCATAACCCCTCATTTGAACAAACTTGAAAGTCCTTCACCTAAGGATGCTTTTTGCCAAGTTTGGTTGAAATTGGCACAGTGGTTCTGGATAAGAAGTTGAAAATGTGAATAGTTTACAGACAGCCAACGGGTAATCAGAAAAGCTCACTTGAGCTTTCAGCTGAGGTGAACTAAAAAAAGTAAAAAAAACTAACTTGTAACAGACGGACAGACAGACAGGATGGATGTAGTGCAAAATTTGGGTTTGCCGTTAAACTAAAAGGACTACAAATATAAAGAGGCACAATTCCTGTAATAGATTAACTACACCCAGGTATATCGATAATCACCCAGGTATATCATAATGACACAGGTATATCATAATCACCCAGGTATATCATAATCACACTTTACTGCATCAAAAAGTTACAAACCTTTCTGCAATCTCAAACCTAACACATAGTCCAAGAAGAACAGCACTGCATGTAATAGACTAATTTACAATGTATAATTATAATTTTCTTTTCCAAATATCAAGATCTAATAGAAGCATCTACTTAAGAAATATGATATCTTTAAAATTTTCATGGGATGTAAAACAGTTGATCACATGATCAACTATTCTGATCATGAGCCAACCTAATCTAGCTGAGATTCCTCAGACTCAAATACCCCCCTCCCCCCCTCAGTTTTTATCAGTCGATTGACATGTGCACACATGTCACAATATAAAGGTGGGGGTATTAGAGCCAGAGGAATCTCAGATTAGAGCCTGTGAACCACATTTTTAAACATCCAATGGAAATTTTAAAACAAGCATACATTTTTTCACTTATAATTACATTTGTATCCAATGATGCGACATGAAGCAATATCGTTTTGATTTATTTAAGACGTATCACTGTAATTTCAACCTAAAGAATTGTGTTGCTTTAAATACAACATCAAAATTAACTTATGATGTGCTATTACGAATACCACAATTAAATTGTGTCACATAAGAACTCCATTAATATGGCAGTACAAATTACTGTAAATTGGCATGGATTTACCAAAATGTTGCTAGATTTGTGAAAGCTGTTTCTATGGCTTACCCAAAGTCCACAAATCGGATGAAATAAAACACGCAATACAGCTTCAAAATTGTGAATATACATCACTTGTCTTAGACCCAAGGATTTGAAATTCCGCCCAATTGTAGGGGGGTCATCCATCCCAACACAAAGACTTAGTAACTTGCTGGACATTATATTAAAACCTCTGTGTAATGAAGTAAACAGTTTTGTCTGTGATGATTTAGATTTCTTACGACACTTACCTGATAAGGTAAACAAGAACGCAATATTAGTAACATTTGATGTTGTTAATTTATATACTAATATTACTTGTCCACTAGGACTTCAAGCACTAGAATATTGGATAGATAAACACCCAGAACAAATAGATGAACGTTTTTCTAAAGACTTTATTTTAGAGGCAACAGCACTTGTACTACAAAACAATGTTTTTACATTCAACAACAAACACTATCTTCAAGATAAAGGTACCGCAATGGGAACCAAAATGGCTCCAACATATGCCACACTTACACTCGGCTATTTAGAGGAATTATTATACCAAAAAGTTAAAAAATCATTTGATGAACAATTCGGTCTATATATAAGACAAAACTGGAAAAGATACTTGGATGATTGCTTCATTATTTGGAACAAAGACATTACGGATTTGAATAAATTTAAGAACATTCTAAACGAATTGGATATCAATTTAAAATTCACAATGGATTACAGTACATCTTGTATACCATTCCTGGATGTTTCTGTTATCAAATAGGAAGATAAAATAATTACAGATATTTTTTACAAACACACGGACACTCACCAGTATTTACACTTTTCGTCCTCGCATCCAAGACACACAAAACGTGCCATACCTTACAACCTTGCCAGAAGAATATGTACCATCAGGGCTTGAAGCTAACTTTTTATGTCATCAGTCCAGCCGGACTGACAGGGTATAATTTCAACCAGTCCGCTGAAACATTTACCAGTCCAACAGAGTTTTCCAGAAATAATTAAACACATTTCATTAATGTTATTAAAATGAAATTTAGCTTAATGTCTTAAACAATATTGTAACACTTAAATGTGGGATTTATATTTACAAATCAGATTTGTCTGATAGGTCGAAGCATGCCAACTGTGTAAATTTCATAAGTATATTTTCCAAAATGATGCTTTAAAAAATTAACTGGTCAGTCTCATCGGACTGACTAAAACAAATGTCAGTCAGCCAGACTTTTAACCAGTCACGGACTGACGGGCATATGTTAATTTCGAGCCCTGACCATCGTTAGCGAAGAACCTAACAGAGAACAACGTTTAGGGGAATTAAATAGTTATTTACAAAAACAGAATTATCCAATCAAACTTATAAACGACGGAATCAAGAAAGCCAGAGAACTCAATAGAGAAAATCTTATCAATAAATCCAAAATCAATCCCACAACAAATTCACACATTTTACCATTTGTTACAACATACAACCCAAGGAACTCTAATGTTACACCTATCGTTCGGCAACTCAACGACCTACTAAAAACAGATGAAAAAATGGGGAAAATTATGAAGAAATATACTTTTATCAACAGCAAGAGACAACCGAAAAATCTTAGGAGACTGTTATGTAAATCTAATTTTCAGGAAAAGTCCAACAAAAAAATTTTCACCGTTACCAAATGTGACGATCGGCGATGCAGAACGTGCCCATACTTAAGGGAAGGAAATTCGTTCAAATTTAACAAGGAATTTACGGTAAATTCAGATATGACGTGCTCCACCAAAAATTTAATTTATGTTATAACATGTGCTGGCTGTGGAAAACATTATATCGGTGAAACTGGAACTACTCTGCGAACTCGTATACAAGTTCATAAACAACACATTTCAGCACCCGAATCACAGAAAAATTAAAGTTAGTGAACATATAGATGTGTGTGGCCATGGACAATTCAGTGTATTTCTGTTTTATAAACTGTATACAGAAAATACTATTTCCCGACGAGAAAAAGAAAGACACTTTATTAAGACTTTAAAACCGGCTCTCAATAGCTTACTGTGAAATATGTTTACTGTTATTATCTATGACGTCATAATACGCTTAACGTAAAAACCTTTTCCCTTCATTCGTTTATGACGTCGTTATGTACGTGAAATGTTAGGACGCCTTTATGACGTCAGACCATTTCAAAACTATTTTAAAATGTAACGCCTGAGGATTATAAAATGAAAGCGCTTGCGTTAAATTTTTAACTTTGTGTACTGTTTATTCTATTGCTTTTAATATTTTATACCGGACACTGTGATTTTTTAAAAACACAATTTGAATATATATATATATATATATATATATATATATATAAAGCACTAAATAATCACAACTAGGTACTGAAAATTTTCGCCCCAGCCCAGGGTCGAACCAGCGACGTACGGCACCCACCGCCTAGCAAGATTGTCAAACCAGTGCGTAAGTCCACTCGGCCACAACGACTTCCCTATATATATATATATATATTCGACTGCCCTATTTTGGTGACTGACCAGAATCGGTGACCTTTTGTTTATGTGTGCTCGTTGTCATTTCCGGGTATAGATTGCGTCATCAATTTCGCCGTAGTGTTTGCAAATATAAATAAAGTACGTCTTAAATTTTTTTCCGAAAATGAACTACTAGAAGGAGAGTATAATGCAAAAAATCAACACGAGCACCCCAAAAATAACCCCATTTACTTATTACTTTTTCAAGCAAACTTTCAAATTAATATAAAGTATACCAAAAGTCTAGAATTCTACACCATGTTATTTTATTCATTGACGTTTAGTTGCACATTCCTCCTGTATATACGTTTTAACAGTTACAAACTTTTGGTAAACCTATATTAACAATGGTCACCGAAATAGGTGACATCAACGTTTTAGGACCACAAAGTGACATGTTTTTTTGATACAAAAATATATTCAATTAGCGTATCAATGAATTTGGAATTTTTGGATGAAAGTAAAGGAATTTAATTACTTTAAAGTTAGGTGTGTAATTTATTTATTTAATCCACGTGATTAATGAGAAAATCGCGGTTTATCACTAAGGTCACCGAAACTGGTCAGTCGACGATATATAATTATATATATATCTTAATGTTACTACAGGTACATGCAACTACTCCTAAAAAAATATATCACGTACTACTTCTAAGCTATTCTCTTTAGAGAAGTCGAGAGGCATAGCCTACATCGACTTCTCTTCGCAAGCATTCATGTTTTGATTCTGGAAAACGTGTAAATGCCGGAGTCGGTGACGGTTTATGCTTCAACCGACGTTTCGACTCAGATGTGCCTGGATTTACGCAATAGACAATTTGCTTTCAAACATTTAACAGCAATGCACAAAACCGTCACAAGGAAATCAACACTTACTTGCTTTTAATCCATTTTCAATATGCCCCTGTCCCGGGTTTAAATCACAACTTTGATTACGTCAGCCTGCTTTTCTCTTAACTGGTCCCCTATTGTGACAGCTCCCAAGACCAGTTAACGTAAACCCGGGACAGGGGACATGTTGAAAATGGATTAAAAGCAAGTAAGTGTTGATTTCTTCATGACAGTTTTGAGTATTGCTGTTAAATGTTTGAAAACAAATTGTCTGTTGCGTAAATCCAGGCACATCTGAATCGAAACGTTGGTTGAAGCATAAACCGTAACCGACTCCGGCATTACACGTTTTCCAGAATCAAAACATGAATGCTTGCGAAGAGAAGTCGATGTAGGCTATGCCTCTTGACTTCTCTAAAGAGAATACTTCTAAGCCTATCAGTTAATGGTCCTGTAATGTCTGAATATCACTACAAGTACATACTTAAAGTTTCTGTATTTGTGCTTTAGGGCTATAGTATATATATAGGCTATACATTGTTCTACGTCAGTGTTTTTTCTACAAACTTGTGTTTTACCTACATTTTACAAGCACCTTGTTGATGCACATTGTACTAATTTTCACTACTCAATACTGTGATAATATGTGTATTTTACTACAATTTTCACTACTCAGTACTGTGATAATATGTGTATTTTACTGCAATCAGATCGTTACCATACATACTCAGTTCTGTAACGAAAATATGAACGATCAGTTAGCCAGATATGCAGAGGAAATTCGAACCACACCAGTATACTTCAACTACAATTTTTGATGACTCTGGAAATATGCTAAATATATGGAACACTTCTGAATATCATCCTTACCTTACTTGTTTCGCTGACATCGTTTTCTACTCGATATTTCATCTTCTAACTAAAACAACCTTTTCTGTGTCTCTGAGATTCATTCCATGTAAACTACCGAGGTGTTCCGTCATTACCGAGGTGTTCCGTCATTCTGTTTATGAAAAGCGACCCAGTAACAACGATTTGGCGCGGAAATTGACTTTCAATAAGCCGAGTTATGTCGTGCATGTTAAATTAAGATTTTTAGATAAAAATAATCACCTACTGTCTATTTTGAAATATAAAAGAAGTAGCTGCAATGAACTGTAGCTCTCTGGATAAAAAAGGGGGATTTTTATTTGAAACACAAAACTGTACCCTTTATCGGGTGTTGCTAAAACGCGGAACAGAAAACGGAATGGAACAGAAAATATTTTGTGTAGGTCAGCATTTCGTAAAACCAAAAAGTCTATGAGCAACTCACCCAGAGCAAGGGAAGCAGAAATTACTGAGAGAACGGGAAGACATGCTCAGAATCCAGCGTTTCATATACTTCTTACAATTTTATATATGAAAAGGTGAAGATAACGAACAGGGATCAATCTCATATTCATAACTCCTACAAAATCAAGAGTTGAACAAACATGGACCCCTGGATATACCAGAAGTGGGATCAGGTGCCTAGGAGGAGTTAGATAGAATGTTCTATCGTTAAAGTGATAATGTCCTACAGACCCGGTTTATGTCCCGAGACACGGTTAGATTATCCCAGCTAAGGAGGAGTAAGCATGCCCTGTCGACCGGTCACACCCGTTGTGAGCCTTATAAGGGAAACATTCAAAATCAACTTGAGTAAAGAACGGTCTAACGATCGGTATGAAACAAGTTAGACAGAATTTTATCCACTGATAGGCTTATACGGCTTCGATGACGAACTAGTTTTGGTCGGGGTTATTTTTTGTTCAAATCCAGTTTGAGGTTTACCGAGCCACTTGAGAATTAAAACTACATTGTAGTTTGTATGGAACATTATAGGCCTAAATTAAAAGTATTATACTCAATGCGAGAGAGTACGTGTAATTTGATAACATTGAGCATGATGCAATAGGAATATACAAACCATTCTGGTAAAAATGTATGTCAGGTGAGTAGCTGCCTATATACGCAAGTACGCAACTGTGTACACACCATTTGTGGGTGAGATAGAGAGAGAGAGAGAGAGGAGAGAGAGAGTGTGTGTGTGTGTGTGTCTACATCACCTTACGGTTATACTCCAGTTTTCCTAATCATGTCAATACTAATATATAAATATTGCATGTAGTTGAGGGTAACATTGAAAATTTCATCATTATACTTTCATGTAAAATACTCGAATCTGATTGGTCGATATGTAATAGAGTGAAATTTTACATGTTTTAATACTTTATTTCAGGGATTTCATTTATTGAAAATAAATTGCTTTAATTCAATTTCTTTACAGAGTTTTGAAATTTGATATGAGAATAAAGTTTTATCTAATTGAAATCATTATTATAACTATGACTTGTGTTTGTCTTGTTATTTCATTACTTATTGAATTTTACTGCTTACCATGCAGAACAGGGTTTTCTTTAGGATAATTGTTACTATTTATAGATCACTCTAGGTTGGTCACATGGTTTTTAGGAGGGAAATTTCTTTTGAGGACAGGTATTCTTGTTTTCATGCTTAAATGGCACAGAAGGGTTTTTGGATAAAAGTTTCATATAGTAGCTTGTTCTTTACTAGTGGATTGATTTATTGGATGGATATTTATTCTATTTGAGCAGACATCAACACATACTATAAAGTAGGAGGATTGCTTAATATTTGCACCGACCTTTGCACCTCATGGGAGGGTCATGCAACAATAATTTTTTAGGTACATCACCACAATAAAGATAAAACCCACGACACCGGAGTTAGTGTTATTATTACACCCGTTTACAATGGCGCCCAACTTTTGAAAAAACATATTGTTACCCTCTGAGAACAGAAAGGACGCGCCCAAGGGTGATAATATCTAGCAACGGGTAACAGTACTTGACAACGGGTGATATTATAAAAAATTATCACATGCGTCAAATTTATGCGCGTACGGTTCGCCGTAAATTGGTAGACAACGTCATTTGAGCGTTTGTAATAAACGGGATTACCCGCATCGGTATAAGAATATCGCTTGACAGTGATTGATGTAAAACTTATACGGTACCAATTTTGATGCACCAGATGCGCATTTCGACAAATAATGTCTCTTCAGTGATGCTCAACCGAAATGTTTGAAATCCGAAATAACTATGAAGTTTTAGATCTAAATATAGCCAAAAACAGCGTGCCAAACAAGTGGAGCCAAATTCGTCCAAGGATAAGAGCTATGCATGAGGGAGATAATCCTTAATTTTGAAATGAATTTCTAAATTTTATAACAAATGTCAACAGACGTAAGTTTTTCTGCTTTCCTGATTATAATAAAATAAAACAAATATTGCATGTAGTTGAAGGTAACATTGAAAATTTTCACCCCGAGAAAACCATTGTCAACCGAGGCTGACAATGGTTTTCTCGGGGTGAAAATTTTCAATGTTACCCTCAACTACATGCAATATTTGTTTTATTATACTGAATGTTATGTAAACAGGAAAGCAGAAAAACTTAGATTCGAGTATTTTACATGAAAGTATAATAAAAACTTTTAGTAACAATCATCACAACACATATATTATATATTTTATAAGATTGATAAAAGTTAAAGTGTCATTAGGCTAGTCAAGTTGTTCCCATAGCAAGAAAATGGTCAACATCACCCCCACCTACCCCACCCCCCGAAAAAAAAAATGGAGGGGCAACCCCTCCTCGATACTACGGTGTCTGAATATTTATATCTATACATGTATATATACACATGTACATCCTGCCTAATTACCTTTGTTATATATATGTGTACCTGTAAATGTGCATCTATTATATATATATATAACTTATACGGTACCAATTTTGATGCACCAGATGCGCATTTCGACAAATAATTTCTCTTCAGTGATGCTCAACCGAAATGTTTGAAATCCGAAATAACAATGAAGGTTTAGAGCTATTATAGGGGAAAATTGTGTGCCAAAAAAGTGGAGTCAAATTCGTCTAAGGATAAGAGCTATGCGTGAGGGAGATAATCCTTAATTTTGAAAAGAATTTCTAAGTTTTATAACAGCAATTAAATATACATCCGTATTTTCAAGCTAGTAACGAAGTACTTAGCTACTGGGCTGTAGAGACCCTTGGGAACTAACAGTCCACCAGCAGAGGCCTCGACCCAGGGGTCACAATGTAAAACTTATACGGTACCAATTTTGATGCACCAGATGCGCATTTCGACAATTGTCGTAAGAGGCGACTAAATGGGGCGGTCTTCGGATGAGACCGCAAAAACTGAGGTCCCGTGTCACAGCAGGTGTTTCACGATAAAGATCCCCCCCTCCCCCCTGCTCAATGGCCATAAGCGCCGAGCATAGGCCTAAATTGTGTAGCCCTTCACCGGCATTGGTGAGGTCTCCATGAGTGAAACATTTTTAAGAGGGACGTTAAACAATATTGAATCAATCAATCATATGCGATATAGAAAAAAATCTGCCACAACAATGGTCGAAGTTTCAAATCGATCACATGTTTTCGATGCATCTCACTGGAAGATATAAATAATGATTTGCTGTTATTTTATTTTTAATTTAAACCGTTTTAAGAACTTTTGGAATCAATATCTAATTACTAATGTAGTAATACATTGTATTTAATTTCAACATGCATCATATACATACATGCATGTACGTTAAAATTGATGTAAGAAAACTGCTTTAAAAAAAAAAACCCGCACAAACACGTCAATATTATTAGCAATAAGTTTTATGCATTATATTTGATATATTTGTACAATATTAAAGATAGATTAAAATTTTGCGAAAAAAGTAATAGACATCCCAACTATCTAGAACTTGAGATATAACGTATCAGTACCCATTTTTGCCGAAAATGAACGAATTTTGATCCGATTTTTGTAAAAAGAAAATAAATTCGAGTTATTAAAGGTCTATGCGTGTCTTTGATTTTTTTTTTAATTCAATTTATTCTTAGATAATCTTTCTTTGAAACATATTCCCGTGACCTTTAAAAACGAAAGTAGAATAATTTCCATTCATCATGCGGTGTATTTTTGATCCGCCTCCTTTACTCGAAAGGCAGACATCATCTGCATTTATTAGGTGCATATTTTTATGGCAAACTAGGTAAAGCATTAATTGTTTGACTGGACATATATGTATTTATTAAATCGCAAAGTAAGTAAAAGTTTATGAGGTTAAATGATGGAACAGTTTGCTTCAGTTCTATAACATGCAAAATATTGACTTCGTGTAACGAAAACGGCCGATTTCTGCATTCATTCTTTTTAAAAATTCATATTGTTTGCAGCCAACAACCGACACCATATTGATAAGGAAAGAAGAATATCAATGGGTAATTAAACATGCAAAATATAAATCTGGTTGTTGCATGCAAAAGTTTTTTCCCCAGTTCTATAACATGCAAAATATTGACTTTGCGTATCGAAAACAGCCGATTTCTGCATTCATTCTTTTTTAAAATTCATATTGTTTGCAGCCAACAACCGACACCATATTGATAAGGAAAGAAGAATATCAATGGGTAATTAAACATGCAAAATATAAATCTGGTTGTTGCATGCAAAAGTTTTTTCCCCAGTTCTATAACATGCAAAATATTGACTTTGCGTATCGAAAACAGCCGATTTCTGCATTCATTCTTTTTTAAAATTCATATTGTTTGCAGCCAACAACCGACACCATATTGATAATGAAAGAAGAATATCAATGGGTAATTAAACATGCAAAATATAAATCTGGTTGTTGCATGCAAAAGTATTTGTTTTTGCTAAAGTTTATTCATAATTTATTTCAAATCAACAGATTCCGCTAAAAATATTACGTCATTTTCATGTAAGTGGGATTAGAAGAACATCCTAGTTGTGTAAATAAAAGGAATAATTAAGCATAGTATGAAAATTGAAAAAAATGAAAAGAAATCTCGGCGGTATATAGCCAATAACGTCCCTTGTCTTTTATCTTCAATTCAACATATCCACAGTTGAATTAGCAACTCTTTAACTGAATTGTTGCTCTTTAAAAGAATTGATGCGCGCAATCGTTGTAAGAAATGAACGAAGTGTTCAATTGAATTAAAGAGATCATCAAATCATTTATACTGAGCTCCAAATTAAATTTTGCGAGCAATAACTCCATCACATGTTGTGTGCATCAAATCAAGTATTGTTCTCATCAGTTGAATTAATGCGCGCATCAAATCAAGTATTGCTCTCATCAATTCAGTTGATGCGCGCAATTATTCAATTTCAATTGATAATATCTTCAAGTCTTTAATTTGAGTTTATGCTAACTTGGCGATCCATACCTCTGAGGTTCCCTGGGGTGGTTTCCAGTCTGACTTTCCTAGTTTGCCCCAGTTTTTACTTTGATTATTGCGAAAATACAATGAAATCAAAGGAGCTCTATGCTACAGAGCATTGCTAATATTTGTCAATTTCCTGTGGCCGCCCAAACTCTGGTAAAATTCATGGACTTTTGGGTGAAGTCTCGCACTTCTAAAGATCCTCCATTAACGTTCATTGCTCATCCACTGATATTGGTCATGGATTCTTTGTTTTGGGACCATGCTTCAGGATAACTTAGCATCGACTGCTAAAACACCTCTATAAAAATAAGGCTTCGTTCTACTCTCTTTATACACAGGACGCGGTACCTTGCGAGGCAGGTAAATGCAGCACAACTTACAAGGCTAAGATCATGGAACTTGGTATACATACACATGTTCCGAAAGAAAAAAGGAAAAGGGTTATTGTTTTTCAAGGTCGAAGTCAAACTTGTATGAGTAATTCTGCAAAACAGTATTGAAACAATATTTATAAACTATAAAGCTATGATAATCAAACTAGATGTACACATATTCAATTACATTGTCGGAAACCCACGGTCGGTCGCTCTATTGGTAAACGAATAGAGCGACCGACCGTAGGTTTCCGACGATGATTCAATAATCATAGACCTGTTGTATTTAAGGTACAATGTATGGGGCAGTGTCTCTCTTTGTCTATTCCTCCATCAGCGCCTTGTAGACAGACAAGGACTTTCAAACTTGGTATACATGTTCCTCATGGTAACAGAAAGACACCTGCAATTTCACAATGATATGCAGCTGTACTTTCATGCATAATCACGATGGAAACACAGTACTAATGAGGCTAGGGTCACCAAACACAGTATACAAGTTCCTCATAGTGTTGGTGCCAAGTAATTTTATCAATAATCTCATATATCATATACTGGCTGACACGTAATGAATGTGAGAGGGTATGGCGGTCGCCTGCTCGGACACGTGGGTTTCCTCCGGGTATTCCGGTTTCCTCCCACATGACCTGGCACCAACATCCGTGTATAAAAGGACCCCATTGGAAATAAGCTTTCGAGCTTTCATGGGTTATCCTTGGTATGTACGTATATTTTATAGGTATACACCGAATAAACATTTATTTTTGTTTTACACTGCCCAGTATGATAAGGTGTTACTATGGAGTCTGTAAGGGGCACTAGCTGCAGAACTGTAGCTCTCTGAAAAAAATATTGGGGTAGACCAGAGACTTTAATCTGTGTAATATTTTCTCAGAAAGCTACAGTTCTGCAGCTATAAGGAGCACATGCTGACAGAGTGGTTAGTGCCCCTCGGATTATCCTCCAAGGTGTCCAACAGATTTTTCATAGTCGTCAAAAAACCAGTTTTGGTACAAAAATGAAGTCATATACCCAAATTAAAGAATGCCAAGTTTTCTTCAAAGATATTTTGATGATTCTTCCGGTGCCCCATCTCTAAATATTCTGTCTAAAACTGTAAAACCTGTGATGCTTTGATCAATAGGAATTCATTGACTAGTAATCGTTCCCACACTCGGTCAATCTACATTCAGTGTAACCTTTGTGAACTGATTCACTTCAGGGAAGCTAAGGGGTCACTAAGTAAAAGAATATCAGGACATAGATAATAAATTAATAATGGAGGTAATGAAGTTCTCTTAAACATTTCAATGCACGGGACCATTCCACCTTGTTCATGAGGGTCGGAATTCTTTAAAAAATTCATCATACTAACGACCCAACATCAAGTACCCCTTTTTCGTAGACAACGAGATCACTGAATCAGGATACTTTCCATATGGGTCAACGACAATGTAGAAAATGTGAGAAATCTTACACGTCCACATGGGAATGATGTGATTGGACTTTCCCACCAAAGAACACTGCTAGTGCCATTTCTGACCAAAGAACACTTCTAGTGACATTTCTGACCGAATAATGGTCAACCCTCCATTTGATTACAGCTGCATTGCCGAATATATTGGACTGGCGTATTTTGCAGTGAGCATTACTGGAACTTATTTCTAACTAATGGCCGATGATGAAGACTGGACTTATTTGGTTAAAAGTCTAAAACTTTTAAACAATATAGGGTTTCAGACAAGCGTGGATCAATCCAATGGTGTACAGCAGTTCCAACATACTCGTACCCTTAGTCTTTCTTTGCTCTAGTCATACTCTTCCTCCTGTGTTCGCTTCCCTCACACCCTTAGTCTTTCTTTACTCCAGCAATAACCCCCCCCCCCTCCTGTTTTCGCTTCCCTCAAAACCTTTAGTCTTTCTTTGCTCCATCTTCTGACCACTTCAGTCTCTTCTGACCGCCTCAGTCAATGTAACTGTACATCATCTGACCATCTCTGGTCAATATATCTGTATATACAATTAAGTGCTCCAGTATGTCCAATCTCTCACCAGAGGGCGTATTACGCTGCGCTACAACACCTCTGTCAACGTCTAAATGTCAAGATTCTTGGCAAAACTTACATATACCTATAGCATCATGGATAATAATTTTATAAGTTTAAGTTTTATGCTTTAAATCTTAAAGTAGGTTCACAAAAACAACGAATTCCATGATTATACTAGTATTATTGAATGAATGAATATTTATATAAACCTTCTAATTCGCTTAGGTGTCTCATATTTACCATCTTCTGATTTTAAAACATTCAGAGAAATGTTTGATTTGCTCAGATATTATCATTACAGTTCGATATGCTAAGTTAGTTTTAGTACATTTTGATATAACTTTTTATACGTTGACAGAGGTATTAGTGGAGCGTAGCGGGAACGATAACTCTGGGAAGAGATTGCAGAATGTCATCAGATGTGACAGATTTATCTTCCCTTGTCTACTTGAAACCTATGTACCGGTGAACAGTATCATGACGATTGGATTTCTTAACACGGAGGCTCTGGAACCTGTACCACAAATCTTCAAAAGGTTACATTAAATGTTAATATTTATTGTGATAATGCCCATAGATTCAGATCAATATACAACAGAAACTGAATTTTACCATTTTATTCACATAAACATGCAACACTTCATACACATTCATTTGGCGTAACCATTTGTACACATCAAAACTCACTGAATATCCATACTCTCACATTAATTGATGTACCTGCATACTTGAAAGAGCTACATTTTGTATCTATAAGCCATCTTTAGGTAGAATTTTAGTTATACATAATAAATTTTGACCCTGTTTTGATCCGAAATGAGAAACTTCGTATTGCAGTGATACACTCAGATCATAAATTCTAATTACAATTACCTGCAACAAGTTATTCAGAAAAATAAATATACACTTTTTTCTTGCCATGTTTATACATTTCAAAACAATTTACTTTGATCCACACGTGTATATCACATACACAAAGTACACAGTTCATTTCAATTGACAACCATTAAGTAAGCACTAGACCAGGAAAAAAATCTTTCACAAAAATTCCAAACTTTGTAATTTACACACAAGAGCATGAAAGGTTGCTACCGGTATCATTTTCACTATTTGCTGTTTTACCTCATAACAGTCTCACTAAACCATTGATGGACAATTTCAACACACAATGGAAGTATGCATGCACATTGCACACATATCAATGGCAGCTCATCATGAAGATGATATAGATATTATGCTTCAAGCATTCTGACGGATAAATAGCTTGCATTCTGTCTCTATCAATACCCATCTTAGGACAACTTTTCATGTCCTATTAGTTTCTCTTTTCCTTTTGAAAACAGTCATAATCAATATTACATATAAAAGTTTTCTAACTCTCTTAACTGGAATAATAGCACAATTTGCCATTGTAAACTGTATCTGAAAAAAAAAAATAGTCCAACTGGAACTAGTAATAAAATATTATAAAAACAAAACGTAACTCTAAATAAATGAATAGCGAGACTTTAAATAAATGCACCATTTAAAATGGTAATTCTGTTGTTAATTCAATGTCCAACGATGAAAATACTGTAGATTAAAAACAAATCTGTCTCATTTTTAATCAAGCATGTGCTGGCAATAGATTTTCCCTTGCTTTTTTCAAATAAAATTTCTTTAGAGAATTTAAAACTCTATGAAGTACAAACTATAAAAGACAGCACATTTGCAACATCAACCAATAGGTTACACATGTGAAGTACTTGTGACAGTCTGAAATGATAAATTAACCATCAAATACATTTAAAGTCCCGTAGCAAAGCGCTTTGTCCACTGTCGAGCCACTCGATCGTGTTCAGTTCTATTTTGTGTGTACTGTGTAGCAATACTCCCGACTAGTGGATCGGCAGGGTTACAGTCTGTAAGAAGAGAACAAATTGACAACAACACTTTGGAGATAGTCAAAGCAGGACTCCAATTGTCCTTTAGAATATCCAAACAAATCACTCCCTGACTGTTGATATTGCAGTGGTAAATTCGTGTTCGAAATGTCACCTGTAAATTAAAATGAAACATACATTAACCATCATACAGCAAAGCTTCTTTAAGATTTTCATAGAGCCCAAAGTAATCTGAACCCCTGCATACAATACTCATGTTTCGATTCACTTTCCAGAACATTAAAAAACCCAGATGAAGATGATATTTGTAAAACATAGGGTGGTCAAGCTCATATAGCTCACCTTGGCAATAGCTACTGTTCAGAAATAAACTTCATTTTTGAAACGACATAAGGGTATGGACTGCAACACTTCATGCCAGTCTACTTCATGAAACGTCATGTTAGTGCTTCATGAAAACTATGCTCGCGTATAGTGTTGTAATTCACACCTCGTGTATTTTTATGTTCCCCAAACAAAGTTTGGGAACATATTGTTTTTACTCTGTTTCTTATTAGGGCTTTCCACCTTTCTGTGGAAAGTCCTATTGTTATTGTTCTGTTTATTATTAGGGCTTTCCACCTTTCTGTGGAAAGTCCTATTGTTATTGTTCTGTTTATTATTTTCCTGCCGTCAAAAAAAATTTTCGTCTTAAGACTTATTGAAAAACTTTATAGTCCATCATATAGTACTTCTTGAGAAACGAATACAGTTCACCCTGCGTAATTCAACTTTGACCCCTTACGGAGTTATTGGACCTTTCGCAGAAATCATTGTTAGCGCTTCTACTTTGTAACCGTAAATGATAGGAGGATGAAACCTTTTCTAAAACATAGAGGGTAATTAGTAGAAGCGAAGAATTTAAAATGAAGGGATTCGGTGTCCCTTAAAGGGAGTTAATGCCTCTTTATGTTTTGCGATTTATTCGTAAAACATGTCGAGCTTGAGAACGGTTTGTCGTAGAGACATGGGACCAACTGGAATAGGATTGGTGACCTTTGACCTTGAAAATTAGGTCAAGGTCAAAGGTCAAGGTCATCAGAAAAGAGGAAAAAATAGCACTTTTTATACTCTCTTTCCTGCTTAAGATAGCGTTGAAATATTATATGGGTAAGTATTGACTTCTTGATTGGTTTTGATAGTATGCATTACAACTTTGAACTTTGACCCTTCTGTGAATTTCGGAGACTCGCGTCGAAAACCTTGTTATCGCTACTCCTACTTAACGGAAAGTCATAGAGACACGAAACCTTCGCTAATGAATTCACAGTAAAACCCTCTTGCAAAGAAAAAATAATCAAAGGGATACGAAAACCCTTAAGCATAGTTATTGCCCCTGAAAGTCTCCAATATCATTATCTAAGCTTATAACTTTTATATTAATATAAATAGAGACATGGGATCACTTGCATTAAGATCGATGACCTTTGACCTTCAAAATGAGGTCAAGGTCAAAGTCATCTTTAAAATTAATTTTTTTCCATTTTCAAGGTCTTTCAAAGTATTTTTAGCATTGATAAGCTAACCGAAAGTAACCGAAAACCCATAAACAAATTATTGCCCCTGAATGTCTTGATTAACATTTTTTCAAGCTTATAGCTTTTACATTAGTATAGATAGAGACATGGGATCACTTGCATTAAGACCAATGACCTTTGACCTTGAAAATTAGGTCAAGGTCAAAGGTCAAGGTCATCGTGAAAATTATTAATTAAATTTTCTGGGTCATTTTGAGTTTCGTACATCATCTTAAATATTCTTAAATATCTTTTTTTAAATCATTGCAGGTGGAAAGCCCTCTAATTGTTCGCGAACAATTAGGATCACTAGTTATTATTATTATTCTTTTTCTCTGGTACTTTTTTGTCCGGTAGTGTTCTCAGAAACTACAAAAGGGATCGATATGAAACTTTCCAGGATGATAGTATAGCGTTTGTAGATGTGCATAGTGATAGTCATTTTGTCTGCACGTGCATGCATGCGCGCGCACGTGCATTGCAATTTTGGTACAAAAAATGGAAAATCAGAATATTGAAGGAAACGATATAAAACCTAAATAGGATGATAGTATATCATTTGTACATATGAAAAATAATAGTTATTTTGTCAGCACGCGCGCGCATGCGCGTGCACGCGCATTATGAAATTTGTACACTAACTTTAGAATCAGTGTAACTTTTTTGTTGTTCATTGAAATGGCTTGAAGTTCATATCATAGGTAGATATTGAGACCCTTAACTGATTTGCATGGTCAAAATTGCCAATTTGCACGCGCATGCACGTGCGCTTCATTTTGATTGGATAATACTAAAACGTTTGTAACTATCTTATCTATGAAGCGAATGAGATGATATTCACAGCATACGTAGACAATAGGTGTATCTATATATTGGTGTAGCAAAAAAATGCCAACGCACACGCGCATGCAACGTTTTTTAAATGTTCAATTTTTAAAGGACGATAACGTTTTTGTTTTTCGTCAAATTCTATTGATATTAATGGTTTAGATGTGTCTTGGTACTCCTTACAAATTGCTGTGGTTAGAATTACTGCTCAGCACGTGCATGCACGTGTGCTGAATTCTGATTGGACGATTTTAAAATCGCTATAACTTCCTTATATTTGGTGGAAACGTTATGAAATTCACACTGTGGGTATATGATACACATGCCTGTTGAACGACATCAACAAAAATTCGGATTCATACACGCGTGCGCGTGTATGCGTGTGCAACGCTTTCTTTCATTTTTTGGTACTGAAATGACCATATTGAACTTACTACATGTAATTAAAGGCTAAAATAAATTGATTTTTTGCTATAGATTCACAAGTACATCACTTTTTAATTGGGGGAGGTTTGGGGAACATCTGTAACGGTCCCCGTTACAATTAGAACTAGTCAAAATTGATTTTCAATTTTTATACTGTTTGAGATATCAAAGACAAAAAACATAGGATATGAAAATATAACCCCATGACAATAGTGTGAAAATATAACCCCATGACAATAGTGTGAAAATATAACCCCATGACAATAGTGTGAAAATATAACCCCATGACAATAGTGTGAAAATATAACCCCATGACAATAGTGTGGTACAATATGATTGGGGAAAGTATACATGTTACAGGGCACACTAAATTCCTGACATAAATATTCATCAATGAATATTCATGGCATAATAGAGAGTACAAATTTTCAGAAAAATCCACGCACTAGTCTCTCAGAACATGTTCTGATAAAATAGTGTATACACAGACAGATGGACATGTGATTCCAGTAAACCCTCTTTGTGGGGGGGGGGTGTCATAATCTGCTTTCGTTGGGTCCTGCAGTAATAATATTGGTTTGCCATAAAAATCTAACCTGCATCACTCGTCAACAAAATAGTTAAAGTAGGTTAAATCCAGCATCCAATGCACGATTAGTAATATGTATCTCTAAATGCATCACCCATATACTATGTTAACCCATACTATGTTAATCCAGGTGTACGTGATCCTATAAATCGAACATTATCCGTAACCTGTACGTGATACAAAGCATTGGTAACTTGGATTATATTCCAAAATGTATCACTCACATATATCTATAGTCAAAGTATTATATATCAGAGATGTTGGCAGGGGTTTTGCTTTGCACTTTATATAACGATGTCATTTATAATACAGAAAATGTAGGCCACACTCACAAGCTGAAACAAGTCTGCATACTGTAAAACAAGGAAATTTGGCACAGGTATTTTGATGCAAATGCATGTGCCAAGACATTCACAGAAATCAATTTTAGCACACGGCGATTTGTTACAGAACACATTTGGTGTAGATCGAGTATGTGGTTTGATCCATGACTATTGTTTTCCTCCATGATCAGTCCAGCTTAACTATGCTCAATAGCTTCCGGTTTCTAACCTGGGTACTATCTATAGTATTGTACTATATCGCAAACGAAGAATAAAGGTACTGTGCATTGAAAAAGAATTCTGAGTTTGGTATGCTGATTTCGCTCTTGGAAAACTGACATGTGTCTTCCATATTTCTCTGTCCTGAAGCCAGTCTATGTCATGTGACTTGTCTGAGCGAAACCAACAGCAGAATACACATGTTAAAGTCCTTTGAAAACATGGGAATTGTAAACGCATTAATGTAGACTTTATGTTGTTTTTACTTGGGTATAGTTCTGATTGCATTTATTTTATTGTAGACTTCTAGTAAAAGTGACGATTTTTTGGTATCTCCCATGATGACAGGTAAACATGGTCAAATAAATTATTGTGCAATCGTAATTTTTTGTTTGGAGTAAATAGAAAATTGCAGAGGTAATACCGGTACATCTAGATGAATTGTCAGAGAGGACAACCCACATGCTTCATCTCATTTTCATCTTGAGGCACTAAAGTGATCGCTGGGCAGCTAGGTGTAAATGTCTTAATGATGAATATACAATAAAATCTCCATTAATTAGTTGATCCCTACAGTTTATTTAGCAATATCTAAATATTAAACATTCACTGTTGTTTACTTGTGTTAGTACAAAATTACTGTACAAACTACCTTAACCTTTAGACATAAGTAAAGTGGATGTTTCGGGTATGGGTATAGTTAAGTCAACAACACAATGACCTGCAACTTTTCAAAAAATACTTTTGAAATGGAAAATCGTTGGCGCACTTATAATTTTGACAAATGTGCTAAATTTAAAAAATGTGCCAATTTTTTTTATTTTACCGCATTTGTGAACCCTTTATTTTTGGTTACAGCAGGAATTTATTTTTCAAATATTCTATTCTTCTAAAAACTTCATTTGAAAAAATTCAACACTCAGTATCTAAAAGCAAGTATGGTGGTTTGCATTCCTAGATGTAACTTTCATGCAAATTTGGTCCAGTTAGGGTTGATAATTACTTTGGAATGTTACCAAATCTAAAACTTTCAAAATGCAACAAAAGCACTGGTCAGCATCATATGGACCAAATTTAGCCATCTGAAGATCAGTAACTCAGTACATCCCTAGATTGATCTTCCTTCCATGCCAGTGTGATCCAGGTGGGACCTATATCAGTTGGGGATTTCGAATGAGTCTAAAAACTTGAAAACTGCAATGCCACCACCACACTGTATAGCTAGCTAGCACATGCTCTCCCAGCTTTAGCCAAAGTGAGCTATAAAATTAGGCATGCAAGGAAGATCAGCATTCATTCAAAACAACATTTTAATGTTCAAAATATGAGACAATAATGAGAAGATGCATCAGGATTGTTTTCTCCTATTCATGAATTTTATCATCAATTATATCATCAATAACCTAACTTTGTTTTGTGCCTTTCATTGTGCTGCTCAGTAAAATATTCCCTTTGTGCATTTCATTATATGCAACTATGCATATGTTATGTGGATTACTGCTGTCGTTATTCAGTACTGAAAATTTATATTAAATTTTTTAAAGGCATCCTAGGAATTTTTTATGTTGCATCATTATGTACTAATATTTAATTAAATATAGCATCTAAAGAAATTTTCAATCTTTCATTTAATTTTGGAAGATCTACTGCCTACACATGCACACTTAAGAAATTACTGGTGAAAGCTCGTAACTTATTGACAGGTAGCCAAGCTTAAAATATTTTAAAATTTTAATGTACAGGTGGTGAGAGAAGTTAAACCATGCATCCTAAAAAGAGACCCTTGTCTCTAACACGGGAATCAGTTTTCTGCAAACTCAGTGGAGACTCGGGGATCCCCATGTTATGGTGTACAATCATACAAAATGACCATCCAGCAGTGTTCCCCAAATGGCTACTCACCAAAAATATCACCTCACTATGCAAAACAATAAAGAGACCCTCTATAGGTAGCAAGTTTTCATAAAGCAGATCTATACATTAATAAATTTCCATCAATTTTCTGTTCATCCCAGGGTTGTGATATAATATGCAGATTTCATAAGTGGATTCTAATATCTCTAAAATCTTAATGTATTGGATTGGTTAACATAATATGAATGTATTTTTCAAGCTGCTTGTATGGTACTTTAACAGCTTTGTTAAATCCAGGTAAAATCTACCTGTGTTCCCCACCCTACCTTGAGAGGGCCTGTTGATTACCTTGCTTAATTAGATGCTGTTTTGAGGAGAAGCCATTAGGGGGATAAGCCACCACGATGAAGTTAATGATCCACTGACATACTCTTCCTGTTAGAGTGACATATTGATTGTGGCTAAGATAGACAAACAAGTGACCTTGCAGGGACTTCAATACTGTAATGATTTTTTCCCCTCTCTCTCTTAGTACTTCTAATTCCTAATATTTAAAACTCACAAGATTACATGAATTATTCAAACCTCAACAGATTAAAAAGTTATCCTAACATCTGGCATATATAGTTACAAGCAACCAAATGTTCATAATCTTATCAGTGATTACATCATATGTTGACAAATCTTACTATCAACATGATCAATATTTTATGTCTATATACACAATACATCAAGTTCGGCAAGGCATCGCATATCCCCTCGCAAGGAGTGTCTGCGTCTTTGTAGTGACATTGACCTTTTGATCCTAAGTCAATAGAGTTCTTAATTTCTCACATGATAACATAGTGGCTGTTATTATGTAGCACTCTCCAGTCATTTTTATTCCAATGTTTTCGGGAGAGGGCTGCAATGGTGCAAAGGATCTTAGTAATGGTGAAAAATAATTTTATGAAGAACCTGTAATGAGCTCTGTGTGTTTGTCACTAATGCTGCATGCATTTTTACATTAAAAAGAGTACCAACATTGCACTTGGGCAGGTAAAGAAACCCAGCAAAATCGTTTATATGATAAGATAAAATATGATCAAAAACGTTCCAGGAGTGATTCACTACTGCAACTGCACCATTATGGTGATCCTAAGGATTTGTAGCCCCCCCCCCCCCCCCCCCCACTCCTCCCAAAGTCAGAAAGAGCTACATTATTGCAGCTACCTGTGTAGTATCAAACCAACTGAGCAGAATGTGGCCTGTTGTACAAGCTCAGGTTTACAAACACCTACACATGAACATTCCCATTACTATATCAAATTGATAATGCACCAAAAATTAATCGTGCTAATTAAATATCAAAGTCCTATCTCTCACAGTTAAAAAGATCTGAAAGGTATGAATAAATGACAGACAGACAGTTAGACAAACTGCCATAGCATCATTACTCATGATACATAACAAATTACCCTCATACAAGAATATCAAAGTTCTGTTTCTTACAGTTATAAAAATCAACATGTACAGGATGTGACAGATAGACAGAAACCGCCATACAGACTGCAATGACATTGTTTAATCATTGTATTATAATAAATGACACCCTCACAAGGAATACGCTAGATATCAAACTCCTATCTCATGCAGTTATCAAGTTCAGTGACAACGAAACAGATGACGGACAAAGCAATCTTTAAGTGTAGCCTTCCTCCATTGGCAACACAAAAAAACCCACTCCTACTGACTTCATATTCACAATTTTACCAAAAGCCAAGAATACATGGAGATACTAAATATGGCTTGGAATCTGGTAATGAGGTCGGCTGAATTGATTTCAGCTCCTCATAATCCTGTCTGGAACCTCTCACTGGGGAAGAAGTCCTTGACTGGGTTTTTTTTTTTTTTTTTTTTTTTTCCTTCCTTTAGAGATGAACAAGTGAATATAACAGTGATCGATCTCATAAATCTCTAAAGAATACAAATTTAAAGGAAAGGCAAACATGGATCCCTGGTTACACCAGAGGTGGGATCAGGTGCCTAGGAGTAAGCATCCCCCCTGTTGACTGGTCACACCCACCGCAAGTCCTATATCTTAACCAGTATGTAGTCAAAATCCGTTGTAGACATGCCCAACAATTGGTGTGCAACACATCAGACAGAGATGTCTCATAAGTCTTAACCTTTATAACTCCAAGTGTAATAAACAAAATAAATTCAATAAGTCTTTTATAAGTAAATTCTTTTAAGAGACAATCTTTCCTTTTTATTTGCTTCCTCTACGAAGCCACCTTTTTAAGATAGCATATACTCATTAAACCTCATCCCCATCCACTGTAAACTCACAATACATGTGCAAAATCTACTTGTATGAAGGACATTCACTGACCTTTACATGCACTGTACGATTATGAAATCTAGGATGTCCACTAAACCGTTCATTTTAGTATGTTGTGGTACATGTTTGAACTCGTGCCTGGTAGAATCTGATGATCTAAAGTCCTGAACTTAGTTAATGCTTTTCATCATCTAAGTCAGCTTTGTAATCCTCCTCACCTTTTCTCAATATTTTGACTGCATTGCTTTGAACTCTCATGTGCCTTATTGGCTTAAAGCTTCAGTGTAAATAGCGAAACCACCCATAGTAAATACAAGATCATTGCTATATGTACAAGTACCTTTGGTGGCTTAAATGGATAATCTGCTGAGAAATGAATGTCAAGGAAGAAGACGCCTCCCTCATACACCGACCCTGGGGGGCCAAGAATGGTGGAAACCCACTCATACATATTGTCTCCCTTTGGACCAGCACTGCAAGTAAATTAAACAGTTACAGTCACTAAACATATTTATTGATAATCAGTATCACGAAGGATTCATTTGTTAAAAGCTTGTACTTGGATAAGCCTTGGGGCCACAGTACTCTGCCTCACAATATATTAATGCAAGCTTCAGACACTCACAGTAAGAATTACAACCTTCTACATCCAGAATACGACCTATTAAAAATTGAAAGAAGTTACCCTTTAAACAAGCATTAGATGGTCAGATACTTGTCAATGTTTGGGTAACTATACATATCAATCCATATCACATCATCCTGCATAAAACTAAATATGTACTCTGTTAACTAAATTTCTAATAAACCTTAAAATAGTGTTTAAATTGTGCAAAATACCACATTGCCACCCACTGTGCGATTGATGAGTTTCATGCATATATACATTTAGATACTGAAGATAAAATTCAGCATATGTGAAATTTTAATGACAATTTCAGACAAATATTGGCTCAGGTGTGCTAAATATAATATTACAACCCAATCTTTAATCTCTGTAGGGGGATATAAATTTATGATGATTCAAAGTCATACATGTTATACGAGTTAACAGTTAGTGACCCTGAACTTTGACATATACATTTAAGAGTTAATTTTTTCTTTTACATTGCACTATTTAGGGAGAGATGCAGAAAATTTTCATGGGAGGGTGGGTTGGTTGCGACCCAAATTTGTACCTTTTCTACTCCAGATAGGGCATTGAAGATCATGCACAAAATGACAAAATATGACCCTTTTTCGTTAAAGGTATAAAAGGGGGGTGGGGTGGATTTGTTCTAAAGAGCACAAAGAACTAATAACATATCTTTCGACTTTTGAATGCACTTGCCAACAGACAATTTGGCACATACAATTTTTTTAGCTCATCTTTTGAATAGCAACATCAATACATGTAAATGTATGAAATATTTGATCCACATCCTGTGTTCGATGACTGATGATCTCCAGTTATGTTGTACCTGTGGTATTTTCATTTTCAAAGCAGAAAAATTGTTTAAGTCATCAAATGTTTCACTACATTAAACGTCACACTAGTGCTGCTCACAACTGAATTATTTCATGCAATGTCCCCAGTCTCGATCTGTCTGTATTGATCACGTCTGAATGGAAGAAAGCCCAGTGACCTTCTGAGGGTCATTTACTGGTCATGTATAAGTAATGTCTATGTATTAAAAGATACAAGAAATCTCTGGTTACAGGTTGAAAATCATTTCATCTCAGTTAGGCATAAGCTCTAAAAGTCAAATGATTTACTCTTTCAATTGAAAGTAGAAATCAAATGTATGCACACGAGGCCCAGCTAGCACACACTGATGGACATGCAAGGATAGCTCTCCAAAGGTCACCTGTTAATTATTGCTAATGATAGCCAGAAGAGATACACCTCTAAAGTTTCTATACAGAGTTTGAAATTAAAACTTATTCAAGCACAGCCTTCATGGTTTTTAATCAAATCAAACAATTCACAGTTGCAAACAATTCAGTTTCTAAAACCTATGGTAGAACAACCGTACTTTATTATTTTGTTTTCTTCAGAAGCATACAAAAACCTTTGAGAGACATGTAAACCCTTTTCATCACACAACAGTACTTATAATTTCCAGATTTATAATGCAGGTTCTGAAAAACGATTTGACCTCGTAGTACAGGTTGATAGTTATATATGCAAATCATGTCGGTCAATCACTAGCTGCAATAATGTAGTCAAATCCGATTTTTTTTATTCTGACGTTTTCGGGATAGGGCTACAATTCTATAGGATCTCTATAATGGTGCAAAATAATTTTATGAATAACCGATTATAAGCTCCATGTATTAGCTAGTTCCAAATGTTGTTTACACCAAAAGGAGTACCAACTTTGTGCTCGGACATGTCTAACAGTGGTGTTTTTCATTAAATATCATGTACAGCATGCAAAATTCTTCTTCTCCTCTGCCATCTTGTTATCGCGAGAGCTCGTAGGTGGATCTACTGTAAAACCTAAACATTGACAATCTGCGTGAAAATGTAGTTATTCAAGCCACTCTGACAAAGAAAGGAAAATCATATGGTTGCAGAAAGAATTTACACTCTGCTGTTCTTTTTAAAAATTGATATTAATAAATTTAAACCTTTTCAATACCGATGAAATAGCTTTCTCCTCCGTACTCGTCCATTGATGTAAATACTCCCTTATATGGCATATGCAAATAACTTGACAATCGGAAGTTGAAACATCAGTACATTAAACATGGCGCACAAATATGAATCGAAAAATTGGGATAAATCGAAATTGCTGAAAACGGTAGAATAGAGCCTCACAAATCGTAAGTTGCAGGTTGTAAATTTATATATTGACTAACAAACATGAAATATCATTTTATTTACGTAAAGAAATTCAGCAAATGATTAGAATGATCGAAAATGTTGCGGGAGTAATTCACTCCCGCATTTGCACCATTACAGATATCCTAAGGAGTTGTAGCCCTCGATGCCCCCCTCCCTTCCGAAAAAAAAAGTGGAGAGGGCCACATTATATTGTAGCTAGTCGATCGCATGTATCCATGCACCACGTAAACAAAATAACGATTGACATCCTTTTACGTTGGCAATGCTGTTAAAATGATGGTAAAGGGCATGCAGTTGCAACCAAAGCTTTTCCAGGAGGAGTTCGTGTTTTTTATGAAGTGAATGTAAGCGGCATGATCGAACTTTGAAACAGAAATTTCAAGTGACTGGAGGGAAAGTTTAATTCCCCAAACCATGATGGAGCAGATGACGTCAAACACTAACAACATGAAAAACACAAAATCGCACGTGCTGACCTAGATACAAAATTGTCAACTTTCTAATTTTACTACAAACGTTATTCAAGTCCATCATAATTATTCCTGTTTCATTTGTTGTAGTAATATAATGACATCATTTGCTATTAAGATTTTAAGATCAAAATTTCAATTTATAGCTATCACATTGTCGTGTTTATTCTGAGATCTTATCACTTGCGCTCAAGGACATTTTTCAGACAATGCATTGAGGATATAGGCTGACCTCGAAATGAAAACAATCACATGAAATGGAAAGTAGTTAAAAATGTGTTTATTGATAGTTGTGTGATATATAGAATCTTAATTAACACTCGTGCTTATGGCATATGAAATTTATGATAATCGCCAAGGCTCGGAAAATATTAAAACCGGCAACACATATATCATAAATTTCATAATTACCGCAATTCACCTTTGAATTAGAACGCTTTGTCCGATATAGTATTGCGTTGTGTGATGACACAATTGAATCTGTTTGTAATACAATTGCGAAATGCAACAGACACTCTCATTGGTCCATATGTATAAGTCCGCCCAAATTCCCTTATACGGGAGTAGTCAGCATTTGAAAGCATGAGAGCCAGATGCTAGATTGGAAAAAAACTTCAAAGGAAGAAAGAGAAAAAGTTGTATTCTTGTGTTGTTGTCTCATAACTTTAATATCAAAAAAATTCCTAACATATTTTCCTACTATACTTGTGTCCAAACATACCTTCAAATATTTATTAAAGCCCCAAAACTCGATCACAGCTTTTGATGATTTTGTTCGTAGACGTAGCGCCATGTTAGGTAGCCAGTCAATTCGAATTCCGGTTCATATCCATACTAGCACAATAGCGTCTAGATGTGTACTAATACCCCACAAATATTTTAGCTAAATAGTTTAGATAATATACCACCCCAGTCCCATTAAATGATAATTATTCAAATAGCTAAACTCACGGCAATGCGGCTTTCATTAGTCATGAGCGGCCGCGCCAGACGGTCTCCATTGAATGGGCTTATGTAGCATTTTCGTTAATCAAGAGCTTATTTTACCTTTACAAAAACTGGTACAAAAAATGTTTTAATTTCTATTAATTATTCGTGTTGATAATAAATGAAGAGCGAATACATAACATACAACCGATTTTATGAATAGATACCAATAGCAAGAGTTCGAATTGACCGGCTACCTAACATGGCTACGTCAACAAATGAAATCATTTGAAGCTGCGAGTTTTTGGGCCGTGTGTGGCTTTAATGAAAATTTAAAGGTATGTTTGGACACAAGTATATAGTAGGAAAATATGTTAAGATGTTTTTATATTGAGTTTATGAGACAGCAACACAAGAATACACCGATTTCAGGCCTCAATCGTCCGCAGCTTTTTGTGACCCGTAAATCGAAGGTTTTTATAAGGGGTGGATCTTTTCAGAGAGCTATGTTCATTTCTCCAGCTACACTGACTCCGCTCGAGAAAGTGGGCGGGCTGTAATCGGCCAATGAAAACTCTTGTTGTATTACATCAAACATGTCATTCAAATTGTTCAATCGTCTCATTCAATTGTGTCGTCACACAACGCAATACTATATCGGGTAAAGCGTTCTAATTCAAAGGTGAATTGCGATAAGCCATAAGCACTTGTTCATGATTCTTTATTATAAACCTCTACAGGTTTGGAATATCAGTATGTAATTGTCACGCAAATGCTTAACCATGCAGGTATTCTACCATAATTAGTTCAAACATCTAAGAGACTCCAATAAATATGCTAAGATCTAAAATCTATTCAAGACTGATATCTGGATTTTCGCTAGTCAGTGCGGACTATAGCGCTATAGAGAGTTTACTAGTCTGACATGTTTTTTTTTTTACTAGTCTCGGATTTGCGGATATGAGGTAATTTTGAACCCTGCCATATGAATTGTTAGTATCATTCAAGTTTAGTGATCTAAACTTCATTGCTAACTGCTAGTAACTCAAAATTAGATGATCTCTAGAACTTCTAGTTACAGTATAGGGCATCACTCATGATTCCTTACATTTTCATTATGTTCATTGACCAGGTAGTTTCTAAGAATATGAAAATATTCAAATGTGTTTAAGTAACAGACAGTGCAAGACTGACGGGCATCCAGGGTGACTCAGTTGACCAAATAATTTTCC
This sequence comes from Ostrea edulis, assembly GCF_947568905.1. NCBI lineage: Eukaryota > Metazoa > Mollusca > Bivalvia > Ostreida > Ostreidae > Ostrea > Ostrea edulis. The sequence goes on along the minus strand of NC_079165.1, from coordinate 19,608,892 downwards.
AAGGTTTTTCTTATCTACAAGACTATCTTTTCCTCCCTACTAAGAATTTTTTCTCCCACTCATAAAGAGTAATATTTTTGATCTAAAGAGAAATTCTTGGCTTCAAGGGAATGTTCCCAACCCGTTAAAAAAAAACTTGAATATCACATCACAGTGCTGGAGCCCATAGAGAAGGAAAACTAATCTTAGTCAAACAAAAAATCAATATGAACAAATGTTCCGAGAGTCAATAGTCAATAGTGTATTCTATACAGCCGTATCACCTCCCTCATTCATGATGTCCGTATCAAATGTTCTAGTATCATTCAGAAAAGGGCTCAGAGGCCAGTGCATTTTCCAACACTGATTAGTAGTCCAGACGATTATCATACAATGTGTAATACCCTGTCATTAACAAATTATTTAACTCTGACAAAAAGATTTTCACCATGTATAAAAAGAGCTTGAAATGTGGATTAAAAGCCATAGACAACTTATTTGGGGTGGGATATGATACACAGACCTTACGATATCATGACATCTCAATACATCAATTATGCAATACAATACATGTATCTCAATATCATAACAAATCATAATATTGTAATAAAATGAGTATTTATTTATCTTTCGGCTTTGCAATTGATAATGTTCCCAAAATGATTCATATGTACACGCGGTGTTCTCAATCTCCATATCAGACAGCAGAGTTTGAAATTACCTCATGTCAGTAAGTCCGAGATCATATGGCAAAAAAATGTTGGACTAGTAAACTTTCTATTGCACTAGTTCACACAGACTAGCGAATATCCAAATATCAATCTTGAATTCCATAATATTTTAACAACTTTGTCCAAGTCTGTTAGATGTTTAAACTAATGGTTGAATACCTGAATGGTTTAAAGCATTTGCCTGACAATGACAAGCTGACTTCCAAACACAAGGAGGTTTGCAAAAGGGAATACTTGTGCCTCTCAAAGGTTATTGTATTCTAAAGAAAACAAAATAAAGTATGGGTGTCTACATTTCTACTGTAGGTGTTAGAAACTGAATTGTTTGCAACTGTAAATTGTTTGGTTTGATTAAATACCATTGGATAAAAATGAATTTAGTTTATTCTATATGATATAGTGGATGGACTAGTGATATGCTTTGCAGGCTAGTGAACATTAATAGTCACTAAGTCTGTATGGACTAGAGCTTGAAAAAGTTAATAAAAACCATGACCAATAACTATTTTTCATGCTCGCACAAAATGACAATAGTGAATAAAATGCTGTAAACAAGTTAATTTGGTGCATATGTAGTTTGGCGCAAATACAAGTGCCAAGACAATGGCGCTAATTATAATTTTAGCACACTAGCAATTTGTTGGAAAATAAATTTGGTACAGAGTTTGTGGTTTCATCCATGCCTATTGTTTTTCTCCATGGTCAGTCCAGCTTATGCTCAATAGCTTCCGATTGATTTCTAACTCAAGTACTAGTGTATTGCGAACAAAGAATGTTAGAGTGCACTGAAAAAGGAATTCGAAGTTTGGTATGCTGATTTCTTTCTGGGAAAGCCAACAGAAGTGTGTCTTCCGCATCTCTCAAACTCTTCGTCCTGAAGCCAGTCTATTAAGCCATGTGGCTTGTCCAGGTGAAATCAAAGACAGAATGGACTTGCTGAAGTCCTTTGACAAAATGGGAATTCTAAATGCATTGGCGTACATTTTATGTTGTTTTTACACGAGTATAGTTCTGACTGTATTTATCTTACTGCAGACTTTTAGTAAGTGACGATTTTTTGGTATCTCCCAGTGTAATATGATATGTAAAATTGGTCAAATAAATGATTATGCAATTGTAATTTTTTGTGAAACATTAATGTTTTGTTTGGAGTAAATAGAGAATTGCAGAGGTAATACAGGTCTACATGAATTACCATCGTGGACAACCCACATGCTTCATATTGAGGCACTATATAAGGTGATAATGGGGGCCGGAGGTGTTAATAATAAATATACAATAAAATGATCCCTGTTTATCTAGCAATATTTAAATGTTAAACATTCACTGTTGTTTACTTGTCTTAGTGTGTATACAAAATACCCTTCCAGTATGGGTATGGTAGTCAACAACAGAACGACCTGCTACTTTTTGAAAAATATCAACAAGAGGTTAAAAATATTTAATTCTTAACATTTTCAAATTTATCATGTTTATGAAATTTAGTAATAAAGTGTTGGAGGAAAGAAGGCTTGCATTACAACCACTGACCATTTCAGCCCCACCCTTAATATACCAAAACCCCTGTCCCTGGGATCATCAAATTTATAATTTTGGTAAAGGACTACCCGCTCTTTCTATATATCCATTTAGTTTCAATATTGAATCAATATCACTAAAGAAGATGTTACTCACATGCTTTACACATAAACACTATATATATATATTATATATATATAGATCATTAAATTTATGATTTTGGTAGAGGTCTTCCTGCTCTACATCACTATGCATTTATTTGTTCTTAGAGATGTTTGGTTGTATAGAGAAGTAGATTTTTGAAAACTGGTTTATTTTTGGCGGTTTTTGCCCAGCCCCGGGGTGCAGGAGTCCTTATATTTACGATTTATGTCTCCCTTATCCTAAAGATGCTTCATACCAAATTTGAAGAATTTGAATGGTAGTTATCAAGAACAAGTTAAAATGTTCAATTATTAATGTATGGTAACAGATGTTAACCAATTGCAATAGGTCACCTGAGTTTACTGTGACCTTCTACAGTAAAACTAACCAGACTTATTATACATGTATGTAGTATACATTCCAATAGGCATCAAAATAATTTCAGAAAAATCAACCTTAAATATTAAATACTGTCATTGATACGGAAAATATGTATCAATATTGTATCAAAGCTTTTAGATTTGACTGCATATTGATTACATCAATGATATTTGATGACCTACCTGCAGTTGGGAGGTGGGTCTATTGTGATTTCTGCCAATTCTTTTTGAATCCTAAAATGTAACAAAATCATATGTTTATAAATATGAAAAAAACCCCACTTATTTCTTCAATTCTTGTATTCCTAAGTAAAATGACTGCCTCTGTGATCAAATTGCTTGTCTGAGTCAAACCATCATGCATTCATCAAATGTAATTAAAATTTCAATTTCAAGATTATTATACACTAAAACATGGTTATAGCAAACCTCCAGGGCCAGCGAAAAACAGTTCATTATAACCAAACTTTTTTGTATCCAATAAAATTTCCAGTATTTTTCTCTCAAAGGGGAATAAATATCACATCGCAAAAGGTGTGAATTCATTATGAGTGTGTTTTACTGTGTCACACACACAAACACAATGACTTTATAAATGTCACTAAATACAGTGTGACTCCGTTACCAGGGTGACTATGGAGAACTGCACACATAATCACGGATAATCACTATTTCATCTGAGTTACAAACATTTCCATTATCTATTAGTGTTACACATTAATGAAGATGTACAGTCTTCACGAAAACATTTAAAACTTGCTGGCCAGTCGGACCAGTGAACTGTCTGAATTTACTGGCCCACACTGAAATTTACTGGCCCCCTAAATTTTCATATGTTTATCACATATATTATGGAATGCATTGTAAAAGTGTACAATTAAATAACCGAAACTATGGTTATTACTCGTATTCATATCCACCCTAAGACATCCTTTCTGTCGATACCAGAAAAACAACACCGTAAACAGTATTTTTTCTTTCTCTTCGCCAGCAAACAACAAGACTAAAAATTCACGTATTTTTCACAAACATGAAAACAGCCCGAACGCACCTTAGGAAGTAGCCTTCTCTAAGATAATTAAACTATAGAAATTGCATAAAATCAGAGATAACTGCAATTGACTAAGTTCATTTTAATTGGACAATGCCATAAACCAGCAATTACCGGTGTGCGGTGCGATACTGAACATGGCCATTTTTGTTGTTTCAACAAGTTGTTCGTTTAATATTCACGTGATCAACGTACAAGTTATTTTGACAATTACAAGTATAGTTATCGTTCTTTACGAAATAAACAAACCACGATGTCCAAACACTTACTTTATGTGTTATTTTTTTTATTTATTTTTATTTTGATGGAAAATTTAAGCAAATAAGACATTAAGAATATCTAAATCCAACATTATATTTTATGTGACTTACAAAGTCTACAAGCCCATCGGACTTCCTGATTTTTAATTTTCACTGACCCGACTGTAAAATTCACTGGCCTTGGTCTTCGGACCACTGAGTTTTCATGAAGACTGAGATGTAGTTTCACTGGCAATGGTGACGTCTCCATACGAGTGAAAAAATTCTCGAGCAACGTTAAACAATATTCAATCAATCACAATGCAATGAAAGGGGAGAAAATCAAGAGCTCAGAAGAAAAATATAGGGTGGGGGCGCATTTAAAAATCTTTTTCTCATGATCGGGGATCAAAGTTTTCCATGCAGATATATATAAAAAAAATCTACTTCAAGAACCACCGGACCAGAAAAGTTTTACATAAAAGTTTTTTCAAATCATGCCCCCCCCCCCCCCCCCTTATGCACACTCTTAGTCATACTGGTGTTGAGGCATCTCTGTGTTGTGTAAATTCAAGTTTGGTTAGGTTGTGACTGTTTGGTGCTAGGTTTGGGCCACAATATAGGGTCAAGTTTTTTTATTGGAATAATTAAAAATCTAAAATAAAATCTTTTGAAATTCACAACCGGGCTAAGATTACTCAATTGAGTGATATGGTCCATGGGCCTCTTGTTTCTAGTTGTTTTGGATCTTAGTCAATCAAAAAGTTTGAAATTATTTTTCATATCTAATAAAGCAGTATACTGTACATATTATATTCTGTTGTGTAAAAGGAAAACTCAATCAGTAAATACAATCACTCCTGAAAACAAATGTAACATGTAAATACCTTCCCTCCAGAGTGACATTTCAGGTGAAACAGTCGTAGCAAACTAACTATTATTCAAAAGCAAGTGAATGTAAACAATAACCTATTTTAATGCCATGCAGTCATAAATTTACTTCTTGAAGTAAATATTCAAAACAAACTGACATAAAGCTCTTGTTTGCAGAGTACTGAAACTTGTATCTAATATCTAAATTTAATTCTTGGACATGAGATCCTGTCTGGAAACAAAATGTCTTTGTTATAATATCAGAATTAGTGGTGTGGTCATGTCCCAATACAGAATTTTTATGATTTTATCTTTGGTACCCCTTTTGATAAAGTTTAAATACTACCACACTAAAATCATGTTAATAGAGAAAAATGTTTAGAATGAAAAGTGGAGAATTATACAATAATAATAATAAATTTAAAATTAACTTTAGTATGAAGTAGTCAGGAAAAAAAAAATTTAAACCCCTGTAGAGAGATTCAAACTGAAACTTACAGATTGTTTTGGTATCACATTAACCAGTAAACCTACTGAGCTGCTGGGCAATGAAGTTTTAAAGGACAAGAAATATGTTACTATTATTCAGTTTTCTACTGCTGTTTTGAAAAGAAGGTTGTTTGTGATGATGATTCATGTTACTTCCTTTGAATAACAATGCCTATACAGAAATGATTTAATAAAATCTAAAAAACAAAAACAAATTTCTTTCAATTGTTCCACAATATTCTCTGAAGCATGGAGAACACCATACCATGATGGAAAACAATAAAACACTAGGACAATTATGTCATGACTGAACAAATCATTGTCACTTTCCAATACTGTTAGATTTCTTTCAGTATCAAACATACATACATATAAGTGCAATCAGGAGAATCTCGAATAAACATTGTGCTCTTAGGACTATCTCGTATTAACATTGTGCTATTAGGACTATCTCGTATAAACATTGTGCAATTAGGACTATCTCATATTAACATTGTGCTATTAGGACTATGTCGTATTAACATTGTGATCTTAGGACTTAATATCTCATATAAACATTGTGCTATTAGGACTATCTCGTATAAACATTGTGCTATTTGAACTATCTCGTATTAATTAACATTGTGCTATTTGGACTATCTCATATTAACAGTGTGCTATTTGGAGTATCTCATATCAACATTGACGTGCTATTTGTACTATCTCATATTAATTATCATTCTGCTATTGGACTATGTTGTATTAACATTGTGCTACTTGGACTATCTCGGGAGGTTGTGACTAAATTTCAGAGCAATACCTGTGACCATAGCCCCCCAAAAATCTGGAAAACTGTTTGACTTACTTCTACCCCTAAAGTACTGTAGCCAATCCAGCTGAAATGTTGACTGCACTTGTCTTCCTCTGAGAGGAAGCCTTTGACTAAATATCAGGGCAATATCTGTATCCGTAATGGAAAAAAAGTCCGGAAAACTGTCTGACTTATTTTTAGTCCAATAGTAGGTCAAGGATGGACCAATCCAGCTGAAATGCAAACTGAACTTGTATTCCTCTGAGAAGAAGCCTTGGACTAAATATCAGGGCAATATCTGTATCCGTAATGAAAAAAAGCCCAGAAAACTGTTTGAACTACTTTTAGTCCAAATGTAGGTCATGGACGGACATACCAATCCAGCTGAAATGCAAACTAAACTTGTATTCCTCTGAAAGGAAGCATAATATGTGTAAATTTCACGGTATAATATCTGTATCAGTAAGGAAAAAAAGTCCAGAAAACTGTTTGACCTACTTACAGTCCTAAAGTAGGTCAAGGATGAACAAATCCAGCTGAAATGCAATCTCACTCTTACAATTCTTGAGGGAGATATCGTGACCAAATTTCAAAGTTGTACATGCATCCATTACAGAAAAAAGTCTGGAAAACATGACCCCGGACGGACGGACAGCCATCCAGTGCCATAACATAATACGTCCCGTCTAATGACAGATGTATAAAAGCTTTTAAAAAAGGTAGGGAAGAAACAAAGCAGTACAATTGGATACGCTTTAGTTACTTTGCACAGAAAGTGTTTGTCATTTGAGTTTCAAAAAATAAATAGATTTTCAAAAAGAGAAGCCATTATTTTTTTTTGGAAAGTTGGTCAGGGCTACAGGATATAAGATTAGGTCTATAGTATATATCATTTGAGGTAGACCCACTGGACTAGTGCTCAAAAATGTATATGTCAAACCCTGTTGAATTAATCTTACACATACAATTAGGGCAAGTAAAATTTTCTTTGGGTTACCAAATTTTGAGCTCTCACTTGCCCTAAGGGCTTTTGTTTGCAAATAAAGGATTTTAAATCAAAATTTCACTCTGATCTGCATCATCGCAAACCCCAGGTTATTGTTTCATTTCATTCCACAACCCACAGGTTTGTGGAACGGTATGAAACAAAAACCCCGTGTTTGTAGAGTGGAATCAAACAACATCCTGTGGTTAGCGACAATGTGTGATTTGATACATATACTTTATTAATATCTCATAAAACATGCCAAGACTCAGATTGATGTTCTAAATTTTGTAAATAAAAAAATATTTATCAAAATTTTAAAAATGCTATTGTTGAATAATATTTTTTTTTCAATTTATGGCTAAATCTTCAAGAAACAAGTCAATTAGATAAAAGATATAGGCCTGGTAGAAAAATATAATGAAATAAAAGGACCAAAATTTCGAGATTCAAATTTGAACCAACTTTAAGGAGATCGAGTTGTCTTTCAGAATGTTTTTAAAAAATATAATAATAGCTGTATTCACCTACTAACACTCTTTCAGCAAAATTCAATTTGCAACCAATTTTTTTTTTTTCAACTTCTGTTAGAATATATCCACTAGGCTAGGCCCTATATGTACTCAATGTTTACAGGTCTATGAAAAGGCTTGTTTGACCTTTTGACCTTTTTGCTGTTAAAAATTATTGCACATTTCTCACTTATTGTACGTACCATTCTAGTATGGTTTAGGTCAAATGAAGTTTGTTACCCAGAGACTCATTTCGTAAAAAAAATACTGAGGTATGTATCACTGGTTTTCAGAACAAAGGCAAAATATCTTATATGCAAATGAGGTACGTTTCTCAACGGCCTTGTACACCGTGCTGAAATATCATCCCCACTCAAACACTACAAACACATAACATACACCAAATCTGGAAATAACCTATTCAACGATGCTTCATATTTACCTTTTCAGACTAGTTCCTGTGGGTTTGAAAGCTTTCGACGAGGACTTGGGGACGGGGGGTTCCGGCACCACTGAAGTACTGGGTCCATTCGCTTCTGCGGGGCTATCGGGGCCTGAGCTGTGAGTTCCTTCATTATTCTGACCCCCACGGGATCGTCTACCCCTACCCCTTCCACTTCCCCGATCTGAAGACATTCTTGGCTGTCAAAAGATCAAACGAGTAGATAACTTGATCGGTGTCTCTATCGATTTTCATCAACGTTGTAGAAATTATGGCATCATTACAAGAAAATATTTCATTGGCACAACACAGTAAATTAATACGACAATTAATACGGTGTGGCCAAAACCGATTAAGTATTTTCACTATGAAAAGTTACAAAGTGGGTATAAAATCTACGCAAGCACTCGTCATGTAAAGCGGACTCCGTGACCGATGATTGTAACAAAGGGTTTAATTTCAGAGCCAAAATACATTCGTTCAGTCAGCAGTGAACATTTCCAAAATTAGTACAGGTATTGAAAAACATCTTACCTACCTATTTACAAGAAAACCGATGTAAAGAATCCCAATAAATACAGAAAATTCTAATGAAAATATTAGTTTATCTGTAACATTAAAAACGTGCGATTTGCCGATGAGTTCTCCGTTCCATTTAACGCCCTCGTTCGTATAATTTTCTCTTGCAAACCTTGTAAATCAACAATATAGTTTCGTTTAATTGCAATAAGAATAATCTTACCATTAATATAAAATTTCAAAAATTATAATTTGAGTTGATTGATGACCAAGAATGACAAAATTCTCTTAGTTTACACACTGAATATTTAAGGAAATATGGGGAGGTCAATCGAAAAGCCAGATCTTAAGCAATGATTAGCTTCGCGTACTTTATTTATAGTGTACACAGTGAATAACAGAAGTTATGTACCAATTAACACATTGTGATATTTTCAACATAATTCTGTTGAAAAAAAAAATCTATGTATATATATAAACAAACATATCCAGAACATATATGTCAATTCTAGCCGCTTCGCTAAATATTGGGGAAGAAAGGAATCGGGGCTTTGCATGAATACCTTTTCAAAAATATCGAACTAATTATATTAATGCAAGTCTCTGATCAAAATCAATCCCAGGGCCGTAAATTACATGGAGGCAGAGGAGGCAGCTGCCTCCTCCAACTTTTGAGCCAAAAAAAAATTAAAATTTAAAGTTCATTAGAATTTATGTTGTTTCCAATAACTAAGAACATGATACCTCCCTTAAAAAGCATTCCAAATCTTTCTTTTAGAATGAGTTAGTCAAGTAACATCTTAGAAGGCCCTAGAATCAAGGATTTTGCACGAAACGTGTTCAGTGTGCACAAAATGTGCTGGGGGCCTGGGCGGCCCCCAGACCCCCGCCTAATTTCCTGCCTCCTCCAAATTGAAGGTTAATTTACGGCCCTGCAATCCAAGAGATTCGAGCTTCAATCTAATTAAAATTACCGTATTTATAGCTAGTTTATAGCTAGATTATGCCAGGTTTCAATTTGTTATTTTTTAAAAATTTATAATCATGACATTCTTTGATATTTTATACCTGAATGAAATGAAAAGTCATATAGTGTACAGCTAACGTGGGGCATTGCAATAGGTCCCCGTCCGTCGTCCCCTGTGGGTTGACAATTAAATTCTTCTTAAAAACTAAGTAATTTGGTATGAAGCTTCTTCGGAGCTTCACTTCTGGGGCCATAGGGGCAGGTGGTTTCCACACATGCAGAGTAGGAGACCCTCTATGAAAATTTCAATACCCCGGGGCAGGGGTTTAGTTAAAGGACGGGATCAAAGAGGGCATATAATGTTAATAACAGGCTTCTTTGATCTTTTCTTCTGTTGACACCGAATAAAAATCGATTGCGTGTATTCAGGAAGATCAGGGCGTCTTCTGTCAAAATTGGCTCCTGATGCATGGATTCAGGTACTAGGGCGAGGCCAAAGTCTAAAACGGATAGATTATAGTTTAAACATGTTTAAGATTTTTCCTCTTTAGTTCTGCTAATATTACATGTAAACTGAATGCATATTTAGAAAGTACGAAAGCCGGATAGGCTCATTTTTGAAAAGTGGTGGGGGGGGGGGGGATCTAACTCGTTATATAACGAGATACTAATTCGTTATAAAGAGATAATTAACTCGTTATAACGAGCTAAAATATTTTTTTACTCTTTCAAAATGAACCTAGCCGGCTTTCGTAAGAAAGACCATAAAGTTGTCTGTAAAATTTTTAAATTTCAAGACCTCCAGGGCAGGAGTTTGGGCCCTAGTGCGGAGGCCAAAATGGTAATAATGTCTAAATAATTAATGTTATAAAATCCTTTTTAGCTCACCTGAGCCAAAGGCTCAAGTTAGCTTTTCTGATCAAAATTTGTTCTTTGTCTGCCGTCGTCGGCTTCGTTGTAAACTTTTCAGATTTTCATCTTCTCCAGAACCACCGGGTCAATTTCAATCAAACGTGGCTAAAAGCACCCTTGGGTGAAGAGCTTTCAAGTTTGTTCAAATGAAGGTCCATGCCCCCTTCAAAGGGGAGATAATCACGTAAAAGCAAAATTAGGGTAGGGTCATTAAAAATCTTCTTCTTAAGAACCACTGGGCCAGAGGAGCTGACATTTACATGAAAGCTTCCTGACACAGTGCATATTCACGTTTGTTCAAATCATGGCCCCCGGGGGTAGGTTGGGACCACAATAGGGAATTAAAATTTTACATAGAAATATATAGGGAAAATCTTTAAAAATCTTCTCCACAACCAATGGGCCAGAAGAGCTAACATTTACATGAAAACTTCCTGACATAGTGCAGATTCAAGTTTATCAAATCATGGCCCCCGGGGGTAGGATGGGGCCACAATAGGGGATCAAAGTTTTACATACAAATATATAGGAAAAATCTTTAAAAATCTTCTTTTCAAGAACCATTAAGCCAGAAAAGCTGATATTTACATGAAAGCTTCCTGACATAGTGCAGATTCAAGTTTGTTCAAATCATGGCCCCCAGGGGTAGGATGGGGCCACAATAGGGGATCAAAGGTTTACAAGGGAATAAATAGAGAAAATCTTTTAAAATCTTCTTTTCCAAATAATCTTTTTGTTATTAAGATATCAATTCAAATACATATCTTCCAATTACTTATGAATATCAATCATCACTCATCGTGTAGAAATATCTAACGTATGAAGATTTGGTGTAATGCATTGGATTAATTTTTCTTCTTCATGTAAACGAAAGAAATACTTTGAAAAATAAATAAATAATTTTTTTGAAAATTCATGAGGGTATGAACTGTGACACATTATGCCAGAATACTTCCTAATCATTCTATCTAAATTTATTGTTCACACCCCCATGTGTATTCAAAAATAAGATTAATTCTTAATATTTACATTTTACTTTTTGTCCGATGATTCCCAGCCGTTAGAATAGTCGTACTATATTTTATCAAGATTTAATTAATAATATAAAATAATAAAAAAAATTGTGAGATATATATATATTTATTTATTTATATATACAGTGTATATAAAAGTATTAGAATGGGTATGCACAAACGAGGAAATACATCTTCTGGTTTGGTAATGAGTGTGCCTATACCAAGAAACAATAAGCAGTGTACTAAATTTTATTTTCTGCTGATGACTCTCGCCCGTCGTCAGATTATCAGCCATTTCCGGGAACAACAAATTCATTGTTCGCGGAAACTGTTGAAAAATTATAAAAACAAAAAGAAGACTAGGGGTCATAGTGCTTGTTTCTGAGCTACTTGACCTTTTTGCTTTTAGAATATACTTTTGATTTATGCGCATTTAAACTAGCTTTGTCTGTTGTAGTCAGCACATTATCATGGTAAGAAACACAAATCAGCCATTACCGAAATCAATGCACACTCATGTCAACTAACAATAAAAAGTTTATACCTGTAGATAGAATTTAAAGAGTTTAAAAGAACGGTCTAGGATATTGTCAGTCTTAAAGATTTCAAATGAGTTGCAGTGAAGATGAAGATGGAAAGGCTTTTTCATCCACCTGTCACAGAATGCAGTCCATTTCTAACCCTTACAAACTCTAAATTTACATTTTAAAAATTTAAATGGAAGTGCACTTTTTATCAAAATGTAGCTATTTAGGCCAGTAAAACATACAGTATTTTGTGCGGTTGTGCTCAAATGCGGAGGAGCTAACTATTTTTATTAAGATCTATACTCAGGCCACTAAGTTTGAAAATGCCCAGTAAGACTACAGTTTTGTCATCACATAAACTAACAGCTGAGACTGAAAGATATAGAAATTGTAGAAAATATATTGTCATACGTGTAAACTGTTTAGAGGGTAATAATCGTTTTATATTTCGAACCTATAAAGAACAATGTACAATGTATTGTTTTAAAGGTACGATCATCTTTCATAACTAATAAATGGATGACGTAAATTTTGTAATCATGATATCGTGTGTGTTTGTTTGTTTGTTTGTTTTTGTTGTTGTTTTTTTTTTACATTTTGAAGGGTTGATCAGATAAAAACTATGAAGAATTGTTTTAGCACACTAAAACTAACTGATGTCCCCCTTCCATTTGCAATAAAGTTTTGTAACATTTTAGGGATAATCTTAAAAGTGGAAAATTAAGAGTTACGGTACATAACAGTCACCTATATATGTGTTTCAACCAAGGAACAGTGTTGTGAACATATGATAGTAAATTAAATTTACCAACATAGCAAATATCAAAGGCCTATTGTCAAGACAAAAAAAAATATGGACAAAAAATTGCCCCCCCCCCATACTATCATTTGACCTTTACATAAAAGGTAAAGGACAAATGTCATCAAATATGTCATGCACCACGCTGCCTTATCATGGCATACCCACATACCAAATATCAAAGGCCTATGTCAAAAGACAAATAAGTTATGGTCCGGACAAAAAATGCCCAAAATTTCTTTTATTTGACCTTTACATAAAACGCCTGGTCAAGGTCAAAGGTAATCAAAAATGCAACACGACACACTGTCTTATCATGATATACCCACATACCAAATATCAAAGGCCTATGTCAAAAGACAAAAAAGCTATGGCCCGACAAACTTTGTAAGAGGCGGAAGAAGATGCAGAATTAAAAAGAATTCACACTAAAACAATGTCTCTCTTCTGTGAAGGGGAGACATAATAATGCACTATAGGAAGTTTTAAAAATTTTCATCACTGCTTGATTTATTTCACTTTGAATTTTACATTGCAGCCTATAAGAAGAGCATGTTTCATTAAAACATTTAAAAAAGAATTTGTATTTTCATACAAATCTCCTATAAAAAGTTACAGAAACTTCCTGTTTATAGAAATATGAAATAAAATTACTCATTTACCCCAAACATTTATCTTTTTCTATCAAGGGTGGATAACTCTTCCAAAAAGTTTCAAGGCTTCTAATCTTTTACCAGTTATGTAGCTTTCATCTCCTTCACTTTCATCATTATTTAACAGTAAACATTCATCTTGATTTAACGATGATAGCTACAAACAAACCCTTTTTTTTTTTTTTTTTAGAAATGATGAAAATGAAAACTAGATTTATGTTCTATAAGTAAAATGACTACAATTTACACTCTGAAATATAATTTATTCCCATATTTTCTCAATTTTAAAACTCCAAAAACAGTGCGGGAAAAATTTGTATAGAGTTTTATAGGCAGGGGTAATATATTCAACTTTTGACTAAAAAAAAAAGAGAATTTATTAAAATCAAACTAAGCCATAGAACATATATCGACCTATGCATCCATTTGTTTTGTTAAGCATCCTTAAATCATTCAGAATTGTTCAATCTCGTTTCAGAACTCGAACAATGAAAACTGTCATGATCCTACAATAAAAAAAATTACACGTATATTTAAAATTACAGGCAATTACTGGTCATTTCACTTGATATTCATTAATTTGCGTTGCACAGTTGGTGACACGCACTTACTGCCGTGTTTGGCTCTTTTACGCTGTCAGTATAAATGGTTACAAACGTCTGCGTTATAGCGAATGAGATCAGCCTCACATTCGTATTTTCCTCCACAACAGCTTTATAATATCCCAAACCAATGCGTCTAACATTAAATACTAGACATGGATGGATTTTAGCAAGTTTATATTTTCTGCGTGGTTGTATCTACAGAGGTGTACTGAAAGTCAGTCATTGTAACCCACTTCATCGAGGGTGGGGTATTAATTTAGGTTCGTCTGTCCTTCTGAAACAGATTGGTTTCCGGGTGAACTCTCAAATACGTGTACTATCTAAGCACCTTATATGTAGAGTCTATGCGTGACTGATGACCCCTTGTTTCTTGGATAGAATTGTCTAGGGTCAAGGTCATAAGTATTAATGAAATATTGTAAGAAACGATCTCAAATAGTGTTTGAAATTTAGCAATGAAAGTTCACAGTATCCATGCCTTGATAATTGCCTCAATATTGTTTTTGAGATATAAAAAATCGAGCTTACTGAGTCATGCAGGAAATGGAAGCCTTTACGGCCAAATGTTATGGTCAATGGATCACATTTGGTAAGAAATTTGAATTTGGCTTCTAGATGATAAATAGTGATTGGACTTTAGCATTGAGAGTCTGCATATGACTCATGGATGACCTCCTATTGTAAAGGTTAGATGTCAAGATCACCGTGTCATTTGTGTCAAAATATGATTTGTTGATGACATCAACATTTTTTAGATATAGGCCTACCTGTTGTTATGAAACACACGTGAACAGTAAATCACATAAGGAAGTCCCATTTTCAAATTTTAATGATACATTCTACAAACAAAACCTTTTCCCTTATATATTTATCAGTTAACTAATGTGAATACTCATCCCTATGTTAAATGGCTAATCGTCACCACCAATACTGCTTGCTATTACTGTTTAAAGTTTTTCAATGTAAATAACTTGCAGCGTGAACTTTACATCTACATTTATAGCAACATCTGATTCCTCATGAACATATTAACATCTGTGAAGGAGAAACTTCACATTTATGTAGCAATATTCCATTATCACCTGCATCATCGTGAAAAGAGAAACACCGTGGAGCATCACCCTTGAATAGCGAGGATGCACCTGCATTTGGTGTTTGTCTCTCAACTGATTCGATATGCAAGAGCTTGTTCTGCGTTTGATCAGTTTTTAAATCAAGGCAGGCTACTGACAAACAAGTTGATGTTGCGTGGGTTTCAACAGTCTCGTTTAAAGTCAGCATTTCACAAATTCTATGGTTGTTATAATGATCTACTCTAGTTTGCCAATATAGCCTGTCATTGGGTCAAATGCTGTGTGACATTTTTTATGCCAATCTTTACAAAATGATTTTTACTACGGATTACTCCATTTACTAGATCGAGATGTGGGGCTCACGGCGGGTGTGACCGATCGACAGGGGATGCTTACTCCTCCTAGGCACATGATTTCACCTCTGGTATATCCATGGTCCATGTTTGTCCAACTCTTAATTTTGTATTCTTTATGGGAGATATGAGATCGATTACTGTCCGTTATCTTCACCTTTTGATGAGGACATGGCATTTTGGGTGAGGGGAATTCAAGTTTGTTAAAATGAAGGGCAACGCCCTTCTCAAAAGGGAGATAATAACGAAATAGCCAAAATACACTTACAAATCTTTAAACATCTTCTTCTCTAGGATCAGCTGGCAAAGGTCAACCAAACTTGAAACAAAGCATCCCTAGGTGAGGTGGATTCAGGCTTGTTTGAATGAAGGGCCATGACCCTTTCAACGTGGAGATAATCACCAAAATGCAAAAATAGGGTGTGGTCATTTAAAAATCCTCTCAAGAACCAATGAGCCAATAAAGTTGAAATTAACATGAAAGTTTCCTAAAATAGTGCAGATTCAATTTTGTAAACATCGTGCACCCCCAACAATAGGGGATCACAGTTTTGCATACGAATATGTATATGGAAATCTTTAAAAATCTTCTGAAGCAAGATAAAATCAATCGATCTTCTCAAGAACCACAATGTCAGAAAAGTGGAATACATGAAAGCTTGTTGACATAGTGCAGATTCAAGTTTAATCAAATCATGGCTCCCGGGGGTAGAGTGGGGCCACAATAGCGATAAAAGTTTTATGAAAAATCTTTTTTGTATATTCATTACGGTTACGGCAATATCCTTCACGTGATCCAATAGTATGTGATTTTGTGACCTTGATCAGGAAGTGTGATTTCTCATAAAACTCTTACCTATTCAATATGTCCTGAACTAGCTAAGTTAGATATTTCATATCATGTGTATAAATTACTTATGGCAAGACATTTCGTTTTATATCATGTCTTTTTGACCTTGAACTCTGAGTTTGACCTACTTTTAAGAAAATATAACATATCAAACGGATTACTTCGTTTACCTGATCAAGATATGGGGCTCACGGCGAGTGTGACTGATCAACTGGGGATGCGTATTCCCCCTAAGTACCCGATTCCACCCCTGATGTATCCAGGGGTCCGTGTTTGCCCAACTATCTGTTTTGTATTCTTTATGGGAGTTATGAGAGTGATAACTGTTCATTATCTTCACTTTTCATATCCAATTTTCATACTAACCAAGAATGGCGGGTATTATTTCAGGTAGGGCTTTCATATTTGGTATAGAGATTCTTTATGGCATGACATTGTGACAAAATGGTCTTTGATATTTTAACCTTTAAGTTTTACCTACTTTTAAAAAACCTTACCTATTTAATATCTAAAGTATTTAACGGAGGGCTTTCATATTTTGTATATAGATTCTTGATGGCAATATCTTGTTAAACTTTGTGGTGTTGACCTTGAACAGCGACAGGGCCAAGCTGGCTCAGATGAGCGATGTGGCCCATGAGCCTCTTGTGTTAGTGACTATTAATTTAAGCGGGAAATGACAACAAAAGCTCTGACCCAAAATAATGTGTATCACCTTCGTCGTGCGACAGAATAACGATCGTTCATGATTAACACAAGAACCTGAAAGATGTCAATATTGATATGGAAGACATGCTCCCTCAACTGACGTACTGAAAATGAAAGACGCCCCCCCCCCTTACTTTGATGTCTTGATGATATCGTCGGTGAAACTGAGAAAAATTGTCTGATTTATAAATTTCTTTAAGCAAGATAATTCAAATTTAGTTTGTCAATATTGCCAGGTGTGAACTAAGATATAATCATCTGATAATACGGTGTATAATCACTTTTACCTACTGAATTTAATTCTCGACGTTTGTCCAAAAAATATACCTACCTACCTAAACAAAAACTAAAATGACGAGTCACATTACTCCAACTTCAACCCCAACTTTTTAAGGATGACTTTGAAGCGAACGAAAGTGTTGCTTAAATGCACATGAATTGCTAGAACCGTCCGAAGTTGAATGTGAATTTTCAGATATGAATCATGAAGGATTGCTACGAGATTCGGTTAATATTTCCAGCCGAGCCGAATCTCAACCGAAATTAGGATCGCTTACAGGGATCTGGGAGAATCTATTTGATGCGAAATACGCGATTCTGAGACACAAAATTTGGAATTACCGAAAATCTCTCTCTCGTTCCATTATATCAAGGCTTTTTATGCTATTGCGTGGGATTTGGCCATTAAAGGAGGACTACTACACAACAGTTTGATATGGATAAAAAGTGGAGGATGTGTACAACAAAATTTTGAAATGGTGAACTTTTATACATTTACTTTATTTAGTAAAAAAAATGCAGGTTCAGTAGAAAATAATCTATCTGACAAACACCCCTGCTGGACTCGAACCCGCTGAGCTACTCAGCTAGGCAATTAAATCTATCAAAACGGAATAGACATGTATTGCTAATATTCATATGTCCATTCATGATTTAAAAGGAAGTCAGTCAATATAACGATGTGTTGTACGTCCTTAAGACTTTAAGGACATTTAAGCGACGTTCCTCAATTATATATAATTTTTCCTGACATTTCACTTGCATTTTATACTTAGTTTTTACTAAAAATATTGGTGTAGATTACCATATCTGTTTTAGGGTTAGCATATTTTGATAGGTACTAATTTTTGTAAGTAAAAACATAAAGTAAGCTTTTATGCATCACAGTAAGTTGTATAAATGGAGAATGAGGGAAAATCTTTGGAACAATCGGGTATCGAACCTTGGACCATTGGATTCTAACCACTGAGCTACTCAGACCATTATACAAAGTACTGTAATATTACTACAATATAAGATCTCAACCTATTTCGGAAATCATACAAAAACTCCTCATATCGAGGAGATGAGGAAAAAAAACGTTAGAGAAAATGCTAGAAACCTCGCGTATGTCCTTAAAATGTGTAAACCACTGATAAACCCCTTTGTTATATAGTCCTGGGTTCTATCAGCATTCAGCTAGTGTTACCGGGTGATAACTCAAACAAGCATACCGGTCACAAGGTTTATTTATCACAATCGATCAGAATAACATCATTCACAGATCATCCAAATGTTATCCGATAAATATCATCCAAAAGATTCTACAACAAGTAATAACAAATATTAAACATGCACACATTACATATGACACGACATAAAATCACGGATAGACATGACAAAGAAATAATTCCATATTAAGTTCCATTAATCACATAAATAGAATTGTATTTTCTTCATCAGATCACATCATTAATATAAAATCATAATTAATCAAATTTACTTAATATTCTGCATTTAAAACTAAGAACCTGTCCAGAACATATGATGGCAAGACAAACATATCAAACACCACCTAAACAATACATAACACACTCTTACCAAATATGTGGTATTAGAATCCGGATGGATCTATAGTAATGTGTAGATCTGGTGTATATCTATCAATTAATACAAACATATATATTACTCAAGATTTCTGAAGCAATACACTCATTATGAAATAAATAGAAATAAAATAATCATACTACTCTTACTCTCACTCACTCTATGCATAAAATCCTTAATATAATTAGTAACTGACCTGATTAGTAGATTGTAGTCTGTAAGTCCAAATGTCCAAAGTTTTTAACTAAAGTATGACACAACTGCCCAATTCAATTTCTAAATTCAAACTGAATCTTACACTGACCAAGAACTGTCATGTGACCAATAATTAAGAAACGAACCGATGAACCATGAAAAACAATCCGTAACCAACCTAAACTATAGCTGGCCATAAAGGAAATACTCGAATATTAAAAGTTGTAACCTGTTTGTGTATTTATTGCACATATTAAGCTGATATTATTTATCGTAAAATTAAAAACACTGAACACATGTAGTAATATAAATCAAACATTTTATTATTCCAGACGGGTAAGTATGCTCTACCACACAGGCATCTCAGATCTTTGTTTCGTTTCGGTAGTACATCTTGAGGCATATTTTTACTTTTGCAGTATACGCGTAATTACTTTTCTTCAGTGGATACACGTAAACAAGTCTCTCCCCAGAGTCGTCTTTTGCACGTGACGTGTATTGTTGGCGAAGACAAAGAATGACAACTCTGGGTTAACTTACTCCAGAGATTTCATTTTCTAGGCGTATTAGAAATTTCATATATATATATATATATATATATATATATATATATATATATATATATATGTATATATATATATATAAGCACAAAAACCCAACAACACCCTACTTTCTTAAAGTGTCGGATCTGAGAAGATACAAGGCCAGTAAAGAAATTTATAAAAGCACTGAAAAGGCCACGACACTGATATGTCTCTTGATAAAGACGCGGGTTGCGTCGAAAATTCGAGTTTTAAATAACCAACAGTGTCGTGGCCTTTTCAGTGCTTTTATATATATATATATATATATATATATATATACATTTGTATATATATCCAAATTGTGTTTTTAAAAAAAATCACAGTGTCCGGTATAAAATATTAAAAGAAATAGAATAAACAGTACACAAAGTTATATATATAAGTCAGTCATTTGATATATTCTTTCAGTAAGTTGATAAATTCTGATATATTTTTACACTTACATGTACTTAATTGTCATTGGACATATCGATGCTTTCTAAAAAAAAAATTAATGACCTTGTATCCACAATATGCATCCGACACTTCTAGGTATTGGATACTCTGATTCTACGCAAAAATACTCTGAAGTTGATAGTTTAACACAATATATGTAGTCTATATGGTAATATGTTGGACATCCCAAGGGCACGAATTGTGTTCCGTTATCTGCTGGCCTGTTTTTTTTAAAAAAATATTTTGTATAAGGTTGAATTGATTCAATTATTATATATTTGGATGATTATATTAAACAAATCAAGAAATACTAGTGATGAACAATCTGACGAATCAATACTTGATATCACTAATCTAACTTGTAAAACTAGCTACAGACTGTGTGATATAACTTAACAATTCTGTTGTTTCCCCATCTGAGCTCTTCCTACCACCTTATCACCTGGGGAAGTCACCGAGACACCACCCCTGATACAAGGCACCAAGACACCACCCCTGATACAAGTCACCGAGACACCACCCCTGATACAAGGTACTGAGACACCACCCCTGATACAAGTCACCGAGACACCACCCCTGATACAAGGCACCGAAACACCACCCCTGATACAAGTCACCGAGACACCACCCCTGATACAAGTCACCGAGACACCACCCCTGATACAAGGCACCGAGACACCACCCCTGATACAAGTCATCGAGACACCACCCCTGATACAAGGCACCGAGACACCTTCCCTGATACAAGTCACCGAGACACCACCCCTGATACAAGGTACCGAGACACCACCCCTGATACAAGGTACCGAGACACCACCCCTGATACAAGGCACCGAGACACCACCCCTGATGCAAGTCACCGAGACACCACCCCTGATACAAGTCACCGAGACACCACCCCTGATACAAGGCACTGAGACACCACCCCTGATACAAGTCACCGAGACACCACCCCTGATACAAGTCACCGAGACACCACCCCTGATACAAGTCACCGAGACACCACCCCTGATACAAGGCACCGAGACACCACCCCTGATACAAGGTACCGAGACACCACCCCTGATACAAATCACCGAGACACCACCCCTGATACAAGGCACCGAGACACCACCCCTAATACATGTCACCGAGACACCACCCCTGATACAAGGCACCGAGACACCACCCCTGATACAAGGCACCAAGACACAATTCATCGCCAGATTTCTGTAGTCACTAAGGACCAAGCTTAGAAGCTGAGTGGCCTAACTAACAATTTTGTCGACACAACCTCTAAGCTTGTTCAGCAAACCTACTCAAGATTACCAGTCAAATTACCTCAGTCGAGTTAGAGCACCAACAGACTAACCGAGGATGGTAGTAGGGCTTTATTCATACCTTCTGGACTCTGGTTGATCAACAGTGATTGGCTAATTAAATTACAATTGTGATTGGATGGCAGTACAGTGCTGATTGAGTAACACATGTAGTTTACAGGTTTTTCAAACATCAATATTGTTTCATGAAATTATACGGCTATTTACAACTTGTGCATTGTCCCTGTGATCATACCCAAGGATTGCCATTTTTTGTTGGTTATCATTTTCTTGCACATATCCGTATGAAGCGCCAAATTAACAAGTTCAAATAATTGAACATATTTTATTTGAAGATATCACCAATTCATTTCATGCGCGCAACACTATATTTGTGTCTAAACATACTTTGAAATATTCATTAAAGTCCTTCGCGACCAGAAAACTCGCAGCTTCAAATGGTTTCGTTTGTTGACAAAGAAGTGATGTTGGGTACTAGGTAGCCAGTCAAATCGAACCCCGTTGATTTTTGGATCTATAATGATATTCGATTCGTGGTATGTTTTCGGTCTTCATTTTTAAATCGAGGTAAGCTACTGACAAACAAGTTGATGGTACAGGGATTTCAACAGTCTCGATTGAAGTCAGCATTTCGCAAATTCTATGGTCGTTATAACGATCTAGTTCGTCAATACAACCTCGCATTGGGTCAAATGCTGTCTGACGTGTTTCATACCGATTGTTAAGACGTTCTTGGCACACTGATTTTGACTGCGGATAACTCCGTTTATCTGATCAGGATATGGGGCTCACGGCGGGTGTGACCGGTCAACAGGGGATGCTTACTCCTCCTAGGCACCTGATCCCACCTCTGGTGTGTCCAGGGGTCCGTGTTTGCCCAACTATCTATTTTGTATTGCTTGTAGGAGTTATGAGATTGATCACTGTTCGTTATCTTCACCTTGCATTCATCATAAACACGAATAATTAATGTTAAGACAAAAAAAAATGTATAATACCTCTAGATGTAAGAGTAGCTCTTGAGCTTTGAAAAGTAATCCTGGTTAAGTATGGTTCAGGCACCCACCACTAATAGAAACGTGCAAGACTGATTGATTGATTGTATATTGTTTAACTCTCTATCGAGAATTTTCCACTCATATGGAGATGTCACGAGTGTCTGCAAAATTTAGGCCTATTCTCGACGCTTATGGCCTTTGAGCAGGAAGTGATCTTTATCGAGCCACATCTAATGTGACAAGGGGCCTGGGTTTTGCGGTATCATCCTAAGGACCGCCCCATTTAATTACCTTTTACGATAAGCTAGGGGTACTGAGGACCTATACTAACCCGGATACCCACGGGGCCGTGAATTTAATTCAATATTTAAACCTATTCACATAATTTTTAAGCGTACTGGATTGATTTCATCCAGAATATTTAATTAAAAATATTTGAGGGGAAATTTGATCACTTTTGGTATTATTGTTTTAAAAATAGTTCGAGTCTGGAAATGAACGTCGTTCGATTTGACTGAATACCTAATAGGGCTACGTCAACAAACGAAATCATTTGAAGCTGTGAGTTTTCAGGTCGGGTAGGACTTTGATGAATGTTTGAATTTATATTTGGACACAAGTATAGTTGGAAAATTAGAATTTTTGAGACGGCGATGCAAGAATACAATGATTATAAGGCCTCAACTGTACATTTTTTTCTGGAAATTTTTATAAGGGGTGGATCTGTAGCTCTCTGGTCTGTCCGAATATTTTCCATTCAGATCTGCAGCTAAACTATGACGAGTACCAGCACCTGGAATGCAAATTCCAAAGCAAAAGAATGATCTAAGATTATAGAAGCTGATGTCACAATGCATTGATTACGTAGGAAAAGGACGATATCTAATTTTAAAACCCGGTCAAAAATGTCGCACACATTCCTTTCAACCGAGGGAAAGTAATACACGTTAGTGCACAATGATAAAAAAAACAAGAGGCCCACAATTATCGGTCACCTGAGTATTAGTTAAAAGTATCACCAGTGCCAAGGGCTATGAAATCCTGTTCTGAATATCTAAGATAAATTCTAATACAGGCGCGGATCCAGAATTATTTTCCGGGGGGTTTGGGGGGTTTGAACCTTTCCACAAAATCGAACCCGTGATATAATGTTCAACTCTCGAAGGAAACGCTCTATATAACCACTGCACCACGCGAGCGACCCCTTGTCGTTTAGGGGAACTGTCAAAGAAAATAAACACTGAATTAAGGACATCTATCATATTCCTCACAAGGGGTAATTTGCAGGCTGAAGCGATGCTCAGATTCAATACATGACTCCGACAGTGTATGTACAAAGCTAATTGGTTTAGAGACTTGATTCGTCCTTGACACCCCCGTTTTTCCGATGCCATTAATGCTGCACCATCGTATGCTTGCCCTCGCATTTTCTCAATCGGAATTGCAAGCAAGCGGAGGATTTCAATAAGTTTATCAGCTTTTGCTTCCCCAGTAGTTCTACCTATATTTACAAAATCAAGAAATTCCTCCTTAATGATAGCAGAGTGTTCTATAGTATCTAGAAATCTGAGACACAAGACTAAAACTTCGTTGTTAGCGTACTTGTCAGTTACCTCAAAGGCTATGATGGAATAAAAACCCCTTCCTTGTAAACCCTTCAAAATTTTACCTGTGATGTAATTTCCAATGAGTTGGATAACCTCATTCTGAGTGGTTTTGCTGGTATATAAGGCATTCGTTTTTGCTTTTTGTAGATGAGACCAGAGCTGCTCATCATGCTTTACCAACAGCTGTAATATTGCCAGGAAAGTACCTTTATTTGAGGAATCACTTGTGGTATCATCTCTGTGTCCTCGGAGAGGAATATTTTGTTTCCAACAAAGAATGATCACATCTACTATTTTCTCAAGCAACTTTATGTTGTGCTGATACTGTGCCTGATTTTGCTGATTGAGTTTATACGGAAGAGACGAAGATGGCACTTCGGATGTCATTTTGGTTGTGTGATACACAGATTTGGCACTCTTGTGGTGTTCTGAATTTTGATGCTTTAAAAGGGCAGATGTTTTTCCAAGGGCTTTCTTGTACGCAGTAAAAGGTTGCGTAACAAATGTATTTTGATGTTGGACATCTGACTGAGGGAACATGACACAAAACTTACACAGATCGCCATTTAACAGTTTGCTGAAGGTCAACCATGAAAACTGATTCATCCAAGAAGATTGAAATGATGAAGTCTTTTTGAGTTCACCCGTATTCGTTGTTTGAGCATGACCTGTTTTTAACTTGGCGACATCGTCTGGCAAGGGTTGATTCTGAATATATTATCTTTTCAGCTGAGGACATTGTGTTCAACTTTATTGCACCTGTTACAATTTTACCAAGATCAGAAAAATCCGAATCGTCAAAAGATGTTTTATCTTTATCATGTTCTGTTGTCTTAAAAAATTCAATGTCATCAGATTTAATATCCGTCTTTTCGTTTTGTGAGTCCATGGTGATTTCCGCGGTATCATCTGAATCAATACAAAGTTTTGACTTTTTGTGGGCAGGCTCCTTCATTTCATTGGATTCAGTAGGTAAAACTGGGAAACACACCACAAAATGATTTGGTGACCAATTGTTTGGGTTGCTATTTTCAGTGTGTGACATGATGTAGATGGGGGAACCCTGACGTACCTTTTCATCTGAAAATGGCTTTATTTCTTGATGAAGAAAATGTCTGTTTATAGCAACATTTTGTATTGTTGGATAAATACTATATATTGGATGATTCAGGGCATTTGCCGCTGCGAAAAAATGAATCAAAGAACAATATTCCCCTGATTTGAATGAATTTAGAGTTTCATTCTGAATCGACTTGAGAAAATTCCCCGGTACAAGTGATCTGTCCGATACTGACGTCTCCACAACATATTGTACACTTGTGGGATGAGAACACCTCTTGTCGTAAGTTGCCTGTGACGCATACTTTCTCGAATTTTTTACAAGTTCTAATACGGTCATGATACGAAGTTCGATATGTTTCTCTTCATGACCAAAAATGGCTTTGGAAATAGCGACTCGGCAATTTTGTCCAGATTAGAGACATTAGAGAAGCAATTGCCATCCCCGCTTACTTTCACAGGACAAATATCTACCGGGCCATCCTCTGGAAATAGCGCCTCAGCAATTTTGTCCAGATTACCATCTCTGGGTAATATATCGGACCTCATTACACTCAATTATGATATTTAGAAACAGTATAAAACAAGAGGTGTTCTTAAAATTGAATATCCTCGAAAGTGCCTATACTGATGAAAGGCTTTACATACCGTACTATGATATTTGTAACAGTAACACGATATGACTAATTTGGACCTGTCCTAGAGTCAAAACCCTAAGGTTGCAAAATTCATAATTTGGTACATCCTTTCATGCTTTTCCTAAATATGCAATTAGTTTTATGCCGTAACAGCAAACATAAAGAAATCTTTCAAATGATAAAGACAATAATCACTATAATAATTTTGGCCCCACCCTGAAACCAAACCCGTTACCACCTGGGATATTTTGGAAAGGGGTGACCTACTCTTTCTAAATATCTATTTAGTTTCAATTTAGTATCAAAAGCATTAAAGAAGGAATTATTTAAATGTTTTACACACATATACCATATAATACTAAGTTTTGGGCCCATGCTTGGGTCAGAACCTCTACCCCGGGGGATCATGAAATTTACAACTTTGATAGAGGCCTTTCTGCTCTACATCATTGTGTATCTAGGTTTTCTTACATATGTGTGGTTGTAGAGAAGAAGATCTTTGAAAAGTGGTCAATGTTTGGCAGTTTTTGCTCCATCCCTACGATCCGAGGGGTACAAGAGTCCTGAAGTTTACAATCTATGTCCCCCTTTGTCCCAAATATGTTTCATACCAAAAATGAAAGGAATTTAATGGTACTCATAAAAAAGAAGTTTAAAATGTTGAATTGTTCACACATTTGACCATTTTGCCCCACCCTGATACCAAAACCTCGACCCTTTGGATCATCAAATTACAATTTTGGTAAAGGACTACCTACATATATATCTATTTAGTTTCAATTTAGTATCAATACGTTGTATCACTAAAGAAGATGTTATTTAAGTGTTTTACACATAAACATTACATACCAAGTTTGGCCCCACCCTGGATTCAGAACCTCTACCCAGGGTATCATGAAATGTATAATTTTGGTAAAGGCCTTTCTGCTCTACATCACTGTGCATTTAGTTTTTCTTACACATGTGCGGTTGTTTTTAAAATTGGTTAATTGTTGGCAGTTGTTGCCCCGCTCCTAAGGACACAGGGGTGCAGGAGTCTTGAAATTAAGAATTTATGTCCCCTTTGTCCCAAAGATGCTTCACACCAAATTTGGAAAGAAAAGAATTAGAATGGTAGTTATCAAGAAGATGTTAAAAGTGTTGAATTGTTAACGCACGACGACGGACGACAACCAATTGTCCAATTTTAGGTCACCTGACTTTACTTTTAACAAGGAAATTGAAATAATAAAAACAATGATTTCATAACCTCCTCCTGCAACCACCTGTAAATGACAAAATAAAACTACAAAACTATGGAAAACGTTGCGCAGTAAAACTTACTGATAAATAACAACAAAGGAAAATAGCACAATATAAAAACAAAACAAACCAAAAAACAAACAAACAAATAAACAAAAAAAAAAAAAAAAAAAAAAAAAAAAAAACCCATCCCCCCAAACAAACAAACAAACAAACCATAAGATATAATGTTAAAACATCGATTTATTTAATTAGTATATAAGTACATGAGATATAATGTCAAAACATAGATTTTTTTTAAATTAATATACAAGTACTTGGTACCTCCTTTAAACTTATTAAGAATTTCCTGAAAGATAACAAACAAAAGTTGTCAAAACAAACGTAATACATGTACATAAAGTAAACATGGGGACGAAATCAATGCACAATTTGAATCAATAAGCAAATGAATATTACAATACTCAATATTCTGCAATGTAAGATTTTTTTTCAATGAAACATTTCTACAGAAACCCTTTCTCAATGGGTAAGCTTTAAGTGGTGTAAGATAAATTGCATAAATAATTTGAAACTCAGATTCGTTCTTGATATTGTTCCAAATGTTCTTCAGCATATTAAAAATCCTATCTAATACACATATTCAATAATCAAGCCTTCTCATTAGTTAATAAGCTAGCCTTCTCATTGGTTAATAAGCTAGCCTTCTCATTGCTTAATAAGCTAGCCTTCTCATTGGTTAATAAGCTAGCAGCTCAAGAGCTTACACTTCGATGAACTTTGTCTACCTTGGCTTTAGTTCTGATGGGATCTACCACCACGACCTCGCCGTCTCAACATCCAACAATAACAAATACACTGCATGCAATATGCAGTCAATTAGCAACCTTATTCTTCAAACATTAGACGTGAGTATAGCAACTTGACTGGATTCAGGGCTCGTTCTGTTTTCTAAGTCTGCCACTTTCACAAAAACTAGATTATCTAATGTGAAGGTCATCACCCAACTTGTTTTGTTTATCAATTATTTATTATTCAAATCGTACGGCTAAATCTGAATATGTTAATACATGTGTTAATGTTTGCTTATTAAATTTCAGAAACATTTTCGCAATCACGGATTATTTTTTGAGATGATGTATTCCTACGCATTTTAAATTTAAAAATAAGAACCCTCCGAGATGAAAATGGAATTATAAGGATTAAACATTCTTTTTGAAGAATGTATCGATGTGAAAACTTTGGACATTTTATTTAAAAACTTTACATAAAAGTGCAGTTTGTGAATAAAATATTAAGAGTTTTCATATCGATAAATTCTTTAGAATGAATAAATTTTTAATTTAGAACTCCCTCTAATAGGGACAGAGCTGGTGAATGTTTGTAATAAAAGTAAAACTCCTATTTGGCAAAGGGTTAAAAACAATGACTTTATAAAAGGTACATCAAGAACAAATTCAAAGCAATGACACACACACGCACGCTCTCTCTCTCTATCTCACTATCACATTTCTACAATTGATAGAATATTGTTCTCACTAATTGTTTTTAATAGCGTCTTTCAGATTTTTCCGAAATACTTCCATACACTGGGAAATCCCCTCATCCGGGAACTCTAGGTACGACTCGTTTTCAACAACGTGCAGAAGAGACATCGGCATTTCTCGAACAACATTTTTTTCCAACAGAATTAACAAAAGGATGTTTTCTCCACCACGAGAGTAAATACTTTCCATTCGCGCCATATTGAATTCGAACATACACCAATGTGACTTCAAAAAGTGTGACGTCATTACAAAAACAATTCGTCTGCTGTTATGTATAGCGTTTGTTATATTTTCAGCAATATCTATTCCTGGAAGGAAATCTCTGTCATGAATGCAGAGTCTTAGTTCATAGCTCTCCATCCTTCTCTGAATCTCATTTAACACAAAACTTCTGTCCTCCTCCGCGTAAGAAATAAACGCGTCATATTCATAGTTCACCCTTTTCTTAGTTTTCTCTAATTCTGGAAACAGAACACGTTTAGTGAGATAGTAAATATAGAGGATTTTCCATCGGTAACGATAGATGATTCGATAAACTATCAAGCTGAAAACAAGGCATATGAAGGAAGACGTCACGATGATCACTAAACTGTATGTGGAGCAATCCTTCTGCAAAATTTGTACAATACTTGGTAAGCCTTGAAGTGATAGAAGGGATCCATTCTTGTATGCGCATGTTATATTTTCCAAATGCGTAAACCTTGATTGGTGGTACCGGTTCATCCATTGAAAAAAGAACGTGTTCTCACAAGAACACGATAACGGATTTCCTAGAAAGTTAATTGTGAACGTTTCATGCAGTGGTAATAAATTAATGGCCTGTTCATCAAGTTCTGTTAAAAGATTGTAAGACATGTCAAGATGTTCAAGCAGATACATATGGCTGATATCAACTGTCCATTTCTCCATTCTATTGTACGAAATATTCAGAAGTTTTATTCTGAGGTTGTTTCTGAAAACTCTTCGAGGCAAGAAAGTGATTTTATTATCATGTAAATTTAAGACAGTTAGATTTCCGTTTTTCCTTAGGATTTCCCCATTACTGTCTCTTTCGAAACTATGACCTAAAAGATTTTGAGAAAAGTTTAATATTTCTAATCTTGGAAAGCCATTCAATGCTTGAGTTGAAATATCAGCGCAAAAGTTGTTTGAGACATCAATATATGTAATGTTATGGGATCCAAAAATCGGACCATTGAACTTTAAAATAAAATTGTTCTGAAAGTGCATATGCTTCAGATTACAATGTCCAAAGTGTAGTTCATAAACAGGGTACGTTAACTTCATGTCGTTGGCATAGAGTGTGTGCATATTTTTGGGCAGGTAAAACGTGAATATTGGTGGCTTTTGAAGTTTTAGCATGCCATCAGATTCCATTACTTTAGCAATATTTTGGGTTGAAGCTGTAAGCTCTGGACGATTGTGACACGATTCAGTATAGTCGCTACAACCATCGAAGTAATCATTATGAGAATGTGTTTGGAAACTAACGTTAAGAGTCTGTAGGTTGTGTAAAGAACCTGTTTCTAATACGTACATTCCATTATCCATCTTATTGTCGCCTACAGACAAATGTTTAAGAGACTTTGGTAGATTGTAGGTAATCAATCCTGTTTCGATCATCTCCAGCCTGTTACTGTCTAAGTATAGTTCTTCCAGCGATGTCTTGTTAAGATATTTCGTATGATTGCGTAATAGGATCGTTCCTAATCCAAATGTACAATGTATTTTCACAAGTCTTAGAACTTTAATGGTACTATTCTGGAGATCGTACGAAATATTTCCAAACCCCCTGAAGCCGAGTCGACTATTGTACGACATGTCCAAATACTGCAAGTGTGTCTGAGATGCCAGTGACCCAATTTCGATATTTGTAATATCACACAAGGATAAATCCAAATGAGTTAGGTTAAATTTATCAAACACGTGCGAAATTAGGGATTTGATACGGCATACACCATCATATCCGGATGCTTCCAAGATTTTTAATGTTTCGATTTTCTGATCTGAAAACATATCTCCGAAATTTCCGTTTTCACAACCATCTATTCGTAAATGGAATAATGACTTGCAGCCGTCAAAAATACCAAGAGGATAGAGTTTCTGCATACAATTAATATTATGTTTCAGAGACAAATATCTTAAATTTGGCATGCCTCTCATATTAGGCAGGAAAGAGACATTTATTTGATTGTTGTCTAAATTTAGATGATTCAGTTGTCTATATTTATGTAGATTTATCAATTGATGTAATTTGTTGAATGACAAATCTAGCCATGTCAAATTCTGTGGTAAATTATCTGGGACGTGATCAAACCTATTATGTGCTAGGTTTAAGTGAGTTATGTTTGATTTTTCAAGGAAACAAGGAGGAACTTGTAGATTTCGAAAAGAACAATCCGCTTGCAATGTAGACTCCTTCCACAGGCAAATTTTGATATTGGGTATGCATTCGTCTTTCGTCTGAGCGAATGGGATTAACAGCGCTAGCAGTAGACATACTTTGAAATTTGCAACGCCCACCATAATATTGGTATCCAACTACAAGTAGCAAAAAGGTCTTTGTTAAAAAAGAAAACAAAATTAGTATGAAATGGAATACAAGTATAGCATACTGTATACTAGGTATTTTTAACAAATGCTGATTTAGTGAATGTTGCTGACTGATATAAAATCGATAAATTAGTAACCATCAAAATAATGTTAATAAAATTATCATTGGCTTTTCTCACAGTCGTGAAATGCTTTGACACACGTTTATCTCTACAAATTATCATATTTTATTTTACACGCACCTAAACTACCATGTATACGGTATCATAGGAATCTGTTTGATGTTTTATGATATGTAATCAGTTTTGCCCCGATAAAGATCTGACGAGTCCATACAATCTAATTGAAATCAGACTACTTAGATCCGTGCCGTATACTCTGCGTAAGTACTTACGTAGAGTATACGGCGCGGATCTAAGTAGTCTGATTTTGATTAGATTGCGAGTCCATACTACTGGATTTATTTGGCATATCACTTATAGTTAGTAATATTTCAATATAAAACAAAAAACATTAGCACAAACACGAAATTTATTGGCCAGAAGGGTTATGGGAAGTGAAAGATGCGCGTGTCAACTGAACTTATTTCCTCACGGAAAAGAAACGTGTTTGGAAGAAATACTTTGTTTACAAACGCTCGAAAATTACAATGCGAAAGCTGGTAAATTTCAAAATATGAACATATGAAGTGAAAATAACTGTTAATAATAATATATATATATATATATATATATATATATATATATATTCATATTCATATTTTTATCTATCTATCTATCTATCTATATATATACACAAAGCACTAAAATGACCAGCGACACGAACAACCAGATTGTCAAATTTTCGGGACGACCCGTCCCTTCTTCAGGACAAACGAAAAGAATTACATAATGTGGCCAATATCAACAGAGCATAATAACAAAAACTACATATAAATACATCTAACACTACAACTACACTAATCCACAAACGTATTTACAACGCAGACTACATGTTTTTGGTCTTTAGGCTTGTCAATCAATGTTAAAAGTGGAGCGAATTAGGACATGCCTTATTCGTCGAAAGAGCCGTCAACATTACCATGAGGGGCGAAGATAACGAACAATGATCAATCTCATAACTCCTATAAGCAATACAAAATAGATAGTTGGGCAAACACGGACCCCTGGACACACCAGGGGTGGGGTCAGGTGCATAGGAGGAGTAAGCATCCCTTGTCGACCGGTCACACCCTATATCCGGATCAGGTAAACGGATTTATCCGTAGTCAAAATCAGTGCGGCAAGAACGACCTAACTATCGGTATGAAACACGTCAGACAGATTTGACCCAATGATAGGTTGTATTGACGAACTAGATCGTTATAACGACCACAGAATTTGCGAAATGCTGACTTCAATCGAGACTGTTGAAACCCCTATACCATCAACTTGTTTGTCAATAACTTGCCTCGATTTAAAAACGGACTATACGCAGAACAAGCTCTTCTGTATCGAATCAGTTGAGATATATAAACACCATATGCAGGTGGTAATGGAATATATAGGCCTGTCGGACTATGAAATTAATCCTGGAAGCATGCAAAGTGAAGATAACGAACAGTGATCAATCTCATAACTCCTACAAGCAATACAAAATAGATAGTTGGGCAAACACGGACCCCTGGACACACCAGAGGTAGGATCAGGTGCCTAAGAGTAGTAAGCATCCCCTGTTGACCGGACACACCCGCCGTGAGCTCTATATACTGATCAGGTAAACGGAGTTATCCGCAGTCAAAATCAGTGTGCCAAGAACGGCTTAACAATCGGTATGAAACACGTCAGACAGCATTTGACCCAATGCGAGGTTGTATTGACGAACTAGATCGTTATAACGACCATAGAATTTGCGAAATGCTGACTTCAATCGAGACTGTTGAAATCCCTGTACCATCAACTTGTTTGTCAGTAGCTTACCTCAATTTAAAAACTGTCTATACCCAGAACAAGCTTTTGCATATCGAATCAGTTGAGATATATAAACACCATATGCAGGTGATAATGGAATATTGCTACATAAACGTGGGAAGTTGACGATGGAGAAGCTGAAATCATGTATCTTAATGTCGCATTGAAGACCACGGCAAGATATTCTGCTTTATAAGAATATAAAAACATGTCAGCTAATAAAGGAACACATATCGTGCCCATGGGAATTCCAACAGACTGTTGGAAGACCTGATCACCAAAGACTACGATGTTATCGTCAATGAGGAACTCCAGCATATCTTTAACTTCAACTTCAGAGTATTTGAGCGTGGAATCAGAGGGTGTTCAACAATGAGGAACTCCAGCATATCTTTAACTTCAACTTCAGAGTATTTGAGCGTGGAATCAGAGGGTGTTCAACAACGTGAAGTTTTGGATGACTGACTAGAGATGAATATTTTGTTGAAGAAACAATTGTCTGTGATTTCAAATTGTCTAATCTTTAATTTATCGCGAGAAATGGTCATGTAAAGTGTTGAAAAGTCGTACGTTTTGATGTTGATTTGAGAAAAGTTTTTCGATTTCAAGGATACTAAAAGGTTTTTAGAATCTTTTAGAATCCACATTTGATTTACACCACTTCTGGCATATGTAGCAGCACAGTACGTTTGAAGTTTCTCCTTCACAGCTGTTAATATTTTCGTGAGGAGCAAAGATAAAGTCTTGGTAGAACACTTACGGGATCCAACAATGTATTTTTGTATGTAATAGTATTATTTAATATTCCTTTCATATATCTTTATCAATATTTATGCATCTTGAGTGATGTATTAGGCATGCATTGAACGTTGTATTAGATGGAGCTAAGTCGGGGCCCATCCTCTGTAGCTACCATTTTCTATGGTTTAAGAAATAATTTATTTGTTATAGAATAAATCTAGGAAATATATTTTAAAAAGCTTAATATGTGACAGAGAAATGAAATTAGAAACAAAAATCTGAATGGAGGGACAGACAGACGGGCGTACAGACATAGCTGTACCATAATAAGTTCAGTCGAAAGACGGACGTATAAAATCTTTTAAAGATATTAATGGACAATGTCTTCCTATGTCTAAAGTGGATTGACTCTTAGCCTTTAGCCATGTGACAATAGGGATTACGAGATTGATCACTGTTCGTTATCTACACCTTTCATGTACCAGTGTACCAGGTTTGATGTTTTTCAAGCAAAGTGTTCTCATCATATATAGTGGACAGCATATTCCTATGTTCCATTGGACCCTTGACCATGATACCTCAAAAGCAATAGGTGTCATTTACTCCTTAGTTTGTACCATTGTACCAAGTTTAAAGTCTGTCATAGAAAGGGTTCTCAAGCGGACAGTATATTTCTATATTCAGTGGGTCCTTGACCTTTGATCATATGACCTCAAAATCAATAGGGATTCTCTACTTCTTAGGATGTATCAGTGTTCCAAGGTTAATGTCTATCAAGGTTCTGAAGATATTGAGTGGATAGAAGCTTCCTATGTGCAGTTTTACCCTTGGCCATGCAAGGTGAAGATAAAGGACAGTGATCAATCTCATAACTCCTATAAGCAATACAAAATAGATAGTTGGGCAAACACGGACCCCTGGACACACCAGAGGTGGGATCAGGTGCCTAAGAGGAGTAAGCATCCTCTGTGTCTTCAAATCAATAGGGGTATTCTACTCCATAGAATATACCAGTTTACTAAGTTTGATATCTGTGAAGGAAAAATTCCATAGATATTGGGCGTACAACATTGGTCTACCGACAGACCGGTACAAAGCAATATGCCCCGGCCCTTTTCATGAAAGGGGACAAAATAATAAATTTATGACAAGACAATAACCGTAAGACCGAAAGATAACTTAAAGCGTTGCTTCGATTCGGATTTGCGGAAAATAATCCGGCAACGAAAAAAGCACATAAAAGAAAAAAAGTAATGTTACTAGCTTGAAAATACGGATGGATATTTAATTGCTGTTATAAAATTTAGAAATTCATTTGAAAATTAAGGATTATCTCCCTCACGCATAGCTCTTATCCTTAAACGAATTTGACTCCACTTTTTTGGCACACTGTTTTTGCCTATAATAGCTCTAAAACTTCATTGTTATTTCGGATTTCAAACTTTTCGGTTGAGCATCACTGAAGATACATAATTTGTCGAAATGCGCATCTGGTGCATCAAAATTGGTACCGTATCAGTTTTACATGAATTAAAAACGATGTTAACAATATGAATAATGTAGCGATGATAAACTGTTTTAACAAAATATCACCAGTTTTATTGACGCAAGTACTAAAAGCTCTAAAATATATTGGAAACTTTTGAAAGATGCATTCAAAACTAAAACACGAGCCGAAATACCTCCGCTCCACGAAGTTCGCCATTAATAAAGTTGAAGCCTTGAACTATTGTATCTATCATCTCTACTTCACAATCAACCTACTCTGAATGATTTCTTTTCATTTCTGCAATAGCACATTAAGTGATTAAAACTACACTGTAGTATACTTAGCTTACCTGAACCATGGATTTACACGAAATTTTCTGGACAAAGTTCGTCCTCTCCATGTTGTTCTTGTTGGGTTTCCAAAACCAATGACCCTTCCACTGGGGAATATAATTGAAGATCAGTTTACATTTTAAAAGATATTATCCAATACCGATATCCTGTATTCTGTATTCAATTGCTCCAAGTCTTATGTATGCATGAGCAACGTTTTTTTTATTTTTTTGTATTTAAATTTTCGCAATTTACACTGCGCTTATTCATAAATGAATGAACAGAATGGAACATAAAGGTTTTTAGCAGACAATTCTGCAACTTGCAAAGCAATTTCAACACCGAGTGGTTCGTTGCTCTAAAAATGACGGATCAAATGCTATTCAGACATACTTTCTAGAATGCTGATAGAAATTTTGGCAAAATACAAACACCAACATCAAAAAAGTAGAATACTTTAATTTCAACTTGCACAAATCGTCCCTAGAGTGGTCAACTTATTTCGACTGGTTAGCTTTTTGAGCCAATATTGACCCCGACAATCAAAAATCGTGAGAAATATTCAAAATTCAACCCCCTTTTTCCTCTCGGAAAATCATCTCATGTCGTCTTGCCGCTTTAGATATGGGTAATTATGGTTATTTCGTGTACTTTAATCATTTCTACAGTTGACTACATTCCCCGATTTTCGTCAACAGTGGTTAAATTATTATAAACAAAAAAAACTCGGATCTACCTACCTGTCGAAGCGGCGTGTTGTTCTCTTTTAACTCATAACCGGAAACACATCAAACGAATTTTCTTGCATAACCGATACATTATGATTTAGGACATGGGTAGCCGTGTAAGAGCTATGCATGAGAGAGATAATCCTTAATTTTGAAATGAATTTCTAAATTGTATAACAGCAATTAAATATACATCCGTATTTTCAAGCTAGTAACGAAGTACTTAGCTACTGGGCTGTAGAGACCCTTGGGGACTAACAGTCCACCAGGAGTATAGGACTATATTTTATAAGTACAATATCAAGGGAGTTAACAAAAAATCTTAATGTGTGTCTGGAGAAAAAGCATTGCTTATTGTCTGAAGATTTATGAAGCTGTATATTGTGTCAATTGAACAAATATTTTGTATTTTTGATGTACCCATATTACCTTATGGGTATTCGAAACATCTAAATGTATTGAATATGTGCATACTTTTGTAGAAGGGCGTAAAAACTTAAAAAATAATACCCCTGAACCAGCTGTTTTGGGGGCACTAGGTAGACAACAACTCATGGTACAATATCCTAAGAAACTTAAAGATACAAGATACTCTAAGAGATATTACTTATTACTCCATTTAAACAATATAGGTAGCTACAAAGGCAGCTGGGCAACAGAGGTAAAATCAATTCTATATGGATATGGTTTTCGCTATGTATTGTTGTATTGAGGTGTAGGAAAGAATGTTTTATTTTGAAAGTTTGTCTAAAGAGTAAAGGGTAACTACACGGTATATGCAGGAATGACGCTCCTCACGTCATCATACAGCAAACTTGATTTTTATTGTAAATTCAAAATGAATTTTGAATTAGAAAGGTATATAGAAGTAATAAAGAATAAACAACATAATGCAATCAACAAATAATTCATTTGTTTATCTTGATGAACTTGTTTGTATGTGTGTTTTTTAATATCTTATGCTTTTGTTGTTGTCCTACTAATTTTTTTTATTGGTGGACAGAAAAGAGGGGGGGGGGGGACCTACATATAATGATAATATTTATTTATTTAGCGCCTTATATGATTATCAATAATCACTCTAAAGTGCTGCACGCAATGAAAATTATATGACTCGTTAAAAGTAATAAAAGTAAATTATGACGGCTATATGACAGATAGTACTAAAACTGTAATAGCAAAAAATTAATAAAAAATGTAAATTAAAATGATTAAGATTGATTCAGTCTGTGCTTGTAGGAAAGTTCATACTGATAACCGATTTGAAAGACAATAGTTGAAATAAATATTTCATGCATAAGAAGTCCTATAAAATTGTTCATGAAATCATAAAAATTTAACCACCGACATATCAATAATATATAATTTATAAATCCGCCACTGTAATAATATAATTGATTTGAATATCTGACCAGGAGGCCTTTCTTCTATCTATTTGTTAGATTTTCAGTGGAATAACGAACATGCTTTTAATGCAACACATTAGTACGTAGCATATTTCCGCTTTGCAGTACTTATTCAAATGTGATGTGAAATACTTATGACTCGTGATTATATAGTAAATACTGAAAATAAGAATTTACTAGTTTCACATTTAGTTCAAAATACAATTTTGATACATCTTATTTATTTGAGATTTCTTATATAGCTGTTAAAGAAGTAGGCCTTATAGGATTGTTTATCAATCAGTACATATATGAACATGCATCTCTAAAATCCGTTGCTCATATTCAAATGTAGTACGATCGTTGTATTTCAGTAAAGGCTAAAGACCATACAAAGCTGGTAAATCCGAGAGAAATGTGTCAATACTACACGGAGATCGCAGTACCCTGGAAATACAAATACAGTAAAACTCTGATATAGCGAATTTCTGGGGACCCTCCATAAAAATTCGCTATAAGCGTAATTCGCTATACGTTTATAGTGAATTCATACTTCAAATATAACGAATAAAACTGATTTGTTCTACATGTATACCAGTTATATAAGAAAGCAGCAAACAATATACTTGTGTTTGTATTGTCTTTAAGAGAAATGAAGCATATATATTTTCGAGAAGAAATAGTTTTAGACAAGAAATATACACATTGATTTATATATGATAATTTATCTTGATGGATTATTAAGTCATGCAAGAACATGTCGAGAGAGAAATGTCAACAAAAGTGTGTGCAATACATACATTTACAGTATATTGCAATTGTCATTTACTTGTTGCTTTACACAAATAAAGGATTGTACGATAAAATAAATGCAATCAAACTTCAAATTTGATTAACGAGAATAGTAAACAATACCGACAATATATTTCCTAAACGTATGTGTAAGTATTGTTTTGCGTTAACAACCATTTTTGAAAAAATACAAACAGAAATGTTGCAATAAGTGTGGATCCTTTATGTCAATGGAAAACGATTGTTAAAATCAGAAAGAGTTTAAAAAAAAGAATTCGTTATAAAAGGTGATTTTATGTTCATTTTTAATTCAAGAGGAATAGGAATTTACTTCGTTATATCCGTAAATTTGTTATATCCGTGTTCGTTATAAACGCAGATTTTTATATAGAATATATAAAGAATTTGCCGGGGAAATCTTTTTCACTTCGCTATAGCCGTAATTTCGTTATATCCGTGTTCGCAATATTCGAGTTTCACTGTATATCAAACTGAAATAAAACGAAAATTACATTCGTGTTTCTATAGAAGAATATTTAAGCCAGCCCAAGATAATTTCCATAAACGTACTATCCTTTATCGGATTGCATGTTTCAATTTAGAAACAAGATATGCATCTGCAATATTAAATTTAATCTCATGTAAGGACATTTCAATATTCAGTTCAGTTATATGTGCACAATTATGCAATAAGTCGACAAGATTATCAAAAAATTATATTTTCTTTGTATAAATTTATGAAAAGCAATCTATATATTTTAAAAATATACTATTATCGGAACACTTATAACTAAGGTCAATGCAACTAAATATAAAATTATATTGTTTATCAAAATTTATTTGTGTTGAGCCCCTTTCATTGTCAAGGGGAAGTAATTCGCTTACATCTCTCAACCATAGTGATTTTATGTTGTACAAACAATCATAAAAGTGTAGAAACATACCCAATAGTGGCATTGATAAACAATCATTTAAGATTTAAATTTTTGTGAATATTTTCTTTGGGGTCCTTAAAACAATTCGATAACACGCCACAGTAAAAGCCCGGGTCGGGTGAAATAAACGCCAGACTACTGTCAGATGGTATTGGATTCAGATAAAGGACACATGTACAAATATATTAATCTGACGGGATATTCGCAAACTTCGGTTAAGTTTTTTGTACCTCTTTAATCGTCCCGTTCACATTAACCTGTAACATGTCGGGACACATAAACTGACTCATTCAGAACGTTTAATTCAATCATGGAGGTAATCGGTGGGGAATCACATATTTTGAAGCAATTATTGGTTCTGTATTTGATTTTTCATTGGGTAGAGATGTACATAAGATCTAGACCAGTTATTCACACTTCAGATCGCGTTATGTTGTGTACGTATCTAAGTCGAGCGACACATTACAAGGTCCTACATTAGGCCTATATTTTGTAGATTTATCTTTAAAAATCTCACAAAAGTACTTTCTCTTTATTCTAACGTAATAAAGACAACTATTTTGCTTTGTAAAATATCTGCATACCTTACCCGTAGCTGTTGTTTTGGATGTGACCCGGTGTCGTATGCTGTTGGAGAAATAGATCGGACTCGGCATTCGTGACGCAACTGCTTACATCGGGGTTATGACTAGAGGTATCACACCGGTAATTGTCCAATCAAAATGAGCTTAGTCAATTGTAGTTCCATATATTTAAAGAATTTTTTTTTTCCTTGCGCGATTTTTCTCATTTCCTCTTCTTCTTTTCTCTTAATTTTTGTACCCCTGATTAGGAAATTTTGTGTAATTTGTAGAAATAATCAAGTGTATACAAAGGAACTATTTGCTGTTGGTAGCTGAGGCTACTTCCTGAGGTGCACTCCGGCTGTTTACACACATGTGAAAAACACGTGGATTTGAGGGTAGTCTTGTTTGCGGGTAATTTTTTTTCGAAAATGCCGCGTAGGGTGTTGTTTTTCTGGTGTCGGCAGACGAGATAGGTAACATAGAACGTATCTGACTGCGTTATTCGGCATCAATTTTGTAAACTGATTTTTAATGATTTTTTCCCCTCTATAGTAATATATAGTGAAAATAATTACCGGTGTGATACCTAGATGGTATCCCTCAAAAGCAGGTGACCCACGAGTTACTTGCCCCTGATCATAGATAGAAAGATAAGTCGTACGTAGAAGAATATTTCGTAAAGAAATGTGTTTACGATGAAGAAGGGAAAGAAAATTGTTGGGATTTTTTTACTAATTAAGATTACTAATTAAACCCTAATTAGCTGAACTATTAAAAATGTAAGAAATAAATAAAGCAATGAACGCAATATGGAGAGAAATACGATTTGTTAGAAAGTGTACAGAGTATTATTTAATTAACATAATTAATCAAACCCTAATTCTCTCAGATGTTAAAAACAGTAAGGAATTTGATATAAAAAACTGTAAGGGGCGAGATCAAAAGATTGATTTCGGATAAAAATCTAAATTCAAATAGTTAGGGGGAGGAGGGGGGTGTGTTAAAATTTCTGTAAGTTTCTCTCATCCGACATCGATTACACATTAGTCGAAAAAGGAGAAAGACAAGTGACTGTTAAAACTACATGACGATATTACATTTTAATGAACATTTGATAGTTTTAATCTACACTTTCATTTGTGAATAAACAGAAGATAGGGTATACAGAATTATTTATACTCGTTTGTTCTTACTTGTTAATCGATTATAGTTTAAACACTCATCATATCTAGTTTAGGGGGTCGTTGTGGGGGCGAAGGGGGGGGGGGCGTAAAAACTATGTGAATCTAGTTTTTTTTGTCAGACATTGAACTTTCGATCTCGCCCCTAGGAAGTAGATAAAACAGCGAATGCAACATGGAAAAAAAAATAATTAATAAGAAGTCCTATTAAAAGCAAAACTGATGATATCTAGCGGTGGTCAAAGTAACATATCTTTAGAAATTATTTTTGAAAGTACAGAAGGGTATATTTGATCAAAAGTTAATCATAGAAATTATTTTAATTACCCCCCCCCCCCATTCAGTACACAAAATCAACTCAAACTTTCATTCAACATTATAACTCACTAAAAAGACCATTCCTCAAAACCTGCTTTTGGATATCGAGTTAATTATTAAGACCAAACTAACTCAAGATCCAGGGCGATATAAACACCTACTTTTGAGGGATACCAGATAAGCTTTGCCACCCAGCTAGGCCTATGCTAGACCTGCCTTTCAGGGATACCAAGTTACTTAATAAGGCTCAACTAGCCCAGGTTCCCGGGCGATTTAAACACCTACTTTTGAGGGATAACAGATAAGCTTTACCACCCAGAGAGCCCTATGCTAGACCTGCCTTTCAGGGATTCCGAGTTAATTATCAAGGATCAACTAGCTCGGGTGACCGGGCGATCTAAACACCTACTTTTGAGGGATACCAGACAAGCTTTGCCACCCAGCGAGCCCTATGCTATACCTGCCTTTCAGGGATACCGGGTTAATTATCAAGGTTCAACTAGCCCGGGTTCCCGGGCCCTAAAGTCACCTACTTTTGAGGGATACCAGATAAGCTTTACCACCCAGCGAGCCCTATGCTAGACCTGCCTTTCAGGGATACCGAGGTAATTATCAAGGCTCAACTAGCCCGGGTTCCCGGGCCCTAAAGTCACCTACTTTTGAGGGATACGAGATAAGCTTTACCACCCAGCGAGCCCTATGCCAAACCTGCCTTTCAGGGATACCAAGTTCATTAATAGGGCTCAACTATCCCGGGTTTCCGGGCGATCTATACACCTACTTTTGAGGGATACCAGATAAGCTTTACCACCCAGCAAGCCCTATGCTAGACCTGCATTTCAGGGATACCGGGTTAATTATCAAGGCTCAACTAGCCCGAGTTCCCGGGCCCTAAAGTAACCTACTTTTGAGGGATACCAGATAAGCTTTACCACCCAGCGAGACCTATGCTAGACCTGCCTTTCAGGGATACCGAGTTAATTATCAAGGCTCAACTAGCCCGTGTTCCCGGGCCCTAAAATCACCTACTTTTGAGGGATAACAGATAAGCTTTACCACCCAGCGAGACCTATGCCAGACCTGCCTTTCAGGGATACCAAGTTCATTAATAGGGCTCAACTAGCCCGGGTTCCCGGGCCCTAAAGTCACCTACTTTTGAGGGATACCAGATAAGCTTTACCACCCAGCGAGCCCTATGCTAGACCTGCCTTTCAGGGATACCGAGTTAATTATCAAGGCTCAACTAGCCCGGGTTCCCGGGCCCTAAAATCACCTACTTTTGAGGGATACCAGATAAGCTTTACCACCCAGCGAGCCCTATGCTAGACCTGCCTTTCAGGGATACCAAGTTAATTATCAAGGCTCAACTAGACCGGGTAACCGGGCGATCGAAACACCTACTTTTGAGGAATACCAGATAAGCTTTACCCTAATTATGATGTTCTTAAACCTAACCCTAATTGCCCGCCTAATTAAAGAATCAAGTCCCGTGGGTAGAGTATTTAAGGTGTGGGCACAGCGTGGGTGTTAGATCCTCAGGAAATCGCCAAGTTTTAACGTGCCCCAACCCCTGGGACGCTAGGTTTTTTTTTGACAAAGTTATGGCAAAATCCCTAAAAGGCGAAAAATGCCCTTGAACTCTGATTTCCATTAAAGGATCAGATAAACCTAATTAGGGGTTGAATAGGGGGTCAAAATTAAGGGCTAACCCTCTGGGAAGGGATAGCCCAGCACCCCTAGAAATATGGCTCAAAGGGACCCAGGAACGAGGATGGTCTGAGGGGTATACCCAACTTACCCTATAATAATGTCTAAGTATAAAAGTACTTCATTTTTTTGGGTTAATAGTATGTTTCTCTTTATCCTTGGATTTTTACTGGGATTTTTACCCTGGTCCGAGGGGCAATGGTTGAAAACCTACCCTCCCAAATTTCAGCCCGACCCCCCAACTTGGGGGGTGGGGATGGACTTTGAATTTTTTTGAAGTTTTTTTTAAAGCCAAGACTGGCCCTAAAATCTCATATCGGTGGCCAGTTCGAGCCTTTTTTTCAACCCCCACCCCGGGTGCTAAGCGCCCCCTCAGAGATTTTTTCTGGGTGGGGTAATAAAGAGTGGACCCTGCCCTACGGATCTGGCAAGTTTTGCACCTGAAATCAGCCTGGAAAGGGGATAGGATGATGTTTTACTAAGGTAGCCACTTGCCCTTAAAGTGCAGGGCTCGCCCTAAAAGGGTTTTTCAGGGTTGTGCCCCTTTAGAAAAGGGGGTTAGACCCCTTCTTTTGACCCCATAGGACCCCCAACATTTCAGGTCGGCTCCTAAAAGGATATTACAGAAGAAGTCAAAGGCGACGGGTGACACTCCAGTTATTTCCCGGAGGCCTTGGGGTGGTCTCGGCCCCTAGCCCCTATTTTCAACCATGGGGGAATAGAGTGGGACCAGGTTATGTTTGGGTGCAAAGGAGTCTTCGGCAGCCCCAAAGACTTGGGCTCAGTGAAGAATCAAAGTCGACGACTCGCCCCAAAAGGGTGGGGCTAGGGTGGGGGTCAGACGGACCCTTTACCCTTGACCCAAGCCCCTGATTTTTGGGGCCCGAATTGCATAATCCTTTCTAGGTTGGCCCTGTAAAGGTCAACAAGATCCCTCAAAGGATCTTGGAGATAGCGTCTTTCAAAAATGGCCCATTTTCGCCATTTTGGCCATTGGGGACTTCAATCCTGACCCCATATCTCCGCTACCCTGTACGACTCGAAGCTGTTCTTTTGGGATCTCAGAGGGGAGGTTTGGGGTCCCATTTCACGTGAATGTCGATTCCCTAGCATTAAGGCTTCTAGGACTTCCGACCCTTAAAAAAAGTGGAAAAAAGTGAAAAAATCGACTTGGGCCCCACTTGACCCCTGATTTCAAGGGGCCAAATTTCCAAATGGGAGTCGAGGGCTGTCCCTTAAGAGGTCCCTCGCAAAAATTGAAACCCTCCAACCCCCTCGACCTTAGGGCAACGACTCTTAGAAAAAAGTTCAAAAATGGAAAACATGGGGTCCATTGGGAAGTTGTTGTCACCAAACCTTTTGAGGATAGACAATGCCTTTCTAGGATTGGGTAAATCATAGATGGGCTCAAAAGGGGCCAAAACTCAGTCTCCTTGCCTGCTCGGTTTCAGAGTTACGCCCCCTCAAAAATGACCCAAAATTTGAAGGTCACCATATGGGCCCTTCGACCCCAAGGGGCCAACAGACCCCATGAGGGGCGACTCCCATCCCTGTTAAGGGTCCTCCGGTAATTTGAGCTCTTTAGCCCCATCAGTTCCAGACCCTCGAAAAAATGATTTTGAGGTGATGACCGGAAAGGGACAAAATTCCGACTTTTCA
Organism: Ostrea edulis; assembly: GCF_947568905.1. Classification (NCBI taxonomy): domain Eukaryota; kingdom Metazoa; phylum Mollusca; class Bivalvia; order Ostreida; family Ostreidae; genus Ostrea; species Ostrea edulis. Next base: position 19,563,952 of record NC_079165.1, on the reverse strand, counting down.
AAGAAAAAGGGGCTCACTGGGCCCGGACCGGTTGGGGTCGCGTCCCCGAAGGGCCCTTCAGCTCATACTAGACCCGGTAGCCCCAACACCTCCCCAAAAAAGTTATTCAAAAAAGAAGATCAATCGTGTGAACAATGCTTGCATGGGGCAAATTGGCCCCAAGGGGTCCGAGGGGCATCCCATGGAACGGGCCTCGAACCGATTGGGGGCCCGTTGCCCCATCCGTTCCAGAGCACCAAACCTTAAAAGAAAAGGAGTACTCCCCATGGGATTCCCGATGACCGGAGGGGCCATGTCACCCCATGGGGATTTCGGATCGCCCCTTTCCGAGGGCCCCTCTTTCAAATTGGGGACCCTTTGCCCCACTTCTGTCAGGTAGTCATTTTGGCCGTAAAACACTTACACAATTTTCCAGGACCCAGTAGCCTTTTCTGCCCTCAAAGTAGCCAAGTAGCCATATAAAAATCATCCCTCTTTTCAGCAAGCACGGTGACCATACCTCGAGACCTAGGGACCCCATTTTCCGCACAGGAACTCCCAGAGAGGAGCTCTGTTGACCCCTAGAAGAAAAACTCCCAACAAGGGTCGAAAGTGGATTGGGGTCACCCCTTTAGAAGGGTGTGGTCAGGGTGGGTATTTAGCCCCCTAGCCCCAACACGGCCCCATGGGGCCACAGAGTGGGGCCCCAACATTTCTAGCACAGAAAGGGGTCTGGTCTGGCCCCATCCAGTAGGTCTCAGTCCTGACTATAAAAATGTTGGCCCCGTCCCTGATGGCCCCTGACCCTACTCTTCCAAGGACCCTCTTCCAAATTGGGGTATCCTAGCCTCATCGACCCCGGACCTACAGGTCTTCCACTAGAGGGTAATCACTATGGAAAATCCTGTCCCAGGGGGGCAAACTGGACCCATGGGGCATCAGGGGGGCCCCATCCAAGGTCCTTGCCCCAATTTCAGTTCCATAGCCCCTTCCACTCCGGAGCTAAAAAATTTGCAAAAAAGGTCCAAAAGGGCAAAAGGGGCTCTTTTGGAGGGTTCATATCTCGGGACCCGAAGTACTTGAGGATCCCATTTTTTGTCCCCCGACCCATCGAGGGGTTCTCTTACGATCTCTGGAAAGGCAGGTCCCTAAAGGGGCCCACAATAGTTTGGGGTCACCCTCTAAAAAGGGTCATGTCAGGTAACATTTTTGGCCCTTAGCCCCAAATGGACCCCAAGTGGGCACAGAGTTGGGCCCCACTAATCTTCCAAACAAATAGGATTAGGTCTGACCCCATCATGAGGGGTTCGATCAGTGGTTAAAAAATTCTAGCCCCACCCCTGGGGACTGCTGACCCCAAGGGGACCCATTTGCCCCACAGGGGCCGAGAACGAACCCCTTTAGGCCCCATCCCAAATTGGGGCCCGCTAGCCTCATCGTCCCCAGCGCTACACGTCTACCAGTGAAGGGTGACCCATTTTTCAACTCCGGCCCCAAGGGGACAAACTGGCCCCAGAACCCTCGAAGGTGACCCCTCTCAAGGTCTCTCCCGAACTTTGAGTCTTCTGGCCCCACAAGTTTGTCAGTGACCCATCTTTTAAAAAGGCTGTTATTCAGGTAGCCAAAATGACCCTAAAAGGTAGCCAAAATGGCACTTAAACAAAAACGTAAGCAATCCCAGAAGTTTGAGAGTGAGCCATTTTTTTCAGATTGCGGATTTTCCGGTAGCCAAAACGGCCCTTAAAAAACGTTAAAAATCCCCAACTTTCGATTGCTCATATCTCGGGAACGAAAGTACCTAGGGACCTCATTTTTTGGCCCTGGATCCCTCGAAGGGCCTTTGGTTTATCCCCGGAAGAACAGATCCGTAAAGGGCCGACAATAGTTTGGGATCACCCTCTTCAAAGGGTCATGCCGGGATAAGGTTTTTAGCCCTTTGCCCGAAATCGACCGCATGGGGCCATACAGTAGGGTCCAATAATATTAGCCCCTTAAAAAATATGGGGCTGACCCCATCAAGTGGGGCTCAGTCAGCAATCTAAAAATTCTTAACCACCCTTTGGGGACCCCTGACCCCAAGGGGGCAAATTTGCCCAACAGGGGCAGAGAATGGACCCCTCTTATGCCCCAGCCCCAATTGGGGTCCTCTAACTCCATCAACCCCAGAGCTACAAGTCCTCGAGTAAAGGGTGTCATCCTGAAACACTTGGGCCCCAAGGGTCAAATGAGCCTTATGGGGCTCCAAGCCGCTCTCCTCGAAGGCCCTTGCCCAAATTTGGGTCCCCTAGCCCCACCCACTCTCGAGCCCCATAATTTACAAAAATGGTCGAAATCGGCAAAGGGGGGCTCTGTTGGAGGGTTCATATCACGGGACAGGAAGTACCTAGGGACCGCATGTTTTGGCCCTGGACCCCTCGAAGGGATTTCCGTCGACATCCTGAAGAACAGATCCTTAGAGGGGCCGGCAAAAGTTTGGAGTCACCCTCTTAAAAGGGTCATGCCGGGGTAGGGTTTTAAACCTTTTGCCCCAAATCGACCTCATGGGGTCATACAGTGGGGCCCATAATATTAGCCCCTCAACAAATTGGGGGCTTACCCCATCAAGTGGGGCTCAGTCGGCAGTCTAAAAGCGTCGCTTATACCTCTGTCAACGTTTGGAATCACGTGATAATATAATCACATGATATAAACAATTATTCTCGTTTCCTTTCCCTTTAAAAGTAGTGCACAGAACACTGGGTAGAGAATGGCGCACTATGTCGAGTGCACGAGACATTCGAGGCGTTCCGATTGGGTTGGGACCTAGGTAAATTGGTACCCTGTTGATCTCGCTTATCTCGTGTGTAGCACCAATCAGTAGGGAACCAGTTTAGGACCTAAGGTAGTCTCTTGCAACCAGACGCTCGGCTGTCTCCAGAAATTTCCGACGAGCAGAGATTTTCGTTGCAGATTTGCCGAGACAGCCGAGTGTCTGGTTGAACGAGACTAGACCTAGGTCGGGTATGACGTAACAATGGAAGCCGGGAGCGGTATGACGTAGGAATGCAAGAGCGTACAAACTCCCCGTCGAGGCCTCACTGCGTCACCTATGTATAGACCTCTCCTATGTGACGCATTACAATATACAGATTTGTATATTGTGAGTCCGCGATTATCACGCGGGCAAATAACACTAAAGAAATAGTTCGTAGTTAAAGCTTGAAAATATTGACATCAAGAGCATATATATAAAAGTATGGATTTTATTTTAAATATAAAATGATCAAAAGATCATTAAAGAGAAGGGAGACTCTGTTCAAATTATAGTGTAAAGTAATAAACTTGTTGTTTACGTTCTTGATTTGAACTATTTACGTTTGACGTTATGGTTCTTTTTTCGTCATTCTACAGTGACGTCACACAGTATACAATCACTATCCCATAATGCCTAACTGGAAGAATTTGGTTTGTGAGCAAACGATCTCTGGAGGAAGTTTGAAGAGCGATATGACGTTAAGTCGAACATGACGTAACAATGGGAGTTATTAGCTTTACGTCGGGATAATAACGTTAGAAAAATGGAAATAGCAGAGAACACAATGACGTAACAATTGCAGTGATATGTGATATAGGTGTAATGGTATTTTGTAGTATGGGTGGTGTTATGTGGAGTATGGGCAGTGTAATAGTATGTGGTGTATAGGTTGTAGTTGATAGTGTATGGGTGGTGTACACCACATACACCACATACCATCACCCATACAATCACCTATATCACCTCCCATACATACGTGGTACCACTGGCACACTTATTATTAATACATTTAAACACTACACCGACTTTATCGATTTTTCCCTTGTCATTGGTACGTCATAGCGCTCTTGGCTTTATCAATTTTTTCTGCGTTATCATTACAACATAGCTCTCCCAACTTCTATTGTTACGTCATATCCAACTTGACGTCACATGTCTCTTGTATTTTTATATCATACCCTAAACTGGTTCCCCGCTGATTTGCAAGAGAATCGAGGTCAACAGGGTACCATTTCATATCATACCCGACCTAGTTCATCCCAATCGTAACTACTCGGCTATTTCCGCAACCGTAAACGAACCTCATATGTGGATCGACGCAATGATACATGCTTTTGCCCAAAATATGATGATATATCTTGAGTATATATTTGTATACAGATAAAAATATTATTATTATCTTATCTTCACTCAATGGACTTATTGATTAAACTGCAAAATCAAAATAAATGAGGAGCCTTTCTTTTATACTGCAGTCGGAGAGAGAGAGGGGTAGAAAAAGAAAGGGAGAGAGAGAGGGATGGATAGAGAAATAAAGAGGTGAGAATGAGAGAGAGAGATATAAAGAGGAGAGGGTAGAGAGTGAAGGGAGAGGGGGAAGGGTGGTACAGAGAGAGAGGAGGAAGAAGACAGGAGATAGAGAAAGGATGGGAGAGACATGGAGTGGGGAGAGAGAGGTAGATAGAGAGAGAGAGCTGTGGAATTAGACAGGAGAGAAAGAGGATAATCAGAGGAGGGAGAGGGAAAGAGGTTAGAAAGATGGAGATAGAAAGAACAACAGAGGGAAATATATATGGAGAGAGGTTAAGAGAGAGTGAAGGGGAAAGAGGAAAGAGATAAAGAGGGGACAGAGAGAAGTTAAAGGGTGGGAGAGGGAAGGATAGAGAGAAAGAGGAGAGAGATTAGAAAGAGAGGAGGGAGAGAGATGGAAGAGGAAGGGTGGGAGAGGGAGCCGAGCGAGAGAAGGGAGAGATGGGGATAAATAGAGGAAGGATGAGAGAAATGGAGGGAGAGGGATAAGGGGAGAGAAGAGATAGGAGATAAACAGGGGAGAGGGAAGAGAGATAGGAAGGATGGGAAAGGAAATGAGAGAGAAAGGGTAGGGGAAAGAAGAGAAAGAGGAGGGAATATAATTATGGAAAAGGGGATGTGGGAGAGAGGGAAAGAGGGCGAGAATAGGTAGGGAAAAGAGAAGAGAGAGAAGAAAGAAAGAGATAAGAGAGATAGAGAGAGAGGAAGGATTGGAAAGAGATAAAAGGAGAAGGTGAGAGAAGATAGAAAGGGAAGAGGGGAGAGAGATAAGATGGGTGGAAAATGGAGAAAGGGTGGGAGAGAAAAAAGAGAAAGAGAATGGAAGAGGGAATGCGACAGAGGGATGAGAGAGATGGGGAGAGATAGAGAAGAAGGATGGGAGAGAGAGATAAGGGGAGAGAGGAGATAGAAATGGGGAGAGGGACGAGAGAGAAAGAGGAAGGGTATAAAATGAGTGAGAGAAAGGGTGGGGGAGAGAGAAAAGAAAGATGAGAGAGAGAGATGGAAGAGAGAGGGGGGAAAGTGGAAGAGGTAGAGAGATGGGAGAGAAAAGAAGAGAAGAGAATAAAGACATGGGGAAAGATGGAGAGGGGAAGGATAGGATAGGGAGAAAGAGATGGAGGGGGAGAGAAGATAGAGGAGATAGAAAGGGGGAGAGGGAAGAGAGATAGGAATGGTGGGAAAGGGAATGAGTGAGAGAAATGGTTGGGGAGAGGGAGAAGAGGAGAAAGGGAGAGAGATAGAGAGAGCGGGAGGGAAAGGGTAATGAGAGGAGAGAAAGAGAGGAAAAGAAGGAGTGAGAGAGAAAACATGGAGACAGAGGATGAGGAAGGGTGGGGAGAGAGAAGGGCAAGAGAGAAAGGGTAAGACAGGCATGGAGGCATTGAGTAGGGAGAGATAGATTAGACCGAGAGAGAGTGAGAGGAAAGGTGGGAGGAGGTAGAGAGACAAGATAGCGAGAGAAAGAAAGACAGTAACAACTAACAGCCAATATCATATGTGCACACATTCATTTACAAATTATCATAGCTGATGAGCTTAATCAGTCTATCAAAAATTAAAATTCCGTACTAAATGTTGTTTTAATTTGATCTAGTCAATGCAACATGGTGATTATTTCATAACGTTTAAGGATGTCCATGGAGATTTTTTTATCATTACAGTGTAGCGTCATTTCCATTACAGAACGAAGTGTTTCTCATTTACTAGTATTATACATCTTAGTTCCATAGTAATAACTATACTAGGCGCGAAATACGTTATTGTAATAGCTTCATTTGTGCACAATAGTCCTCAAAGGCAGCTTAGTAAAACAGCATAGGAATTGGCTTAGCTGTCCAAGGATTACTAACTCCGTATCTCTAAAAGGCAGAAGGCCGTCTTTAGCCTTTTTTGTGGCGGATTTCGCCACGCTGGCGTGGCGGATTGTGACACACGCCCCCTGGAGGCCTCGTTATATGGGTTAGGGTATTGGTATGGGTATATATGGTTAGGGGAACTTCGTCCGACCTCGGAGGGGGGTTTTCGATTTTCTACCCCCACCCCAGCCCCGGGGGTGGGGCTTTTTAGTTAAAATATAGCCATTTTCAGCCCTCTAAAAAACATAGTAGTTGTTATTATTTTTCAATGCAATTTGGTACATGGGGAGACTTGGAGGTGGGCTATCGGACCATCGTCTTGGTTTTCGGAAATTTCCTCTCCCGGACCGGAAATGATCCGGACAAAATCGGAAAAACTTCGTGTCACAATCCGCCACACGCCCCGTGGAGGCCTTTAACGAGGGTGTTGAGCATTATTATGGGTATGTATCATAAGGGGAGCCTATTCCCACCTTGGAGAGGGGGTTTCCCATTATATGCCCCCGCCCTATCCGGAGCAGGGTCCGGGAAATCCGGAGACCGAGGAAAATCTCACTTATTCTGTCAGAAAACGCTCAATACTTATCCTATCAGAAATATAATTACATATTCTTGTTTGTCTCGTTGAGACGAAGAAAATGATATAAAGAACTTTGAGATTGGGCAATAAATAAAAAAAATATGGCCGATGAGGGAAATTTGGCCACGCCGACAGAAATGCAGGAAAATGCACAGTTTTTCGGATGTGAAATCTTTATTTATTACTCTATCTTAAAGTATCTTATATCATCTTCTTCGTCTCAGTGAGACGAAGAGAATGGTATCAACTTCATATAGCTAGGTCTATGTATAAGAAAACCACAACCCAAAAACCTGTATTTTTCACTCCTCGAAAAAACTCTAAGTCCAAATTCACAAGTTTTTGGGGGACGAAATTTTTATTTATCACCCTAGCTATTATTTGATTAGATATTCTTTCTCGTCTCGTTGAGACGAATACAATGATATAAGATATCATGGGATAGGAGCATTAATAAAGATTTGGTCCCCCAAAAACTGTGCATTTCCTATATAATTCATTGAGCGTGGCAAAATCTGACACAAAAATTTTTTTTTCTTTATTTATTGTAGTACATCAGAGTTCTTTATATCAATTTGTTCGTCTCAAAAGAGGCCCAAATAATATACAATCAGATTTGGGGTATCTTGAAGAATATTAATTTTAGGTGGCCATAATTGATTTTGGACTTTAGCGTCCGAGACATATATAAGCCAAATAGGAAAAACTTTCATTGATCAAGCTATCTCAAAGTTCTTTATATCATTCTTTTCGTCTCAACGAGACGAACAAAATGATATAAAGAACTTTGAGATAGGACCATCAATAAAAAAAATATGACCTAAGTGGCAAATTCTGACACGCACAATGAATTATATAGGGAATACATACCTTTTGGGGGACCAAATATTTATTAATGGTCCTATCCTATAGTGTCTTATATCATGTTGTTCGCCTTCACGAGACGAGAAAGAATATGTCATCAAATAATTGCTAGGGTGATAAATAAAGATTTTACACCCCAAAATCTTTGTTATTTGGACTTAGAGTTTTTTCCGACGAGGGAAAAATACCAATTTCTGGACTGTGGTTTACTTATACATAGACTTAGCTAAACAAAGTTGATATCATTCTCTTTGTCTCATTGAGACGAATAAGGGGCTATAAGGTACTTTACTATTGAGTAGTTAATAAAAATTTCACATACCAAAAACTGTGCATTTCCTATATAATTCATTGAGCGTGGCAAAATCTGACACAAAAATTTTTTTTTCTTTATTTATTGTAGTACATCAGAGTTCTTTATATCAATTTGTTCGTCTCAAAAGAGGCCCAAATAATATACAATCAGATTTGGGGTATCTTGAAGAATATTAATTTTAGGTGGCCATAATTGATTTTGGACTTTAGCCTCCGGAATGCACATATAGCTCAAATAGGAACTGCTTTATATCACTAAGTCTCCTGTTAAAGATAGTTTTTCTCCCAATAACTTGTCCTCTGCACCAGTACGCTGGTGTGGGGGACTTTTTTTCTCTCCCAATAACTTGTCCTCTGCACCAGTACGCTGGTGTGGGGGACTTTTTTTTATCACTCGATGTAAAATGACTAAGTCCAAATTGTAAAAGGTTTAGGGCATAACATTTTCATTATCCACCCTACACTTATTTTAATTACATATTCTTTCTCGTCTTTTTAAGACGAAAAAAATGATATAAAGCACAATGTCATAGCTCAAGTAATAAAAATTTTGCCACCTGAAATACTTGACATTCCTATTGAGATTATGTCCCTTTTAGGAGGGTAAATAACAAAGACATTCATGTCCTAAAACTTTATTATTCAGGATATTTAAAAGATCTTTACATCATTTTTTTCGTCTTGAGGAGACGAGAAGGAATATATAATCATATTTTATGTAACATGAATAATAAAAATTTTGACCCCAGATAACCTGATTTGGGACTTAGACTTTTTCCGACGAATGACTGAAAATGCTTTTGGGGGCTCATAATTTTATTTATCAAGCTAGAAATAAGAACTTGGTATCACCTGGTTCGCCTCATTGAGACGAAAAAAATGAGATAAGAAACATTAAGGTGTGATAATAAATAAGGAAATGAGCCCCCAAAAGCATTTTTTATCACTCGCTGTAAAATGACTAAGTCCAAATTGTAAAAGGTTTAGGGCATAAAATTTTCATTTTTCATCCTACATTTATTTTAATTACATGTTCTTTCTCGTCTTTTTAAGACGAAAACGATGATATAAAGCACACTCATATAACTTAAGAAATGAAAAGTTGACCCCCAAATATCTATGCATATACTTTGACATTAACAGGTGAAATAAGAAATATCCTATTAAAGTAAAAAAACGTCTATTTTTCAAGTAATGTAATAGATCTTTATACTATCTTTTTCGGCTTGAAAAGACGAGAATGAACATGTAATCAGATCTGCTGTAGCTTGAATATTGAAAATTCTACTCTTGAAAACTTGATTTTGGACTTAGACTTTTTTCGGCAATTAACTTAAAATGCTTTTTGGGACTCATCATCTTATTGATCAAGCTAGAAATATGAACTTGATATAACCTGTTTCGCCCCATTGAGAGGGAAAAAATGATATAAGAAACATTAAGATGGGATAATAAATAAGGAAATGAGCCCCCAAAAGCATTTTTTATCACTGCTGTAAAATGACTAAGTCCAAATTGAAAAAGGTTTAGGGCATAAAATTTTCATTATCCACCCTACATTTATTTTAATTACATATTCTTTCTCGTCTTTTCGAGACGAAGAGAATGATATCAAACTCAATATCATAGCTCAATAAATGAAAATATGACTTCCAATAATCTATTAATTTCCTTATAAGAGTATTAGGCTTATGCCTTATAAGGAAATTAGTAGATTTTTGAAAGCCAAATTTTCATTGATTGAGCTATGACATTGAGCTTTATACCATTTTCTTCGTCTCAATGAGGCGAAAAAGAATATGCCATCAAATATTTTTTCCGACCAAAGGGTACCCCCAAACCTAGGCACGGGCCATAACCCTAGCTCTGCGAGATTTAAAATTAGGGTTAGCCCTCAGTCCTGTATTTGTCATCCAAAAAATATTTTGTTACCATAGTCTTTTTCGCCTTTTTGAGACGAAAAGAATGATATCAAACTCAATATCATAGCCCAATAAATGAAAATATGGCTTCCAATAATCTATTAATTTCCTTATAAGAGTATTAGGCTTATGCCTTATAAGGAAATTAGTAGATTTTTGAAAGCCAAATTTTCATTAATTGAGCTATGACATTGAGCTTTATACCATTTTCTTCGTCTCAATGAGGCGAAAAAGAATATGTCATCAAATATTTTTTCCGACCAAAGGGTACCCCCAAACCTAGGCACGGGCCATAACCCTAGCTCTGCGAGATTTAAAATTAGGGTTAGCCCTCAGTCCTGTATTTGTCATCCAAAAAATATTTTGTTACCATAGTCTTTCTCGACTTTTTGAGACGAAAAGAAATATATAATCATATTTTATGTAACATGAATAATAAAGATTTTGACCCCAGATAACCTGATTTGAGACTTAGACTTTTTCAGACAAATGACTGAAAATGCTTTTGGGGGCTCATCATTATATTTATCAAGCTAGAAATATGAACTTGATATAACCTGATTCGCCTCATTGAGACGAAAAAAATGAGATAAGAAACATTAAGGTGTGATTATAAATAAGGAAATGAGCCCCCAAAAGCATTTTTTATCACTCGCTGTAAAATGACTAAGTCCAAATTGTAAAAGGTTTAGGGCATAACATTTTCATTTTTCATCCTACATTTATTTTAATTACATGTTCTTTCTCGTCTTTTTGAGACGAAGAAAATGATATAAAGCACAATGTCATAGCTCAAGTAATAAGATTTTTACTCCCTGAAATACTTGACATTCCTATTGAGATCATGTCCCTTTTAGGAGGGTAAATAACAAAGACATATTCATGTCCTAAAACTTTATTATTCAGGATATTTAAAAGATCTTTACATCATTTTTTTCGTCTTGAGGAGACGAGAAGGAATATATAATCATATTTTATGTAACATGAATAATAAAAATGTTGACCCCAGATAACCTGATTTGGGACTTAGACTTTTTCCGACGAATGACTGAAAATGCTTTTGGGGTCTCATCATTATATTTATCAAGCTAGAAATAAGACCCTGATATCACCTGATTCGCCTCATTGAGACGAAAACAATGATATAAGAAACATTAAGGTGTGACAATAAATAAGGAAATCAGCCCCAAAAAGCATTTTTTATCACTCGCTGTAAAATGACTAAGTCCAAATTGTAAAAGGTTTGAGGCATAAAATTTTCATTATCCACCCTACATATTTTTAAATTACATATTCTTTCTCGTCTCAATGAGACAAAGAAAATGATGTAAAGCACACTGTTGTAGGTCGAGTATAAATGACATGAAGCCCCTGAAGGGACTAATTTCTACTTGACAAAAAGTCTAAGTCCAATTCCTAAAGTTTTCAGTCAATAACTTTTTTATTTTTGGAGCCACTAAAATTCTAATTACATATTCTTTCTCGTCTCGTCGAGACGAACAATTTAATGTATAGATATCTGGGTTTTGGATCGGAAAACCTGGAGTCGGCCTTTTTTGTGTCAGAATCTGCCACATTAAAAAAAAAGGCCGACTCCAGGTTCTCCACACATATTGAGAACTGGAACTTTTATTTTTAAAGCAATAATTATGATATTGATATCATTTTTCTCGTCTTCTCACGTGGAATAAAATGATATAAAGAACTTTAAAATACTTTAATAAATAAAAAATTCGATTTTTGACAGGAGGATATTCTGCTAGGAACGATAAAAATGACTACCTATTTGCCTGTGAAATTCTTATTTATTGTTCAATTTCCTTGTGTTTTATATCATTGTCTTCGTCTCGTTGAGACGAGAAAAATGGTGTAAGACACAATGCTGTAGTGTGTATAATAAGACAATCACCCCCTATAAGGATTGCATTTTACTCGTCGACAAAAAGTCTAAGTCCAATTCCTAAAGTTTTCAGTCAATAACTTTTTTATTTTTGGAGCCACTGAAATTCTAATTACATATTCTTTCTCGTCTCGTCGAGACGAACACTTTAATGTATAGATATCTGGGTTTTGGATCGGAAAACCTGGAGTCGGCCTTTTTTGTGTCAGAATCTGCCACATAAAAAAAAAAAACCGACTCCAGGTTCTCCACACATATTGAGAGCTGGAACTTTTATTTTTAAAGATATAATTATGATATTGATATCATTTTTCTCGTCTTCTCACGTGGAATAAAATGATATAAAGAACTTTAAAATACTTTAATAAATAAAAAATTCGATTTTTGACAGGAGGATATTCTGCTAGGAACGATAAAAATGACTACCTATTTGCCTGTGAAATTCTTATTTATTGTTCAATTTCCTTGTGTTTTATATCATTGTCTTCGTCTCGTTGAGACGAGAAAAATGGTGTAAGAAACAATGCTGTAGTGTGTATAATAAGACAATCACCCCCTATAAGGATTGCATTTTACTCGTCGACAAAAAGTCTAAGTCCAATTCCTAAAGTTTTCAGTCAATAACTTTTTTATTTTTGGAGCCACTGAAATTCTAATTACATATTCTTTCTCGTCTCGTCGAGACGAACACTTTAATGTATAGATATCTGGGTTTTGGATCGGAAAACCTGGAGTCGGCCTTTTTTGTGTCAGAATCTGCCACATAAAAAAAAAAAACCGACTCCAGGTTCTCCACACATATTGAGAGCTGGAACTTTTATTTTTAAAGATATAATTATGATATTGATATCATTTTTCTCGTCTTCTCACGTGGAATAAAATGATATAAAGAACTTTAAAATACTTTAATAAATAAAAAATTCGATTTTTGACAGGAGGATATTCTGCTAGGAACGATAAAAATGACTACCTATTTGCCTGTGAAATTTTTATTTATTGTTCAATTTCCTTGTGTTTGATATCATTGTCTTCGTCTCGTTGAGACGAGAAAAATGGTGTAAGAAACAATGCTGTAGTGTGTATAATAAGACAATCACCCCCTATAAGGATTGCATTTTACTCGTCGACAAAAAGTCTAAGTCCAATTCCTAAAGTTTTCAGTCAATAACTTTTTTATTTTTGGAGCCACAGAAATTCTAATTACATATTCTTTCTCGTCTCGTCGAGACGAACACTTTAATGTATAGATATCTGGGTTTTGGATTGGGAAACCTAAAGTCGGCCTCAACTATGGCAGAATCTGCCATAAAAAAAAACCGACTCCAGGTTTCCGACACATGTTGAGAGCTGGAACTTTTATTTATAAAGCTATAAATTTGATATTGATATCATTTTTCTCGTCTTCTCACGTGTAATAAAATGATATAAAGAACTTTAACATACTTTAATAAATAAAAAATTTGATTTTTGACAGGAGGATATTCTGCTAGGAACGATAAAAATGACTACCTATTTGCCTGTGAAATTCTTATTTATTGTTCAATTTCCTTGTGTTTGATACCATTGTCTTCGTCTCGTTGAGACGAGAAAAATGGTGTAAGAAACAATGCTGTAGTGTGTATAATAAGACAATCACCCCCTATAAGGATTGCATTTTACTCGTCGACAAAAAGTCTAAGTCCAATTCCTAAAGTTTTCAGTCAATAACTTTTTTATTTTTGGAGCCACAGAAATTCTAATTACATATTCTTTCTCGTCTCGTCGAGACGAACACTTTAATGTATAGATATCTGGGTTTTGGATTGGGAAACCTAAAGTCGGCCTCAACTATGGCAGAATCTGCCATAAAAAAAAACCGACTCCAGGTTTCCGACACATGTTGAGAGCTGGAACTTTTATTTATAAAGCTATAAATTTGATATTGATATCATTTTTCTCGTCTTCTCACGTGTAATAAAATGATATAAAGAACTTTAACATACTTTAATAAATAAAAAATTTGATTTTTGACAGGAGGATATTCTGCTAGGAACGATAAAAATGACTACCTATTTGCCTGTGAAATTCTTATTTATTGTTCAATTTCCTTGTGTTTGATACCATTGTCTTCGTCTCGTTGATACGAGAAAAATGGTGTAAGAAACAATGCTGTAGTGTGTATAATAAGACAATCACCCCCTATAAGGATTGCATTTTACTCGTCGACAAAAAGTCTAAGTCCAATTCCTAAAGTTTTCAGTCAATAACTTTTTTATTTTTGGAGCCACTGAAATTCTAATTACATATTCTTTCTCGTCTCGTCGAGACGAACAATTCAATGTATAGATATCTGGGTTTTGGATCGGAAAACCTGGAGTCGGCCTTTTTTGTGTCAGAATCTGCCACATAAAAAAAAAAGGCCGACTCCAGGTTCTCCACACATATTGAGAACTGGAACTTTTATTTTTAAAGATATAATTATGATATTGATATCATTTTTCTCGTCTTCTCACGTGGAATAAAATGATATAAAGAACTTTAAAATACTTTAATAAATAAAAAATTCGATTTTTGACAGGAGGATATTCTGCTAGGAACGATAAAAATGACTACCTATTTGCCTGTGAAATTCTTATTTATTGTTCAATTTCCTTGTGTTTGATACCATTGTCTTCGTCTCGTTGAGACGAGAAAAATGGTGTAAGAAACAATGCTGTAGTGTGTATAATAAGACAATCACCCCCTATAAGGATTGCATTTTACTCGTCGACAAAAAGTCTAAGTCCAATTCCTAAAGTTTTCAGTCAATAACTTTTTTATTTTTGGAGCCACTGAAATTCTAATTACATATTCTTTCTCGTCTCGTCGAGACGAACAATTCAATGTATAGATATCTGGGTTTTGGATCGGAAAACCTGGAGTCGGCCTTTTTTGTGTCAGAATCTGCCACATAAAAAAAAAAGGCCGACTCCAGGTTCTCCACACATATTGAGAACTGGAACTTTTATTTTTAAAGATATAATTATGATATTGATATCATTTTTCTCGTCTTCTCACGTGGAATAAAATGATATAAAGAAATTAAACATACCTTGATAAATAAAAAATTCGATTTTTCAGTGGGGATAGTCTACCCCTCTCAATAAAAAGATGAATAGAAATATGTGAAGCTATATATTATTCTAGCTATTTAATCTAAAAAGTATTTCGTACTGTTTTCCATGATATAAAAGAGGACATGTGCTTTAGAATAAAAGTTTACCACTGGATTACCTGGCACGTGCCTGCATGAGGTGGATTTACCTGGAATACACAAGGGCGCGTGCCTCAGAATAAACAACGCTACCTGTAAATTACCTGGCACGTGCCAAGATCGTCCCGCTCGTGCCTAGATGAGGAAACACTTTTTACAGTATCATTAATATACCAATTCAATCGAATATAGAATTAAATTTTTGTTAATAATACAAATACACCTACAATACGAAAAACACAGTAGACCACTGAGAGATCAGCGCTCCCCTCGACGGCCGCCCTGCTCCTCGGCAGATGATGTCTGATTTTCCTGCTGCCGAGAAAACGAGCTGTCCTCCACGGTCGCCCCCCTCCTCGCCTCGGCAGATGATGTTTCTCTGATTTTGCTGCTGCCGAGAAAGCGAACTGTCCTCAACGGTCGCTCCCCTCCTCGCCTCGGCAAATGATGTCTCTGATTTTGCTGCTGCCGAGAAAGCGAGCTGTCCTCGATGGCCGCTCCGCTCCTCCCTATGGCCCTAAAGAGGCCGCCAAAAAACCAACCAAATATGCTACCCTGCTTAGAATTTAATGCTCTTTACAACCAAAATATCAGCATTGCTCTATCTAGATCCGTATAGGCACCCCGACGCGAATGCGCCCCACCCCCCGCAGCCCAGGAAGCGAATTTCGGTATTTTCGGTAGATATGGCAAATTGGACGGTCATTTCTTCCTCGGAGAGTTAGATCATCGAATTTAATTTATTTTTCCCACATAGATACATTCTTTATGAATCTTTTGGTGCATAGAACATGTCTTTAACTACCGCGGTAGTCCCCGTAGAGCTAAAATATGGAGGGCTACCCCTTCTGCTCTGTTTAGAGTCTCTATAGAGACGCACTCTCTCTGGCCCCATAAGGGCTGTAAAAAACAACCCAATATGCTACCCTGCTTAGAATTTAATGCTCTTTCTAATAAAAATATCAGCAGTGCTTTATCTAGCTCCGTATAGGCACCCCGGAGCGAATGCGGGACCCCCGCGGACCTGGAAAGCATTTTCCGTATTTTCGGTAGATGCGGCAAATTGGACGGTGATTTCTTCCTCGGAGGGTTAATTAATCGACTTTAATTTATTTTTCCCAAATACATACATTCTTTTAGAGTATTTTGAGGGGTAGAACATGTCTATACTTACTAGGGTAGTCCCCGTAGAGCTAAAATACCGAGGGCTACCCCATTCATATGGAAATCCGTTTTAGAGTCTTTATAGAGTCACTCTCTCTGTGGCCCTGAAGGGGCTGAAAAACACAATCGAACATGGTACCCTGCTTAGAATTTAATGTTCTTTCTAACAAAAATATCGGCATGGCTCTATCTAGCTCCGTATAGGCACCTCGAGGCGAATGCGGGACCCCCTGCAGCCCAGAACGCAAATTTCGCTATTTTCAGTAAATGCGGCAAATTGGACGGCTCTTTCTTCCTCGTAGAGTTAATTAATCGACTTTACTTTATTTTTCCCAAATAGATACATTCTTTTAGAGTATTTTGATGGGTAGAACATGTCTATACATACCTATGTAGTCGCCGTAGAGCTAAAATACCGAGGGCTACCCCTTTCATATAGAAATCCGCTTTAGAGTCTTTATAGAGCCGCTCTCTCTGTGGCCCTGAAGGGGATGAAAAACACAATCGAACATGGTACCCTGCTTAGAATTTAATGCTCTTTCTAAACTAAATATCAGCGTGGCTCTATCTAGCTCCGTATAGGCACCTTCAGGCGAATGCAGGACCCCCTGCGGCCCAGGACGCGAATTTCGCTCTTTTCAGTAGATGCGGCAAATTGGACGGCTTTTTCTTCCTCGTAGAGTTAATTAATCGACTTTAATTTATTTTTCCCAAATAGATACATTCTTAATAATTCTTTTGGTGGGTAGAACATGTCTATACCTACCTATGTAGTCCCCGTAGAGCTAAAATACCGAGGCCTACCCCTTTTATATGGAAATCCGCCTTGGAGTCTTCATAGAGCCGCCCTTTCTATGGCCCTAAAGGGGCTTGAAAAAAAAACAATCGAACATGGTACCCTGCTTAGAATTTCATGCTCTTTCTAACAAAAATATCAGCAGTGCTCTATCTAGCTCCGTATAGGCACCCCGGCGCGAATGCGGGACCCCCGCGGACCTGGAAAGCATTTTCCGTATTTTCAGTAGATGCGGCAAATTGGACGGCCATTTCTTCGTCGGAGGGTTATTTGATCGACTTTTATTTATTTTACCCAAATAGATACAATCTTTAGAAATCTTTTGGTAGGTAGAACATGTCCCTATCTACCCGAGTAGTCCGCGTAGAGCTAAAATACAGAGGCCTACCCCTTTCATATGGAAATCCCCCTTGGAGTCTTTATAGAGCCGTCCTCTCTGTGGCCCTAAAGGGGCTGAAAAAGACAATCGAACATAGTACCCTGCTTAGAATTTAATGCTCTTTCTAACAAAAATATCGACGTGGCTCTATCTAGCTCCGTATAGGCACATCGAGGCGAATGCAGGACCCCTGCGGCCCACAACGCGAATTTCGCTATTTTCAGCAAATGCGGCAAATTGGACGGCTTTTTCTTCCTCGTAGAGTTAATTAATCGACTTCAATTTCTTTTTCCCAAATAGATACATTCTTTATGATTCTTTTGGTGGGTATAACATGACCGTACCTACCTATGTAGTCCCCGTAGAGCTAAAATACAGAGGCCTACCCCTTTCATATGGAAATCCCCCTTGGAGTCTTTATAGAGCCGTCCTCTCTGTGGCCCTGAAGGGGCTGAAAAAGACAATCGAACATGGTACCCTGCTTAGAATTTAATGTTCTTTCTAACAAAAATATCGGCGTGGCTCTATCTAGCTCCGTATAGGCACCTCGAGGCGAATGCGGGCCCCCCGCGGACCTGGAAAGCATTTTCCGTATTTTCAGTAGATGCGGCAAATTGGACGGTGATTTCTGCCTCGGAGGGTTAATCAATCGACTTTTATTTATTTTTCCCAAATAGATACATTATTTTAGAGTATTTTGAGGGGTAGTACATGTCTATACTTACTAGGGTAGTCCCCGTAGAGCTAAAATACCGAGGGCTACCCCTTTCATATAGAAATCCGCTTTAGAGTCTATATAGAGCCGCCCTTTCTATTGCCCTAAAGGGGCTTGAAAAAAACAATCGAACATGGTACCCTTCTTAGAATTTCATGCTCTTTCTAACAAAAATATCAGCAGTGCTCTATCTAGCTCCGTATAGGCACCCCGGCGCGAATGCGGGACCCCCGCGGACCTGGAAAGCATTTTCCGTATTTTCAGTAGATGCGGCAAATTGGACGGCCATTTCTTCGTCGGAGGGTTATTTGATCGACTTTTATTTATTTTACCCAAATAGATACAATCTTTAGAAATCTTTTGGTAGGTAGAACATGTCCCTATCTACCCGAGTAGTCCGCGTAGAGCTAAAATACAGAGGCCTACCCCTTTCATGTGGAAATCCCCCTTGGAGTCTTTATAGAGCCGTCCTCTCTGTGGCCCTAAAGGGGCTGAAAAAGACAATCGAACATAGTACCCTGCTTAGAATTTAATGCTCTTTCTAACAAAAATATCGACGTGGCTCTATCTAGCTCCGTATAGGCACATCGAGGCGAATGCAGGACCCCTGCGGCCCACAACGCGAATTTCGCTATTTTCAGCAAATGCGGCAAATTGGACGGCTTTTTCTTCCTCGTAGAGTTAATTAATCGACTTTACTTTCTTTTTCCCAAATAGATACATTCTTTATGATTCTTTTGGTGGGTATAACATGTCCGTACCTACCTATGTAGTCCCCGTAGAGCTAAAATACCGAGGGCTACCCCTTTCATATAGAAATCCGCTTTAGAGCCTATATAGAGCCGTCCTTTCTATGGCCCTAAAGGGGCTTGAAAAAAACAATCGAACATGGTACCCTGCTTAGAATTTCATGCTCTTTCTAACAAAAATATCAGCAGTGCTCTATCTAGCTCCGTATAGGCACCCCGGAGCGAATGCGGGACCCCCTGCGGACCTGGAAAGCATTTTCCGTATTTTCGGTAGATGCGGCAAATTGGACGGTGATTTCTGCCTCGGAGGGTTAATTAATCGACTTTAATTTAGTTTTCCCACATAGATACATTCCTTTAGAGTATTTTGAGGGGTAGAACATGTCTATACTTACTAGGATAGTCCCCGTACAGCTAAAATACCGAGGGCTACCCCTTTCATATAGAAATCCGCTTTAGAGTCTATATAGAGCCGCCCTTTCTATGGCCCTAAAAGGGCTTCAAAAAAGCAATCGAACATGGTACCCTGCTTAGAATTTCATGCTCTTTCTAACAAAAATATCAGCAGTGCTCTATCTAGCTCCGTATAGGCACCCCGGAGCGAATGCGGGACCCCCTGCGGACCTGGAAAGCATTTTCCGTATTTTCGGTAGATGCGGCAAATTGGACGGTGATTTCTGCCTCGGAGGGTTAATTAATCGACTTTAATTTAGTTTTCCCAAATAGATACATTCTTTTAGAGTATTTTGAGGGGTAGAACATGTCTCTACCTTCCTGGGTAATATCCCTAGAGCTAAAATACCGGGGTACCCATAAACATTTTTTCATTGAATTTTTGATGTATTCGCTATTTTGAACGGCAGTTAAACTTTTATTTGTTATAAGTAGTCTTTGAAATTCTCCTAATCTGTTCACATGTTTCCTGTCTTTTGATTAATATCAAAACATTATTAGTAATTACATTAATGAACCTTTTAACTCGTGTCAAAAATGCGAAAAAAATCCTTTTGGTCAAAATCGCCGTTAATTTGTCCCCTTTTCCGGGCGTCTGCGATTTCTTAATTTTAATAGTAAAATAAAGTTTAGAACTGCTATTTAGTAGTAAATGGGGTGCTCTTTCCATTAGAAATTTCAAAATGACGATATCTTAATTGGTATGGGTACCAGAAGGGATTAAATATGGCACAGAGCCGGAATTCCGCGGCTATTCGTTTTTGCGATTTGTTCGCTGTAATGAATTTCAATTTGTGCCTCCATTTCTTAACCGATTTTCAAAATTTTTTTTGTCCCACAAACATACATTATTGGGCTATAATTGCATGCTAATTTGTTTCCAATATGATATCAAACATCAGACAAAGAGTAGATTTATATAGGACACTTCCGTTAATTTTTCGAAAATTTCCATTTTCAATCCTTTATAAAATATTCATTTATCAATGGAATTATACAAACTTGGTGTCTAATTGTAGGTATTGACAAGGCCTTTCCATTGATATAATACTCAATAAAATCCAAGCATCCTAGCTCAAATTATAAGCGGTCAAAATAATTACCGGGAAAAAAAATTGGGGGTAGGTTACAAAAATCACCCGCCCTCGCCTTGAATTCAAAAATATTTTGGCCTGCAATTTTAATACAATGTTGCCTAATAAATTTGGCAACTTTTGATACTAAGTAGATCATTTTGGGGGCCTATTGAACGGAGATATAGGCGCGCGAAAAGGGACTTCTTTTCAAAAATTAAATTTCGCGCGGAAGCGCCGATATCACGGGCTCTGGGGATCGTATTTATGCATAGAAATAAACAAACTTGGTATCAAACGATAGGTATTGAATAGATCTACCTAATTATGAAAAAAGAAATATAAAATTTTACATGCAAAGATGATGAGGAAGCGTCAAAACCCGAAAATTTAAAAAAAAAAGGGGGGTAGGGTTTAAAAATGACCCAGCTTCTCCTTGAAATCAGAACTTTATCTCTCCCAATTTTAACATAAAATGTCCAAAGGATGTACCTAAACAGGAAAATAGGTGCCATTGTTCTGTCGCATCCGATACCTGAGATACAGGCACTCAAAGTGACATCGATATGAATTTTTTCGGTTTTCGTACAAATTCGGACTTTGCGGTCTTATAACTTCCGTATTTATTAATCGATCTTTACAAACTTGGTGTTGTTGGATAGGTATTACAAATATCTATCCATTGATATGTAGTTTTTTATTGTAGTATACCAAATAAAATTTTCATAGGCGGTCAAAAGTGAATTTTTAAAAAAAAAATAGGGGTGGGTGTAAAAACGACCCAGCGTCTCCTCGAAACCTTTCAAAAATGTTATGAAACTTATTTTCAATCTATAGTACACATAATTACCTACATTTTGACACCAAGTTGGTTAAAATATCACGCGGAATAAATTTTTTACGGCCGATTTAAGTTGGTAAGGTTTGTTAAAGAAAAGTTGAAAAATGGCCCCCCACCCCCAAAATCTTAAGAATTTCAAATTTTTTTTTTTTTTTATCATAAACGTGTTCTAGAAGCTCAAACTTACCTGCTGGTCAAAAAATTAATGTGATCAAATATGTTTGAATCCTGCAGTCGGCCTGTTGAATCGATCTTTGTATAGGAAATCAAAAATACTATCCTTAAAAGGCAGATTAGTACCGTAGCCTAAAAATCGTACTACACTCGTCGTTATGCGTTGCTGATTAACTCAGTATCCCTGAAAGGCAGGTTTACCATAGGGCTCGCAGGGTGGCAAAGCTTATCTGGTATCCCTCAAAAGTAGGTGTTTAGATCCCCAGGAACCCGGGCTAGTAGAGCCCTATAAATTTACTTGATATCCCTGAAAGGTAGGTCAGATATAGGGCTCGCTGGGTGGCAAAGCTTATCTGGTATCCCTCAAAAGTAGGTGACTTTAGCGCCCGGGACCTTGGGCTAGTTGAGCGTCGATAATTAAATCGGTATCCCTGAAAGGCAGGTCTGTTATAGGGCTCGTTGGGTGGCAAAGCTTATCTGGTATCCCTCAAAGGTAGGTGACTTTAGCGCCCGGGAACTTGGGCTAGTTGAGGGTGGATAATTAAATCGGTATCCCTGAAAGGCATGTCTGATAAAGGGCTCGTTGGGTGGCAAAGCTTATCTGGTATCCCTCAAAGGTAGGTAATTTTAGCGTCTGGGAACTTGGGCTAGTTGAGTATCGATAATTAAGTCGGTATGCCTGAAAGGTAGGTCAGATATAGGGCTCGCTGAGTGGCAAAGCTTATCTGGTATCCCTCAAAAGTAGGTGACTTTAGCGCCCGGGAGCTTGGGCTAGTTGAGTATCGATAATTAAGTCGGTATCCCTGAAAGGCAGGTCTGATATAGGGCTCGCTGGGTGGCAAAGCTTATCTGGTATCCCTCAAACGTAGGTGACTGTAGCGCCTGGGAACTTGGGCTAGTTAAGCGTCGATAGTTAACTCGGTATCCCTGAAAGGCAGGTCTGATATAGGGCTCGTTGGACGGCAAAGCTTATCTGGTATCCCTCAAAAGTAGGTGACTTAAGCGCCCGGGAACCCGGGCTAGTTGAGCGTCGATGATTAACTCGGTATCCCTGAAAGGCAGGTCAGATATAGGGCTCGCTGGGTGGCAAAGCTTATCTGGTATCCCTCAAAAGTAGGTGACTTTAGCGCCCGGAACCTTGGGCTAGTTGAGCGTGGATAATTAAATCGGTATCCCTGAAAGGCAGGTCTGTTATAGGGCTCGTTGGGTGGCAAAGCTTATCTGGTATCCCTCAAAGGTAGGTGACTTTAGCGCCCGGGAACTTGGGCTAGTTGAGGGTGGATAATTAAATCGGTATCCCTGAAAGGCAGGTCTGATAAAGGGCTCGCTGGGTGGCAAAGCTTATCTGGTATCCCTCAAAGGTAGGTAATTTTAGCGCCTGGGAACTTGGGCTAGTTGAGTATCGATAATTAAGTCGGTATGCTTGAAAGGCAGGTCAGATATAGGGCTCGCTGAGTGGCAAAGCTTATCTGGTATCCCTCAAAAGTAGGTGACTTTAGCGCCCGGGAGCTTGGGCTAGTTGAGTATCGATAATTAAGTCGGTATCCCTGAAAGGCAGGTCTGATATAGGGCTCGCTGGGTGGCAAAGCTTATCTGGTATCCCTCAAAAGTAGGTGACTGTAGCGCCTGGGAACTTGGCCTAGTTGAGCGTGGATAATTAACTCGGTATTCCTGAAAGGCATGTCTGATATAGGGTTCGATGGGTGGCAAAGCTTATCTGGTATCCCTCAAAGGTAGGTGACTTTAGCGCCCGGGAACTTGGGCTAGTTGAGCGTCGATAATTAACTCGGTATCCCTGAAAGGCAGGTCAGATATAGGGCTCGCTGGGTGGCAAAGCTTATCTGGTATCCCTCAAAAGTAGGTGACTTTAGCGCCCGGGACCTTGGGCTAGTTGAGCGTCGATAATTAAGTCGGTATCCCTGAAAGGCAGGTCTGATATAGGGCTCGCTGGGTGGAAAAGCTTATCTGGTATCCCTCAAAAGTAGGTGACTGTAGCGCCCGGGAACTCGGGACTAGTTGAGCCTTGATAATTAACTCGGTATCCCTGAAAGGCAGGTCGGATATGGAGCTCGCTGGGTGGCAAAGAGTATCTGTTACCCTTCAAAAGTAGTTGTATATATCGTTCATGAACACGGGCTTGTTGAGCCTTGATAAGTAACTAGGTATCTCTTAAAAGTTTTATTCACATAGGTTTTACGACCCCCTCCCCTTGATATAGATATGATGAGTGTTAAAATTAATCGATTAACAAGTAAGAACAAACGAGTATAATTAACACTGTATACTATATCTACTGTTTACTCACAAAAAAAGTGTGTATTGAAATTATCAAATGCTTATTAAAATGTAATATCGTCATGTGAGGAAAAAGAGGGAAAAGATGTTACAATTGTCTTTTTTCCTTTTTCGACTGTGTAATCGATGTCGGATAAGAGAAACTTACAGAAAACTCCTCTTAACTATTTGAATTTAGATTTGTGTCCGAAATCAATCATTTGATATCGCCCCTTACAGTTTTTTATATCTAATTTCTTACTGTTTTTAACATCTGAGAGAATTTGGATATGATTAATTATATTAATTAGCTAATATTCTGTACAATTTCTATCAAATCTTATTTCTCTCCATATTGCCTTCATTGCTTTATTCATTTCTTACAGTTTTAATAGTTCAGCTAATTAGGGTTTAATTAGTATCTTAATTAGTAAAAAGTCCCAACAATTTTCTTTGCCTTCTTCATCGTAAACATATTTCTATACGAAATATTATTCGAGGTACGACTTATCTTTCTATCTATGATCAGGGACAAGTAACTCGTGGGTCACCTGCTTTTGAGGGATACCATCTAGTCATAACCTTACATCGGACCATATGGTTATAAAAAATCTTCAGGGGCTCTATGAGGGAATTTTTTTTTAAAAAAGATGATGTTAAAAATCATCTTAATGATTATTCCGCGTAAAAAGGCGTTTTTGTTGACATCTGTAGCAGGTTTACTACCCAGAGAAAACAAAAACACGTGTAGAAAAATTATCGGGAAATGTTTCTTATGCAAGGTGAAGATAACGAACAGTGACCAATCTCATAACTCCTACAAGCAATACAAAATAGATAGTTGGGCAAACACGGACCCCTGGACACACCGGAGTTATCAGCAGTCAAAATCTTATCCTTATTTATTTCTTATTATGACGTTGAACGCCAGAAGGTCGATTTCTACCTTGCGAGGCTCATATGGAAAGCCTATGTAAATTAAGAACTGTTTGGAAAGTGAATATGGCAGACTGAAGTGCATTCCTAGGTAAAAACCAATACTGTCTCTTTTGTCAAACAGGAAACAAACTTTGTATTGAAAATCAAATACATTTAATTGAATTTTTTTTTATTAAATTGTGACATTAGAGCAGACTGTAAAATAATTACTATGGGAACAGTGTGGATATGTTTACCTATGGAAATGAGGCTGGTTTAAATGATATTGCTAAATTTACAATTTTAGCATTTAAAGACAGGAAAAACGTTATGGAATATGTGACTTGTGATAATAGTGACATATCATAGAACCATATTGCATTTAATTTAATAAATATTGTAGATTTAGTACTAAATATGATACTAGAACCTAATTATACATATACCACGTCTTTACTGTTTGGTATTTGAAAAAGCATTTGGGGGCATCACTTGCATATCATATACAAATCGTATATTTAAAACCGAATTTGTTGATATTAATGTTTCCTTTTTAGATTTCATAGACTTTTCCGCAACCATGGATTATTTTTTCAGAAACTTACTGTGCGACTACATATGCCAGAAGTGGTGTTAATCAAATGTGGATTCTAAAAAAAAATTCTAAAGAACTTTTAGTATTAAACTTGAAATCGCAAAACTTTTCCGAAATCAATAATCAGTGATCAGTCATCCAAAAGATTACTGTTAAACACCACTCTTATTTCACGCACAAGAACTCTGAAGTTGAAATAAAAAAAAAATATGCTAGAGTTCCTCATTAACAATATCTTCGTGGTCTGGTGATCAGGTCTTCCAACAGTCTATTGGAACTCCCATGGGCACAAATTGTGCTTCATTGTTAGCTGACCTGTTTTTAGATTCATATGAAGCAGAATGTATTCAAAACTTCTACATGAGAAGAGGAAATATCTTACTGTGATCTTCAATTGGACATTTAGATATATTGACAACGTTTTTTTCTATAAACAATAACTTTCATTCATATGTCGATGCAATATATCCCTGTGACCTCAAAGTAAAAGACACCAGAGTCGTCCACTTAATCTTAAGGGGCTCTATGAGAGAATTTTTTTTTTTTAAAAAAGATGATGTTAAAAATCATCTTAATGATTATTCCGCGTAAAAAAAAAAGCGTTTTTGTTGACATCTGTAGCAGTTTGACTACCCAAAGAAAACAAAAACACGTGTAGAAAAATTATCGGGAAATGTTTCTTATGCAAGGTGAAGATAACGAACAGTGATCAATCTCATAACTCCTACAAGCAATACAAATTAGATAGTTGGGCAAACACGGACCCCTGGACACACCAGAGGTGGGATCAGGTGCCTAGGAGGAGTAAGCATCCCCTGTTGACCGGTCACACCCGCCGTGAGCCCTATATCCTGATCAGGTAAACGGAGTTATCCGCAGTCAAAATCGGTGTGCCAAGAATGGCTTAACAATCGGTATGAAACACGTCAGACAGCATTAATGTTTCCTTTTTAGATTTCACAGACTTTTCTGCAACCACGGATTATTTTTTCAGAAACTTACTGTGCGACTACATATGCCAGAAGTGGTGTTAATCAAATGTAGATTCTAAAAAAATTCTAAAGAACTTTTAGTATTAAACTTGAAATCGCAAAACTTTTCCGAAATCAATAATCAGTGATCAGTCATCCAAAAGATCACTGTTAAACACCACTCTTATTTCACGCGCAAGAACTCTGAAGTTGAAATAAAAAAATATGCTAGAGTTCCTCATTAACAATATCTTCGTGGTCTAGTGATCAGGTCTTCCAACAGTCTATTGGAACTCCCATGGGCACAAATTGTGCTCCATTGTTAGCTGACCTGTTTTTAGATTCATATGAAGCAGAATGTATTCAAAACTTCTACATGAGAAGAGGAAATATCTTACTGTGATCTTCAATTGGACATTTAGATATATTGACAACGTTTTTTTTTTTTTTTATAAACAATAACTTTCATTCATATGTCGATGCAATATATCCCTGTGACCTCAAAGTAAAAGACACCAGAGTCGCCCACTTCTGCTTCATACTAAGATATTTTATTAAAAGTAGACATTAACGGCAAACTGACAACGCAACTGTTTGACAAACGAGATGATTTCAGCTTCTCAATTTTAAACTTCCCAGGTCTATATAGAAATATTCCATTATCACCTGCATATGGTGTTTATATCTCACAACTGATTCGATACGCAGGAGCTTGTTCTGTGTATGGACAGTTTTTAAATCGAGGCAAGCTTCTGACAAACACGAGTGATCTTTTTAGAATAATTTTTTGGGGGGTTGATGGGGCTTCCGGGTCTAGTATGAGCTCAACAGCCCTTCAGGGACGCGACCCCAACCAGTCTGGGGCCAATGAGTTCCTTTTTTGGAAAAGTCGGAATTTTGTCCCTTCCCAGTCATCACCTCAATTTCATTTTTGTGAGGGTCCGGAACAGATGGGGCTAGAGAGCTCAAATTACCGGCGACCCTTAATATGGATCGGAATGGCCCCTCATGGGGTCTGTTGGCCCCATGGGTCGACGGGCCCATGTGGTGACCTTCGAATTTTGTGTCATTCTTAGGGGCCATAACTCTGAAACTGAGCGCGCGAAGAGACTGAGTTTTGGCCCCTTTTGAGCCCCATCTTTTTTTTTTCGAATCCTAGAAGGGCATTGTCTATTCTTGAAGGGTTTGGTGACAACAACTCCCCAATTGACCCCATGTTTTCCATTTTCGACCTTTCTTCTAATAGTCGTTGCCCTAAGGTCGAGGGGGTTGTAAGGTCCCAATTTTCGCGAGTGTTCTTTTAAGGGACCACCCTCGACTCCCATGGGGAAAATTTGGCCCCTTGGAATCAGGGGCGAAGTGGGGCCTAAGTCGAATTTTTCACTTTTCCCCACTTTTTGAAGGGCCGGAAGTCATAAAAGCCTTAGTGCTAGGGAATCGAAATTCACGTGAGATGGGACCCAAAACCCCCCCTTTCAGATCCTAAAAGGACAAACTTCAAGTCGTATATGGTAACGGAGATATGGGGTCAGGACTAGAGTCCCCCAATGGCAAAAATGGCGAAAATGGGCCATTTTTGAAAGACGCTATCTCCAAGATCCTTTAAGGGATCTTGTTGCCATTTACAGGGACTACTTAGAAATTCGGGCTCTAAAATTCAGGGGCCTGGGTTAAGGGCAAGGGGTCCGTCTGACTTTAACCCTAGCCCCACCCTTTTGGGGCGAGTCGACGACTTTGACTCTTCACTGAGCCCAAGTCTTTGGGGTTGCCGAGGACTCCTTTGCACCAAAACATGGCCTGGCCCCACTCTATTGCCCCATGGTTGAAAATAAGGGCTAAGGGCCAAGACCACCCAACAAGACCTCCGGGAAGTGACTTGAGTGTCACCCGTCGCCCTTTACTTCTCTAATATCCTTCTAGGAGCCGACCTTAAATGTTGGGGGCCCTTTGGGGTAGAGACAAGGGGTCTAACCCCCTTTTCTAAAGGGGTACAACCCTGAAAAAACCCTTTTCGGGCAAGTCCGCGACTTTAAGGGCAAGTGGCTCCTTTAGTAAAACGTCATCCTATCCCCTTTCCAGGCTGATTTCAGGCGCGAAACTTGCCAGATCTGTAGGGCAGGGCTCGCTCTTTAGAGCCCCACCCATAACAAATCTCTGAGGGGGGCGCTTAGCACCCGGGGTGGGGGTTGAATAAAAGGCTCGAACTGAACGCCGATATGAGACTTCGGGGCAATTTTGACTACTCCAAAAAAATTCAAAGTCCCTCCCCACCCCCCAAGATGGAGGATCGGGCTGCAATTTTGGAAGGGTAGGTTTTCGACCATTTCCCTTCAGACCAGGGGAAAAATCCCCCTAAAAATTCAAGGAAAAAAACCCTACCCCTAACCCCAAAAAATGAAGTACTTTCATACCTACACATTATAATGGGGTAAGTTGGGTATACCACTTAGACCATCCTCATTCCTAAGTCGTTTGGAGCCATATTTCTAGGGGGGCTGGGCTAACCCTTCCCTGAGGGTTAGGCATTAATTTTGACCCTCCATTCAACCCCGAAGGAGTTTTTTCTAATCCTTTATGGGAACCCTAGGGGATAGGGCATTTTTCACCTTTTTTGGATTTTGCCATAACTTTGTCAAAAATGCCCCTAGCGCCCCGGGGGTCGGGGGACGTTAATAATTGGCGCAATTCAGAGGATCTAACTGCCAACACCTCCCCACAACCCAATTTCTTTACCCACGGGAATTGCTTCTTTTTGAGAAAGGGCAGAGGGCCGTAGGGTTTGCATCATCCTAAGCAGGGTTAGGATTAGGGTTAGGGTTAGGGTTAGGGTTAGGGTTTAGGGTTAGGGTTAGGGGCAGGGTTAGCATTGGTCTCGCTGGGTGTCAAAGCTTATCTGGTATCCCTCAAAAGTAAGTGAATTTAGCGCCCGGGAACCCGGGCTAGTTGAGCCTTGATAATTAACTCGGTATCCCTGAAAGGCAGGTCTAGCATAGGGTTCACTGGGTGGCAAAGCTTATCTGGTATCCCTCAAAAGTAGGTGACTTTAGCGTCCGGGAACCCGGACTAGTTGAGCCCTATAAATCAACTTGGTATCCCTGAAAGGCATGTCTAGCATAGGTCTCGCTGGGTGGTAAAGCTTATCTGGTATCCCTCAAAAGTAGTTGTTTAGATCGCCCGGTTACACGGGCTAGTTGATCCTTGATAATTAACTTAGTATCCCTGAAAGGCAGGTCTGGCATAGGGTTCGCTGGGTGGTAAAGCTTATCTGGTATCCCTCAAAAGTAGGTGTTTAGATCGTCCGGTTACCTGGGCTAGTTGATCCTTGATAATTAACTTGGTATCCCTGAAAGGCAGGTCTGGCATAGAGCTCGCTGGGTGGTAAAGCTTATCTGGTATCCCTCAAAAGTAGTTGTTTAGATCGCCCGGGAACCCGGGCTAGTTGAGCCCTATTAATGAACTTGGTATCCCTGAAAGGCAGGTCTGGGATAGGGCTCGCTGGGTGGTAAAGCTTATCTGGTATCCCTCAAAAGTAGGTGTTTATATCGCCCTGGATCTTGAGTTAGTTTGGTCTTAATAATTAACTCGATATCCAAAAGCAGGTTTTGAGGAATGGTATTTTTAGTGAGTTATAATGTTGAATGAAAGTTTTGAGTTGGGGGGGGGTTTAATTAAAATAATTTCTATGATTAAGTTTTGATCAAAAATACCCTTCTGTACTTTCAAAAATAATTTCTAAAGATATGTTACTTTGACCACCGCTAGATATCATCAGTTTTGCTTTTAATAAGACTTCTTATTAAATATTATTTTTTCCATGTTGCATTCGCTGTTTTATCTACTTCCTAGGGGCGAGATCGAAAGTTCAATGTCTGACAAAAAAACTAAATTCACATAGTTTTTAAGCCCCCCCCCCTCCGCCCCACAACGACCCCCTCAACTAGATATGATGAGTGTTTAAACTATAATCGATTAACAAGTAAGAACAAACGAGTATAAATAACTCTGTATACCCTATCATCTGTTTATTCACAAATGAAAGTGTAGATTAAAACTATCAAATGTTCATTAAAATGTAATATCGTCATGTGGTTTTAACAGTCACTTGTCTTTCTCCTTTTTCGACTAATGTGTAATCGATGTCGGATGAGAGAAACTTACAGAAGTTTTAACACCCCCCCCATCTCCCCCTAACTATTTGAATTTAGATTTTTATCCGAAATCAATCTTTTGATCTCGCCCCTTACAGTTTTTTATATCAAATTTCTTACTGTTTTTAACATCTGAGAGAATTAGGGTTTGATTAATTATGTTAATTAAATAATACTCTGTACACTTTCTATGAAATCGTATTTCTCTCCATATTGCGTTCATTGCTTTATTCATTTCTTACATTTTTAATAGTTCAGCTAATTAGGGTTTAATTAGTAATCTTAATTAGTAAAAAATCCCAACAATTTTCTTTGCCTTCTTCATCGTAAACACATTTCTCTACGAAATATTATTCGACGTACGACTTATCTTTCCATCTATGATCAGGGGCAAGTAACTCGTGCGTCACCTGCTTTTGAGGGATACCATCTAAGGTATCACACCGGTAATTGTCCAATCAAAATGAGCTTAGTCAATTGTAGTTCCATATATTTAAAGAAATATTTTTTTTCCTTGCGCGATTTTTCTCATTTCCTCTTCTTCTTTTCTCTTAATTTTTGTACCCCTGATTAGGAAATTTTGTGTAATTTGTAGAAATAATCAAGTGTATACAAAGGAACTATTTGCTGTTGGTAGCTGAGGCTACTTCCTGAGGTGCACTCCGGCTGTTTACACACATGTGAAAAACACGTGGATTTGAGGGTAGTCTTGTTTGCGGGTAATTTTTTTTCGAAAATGCCGCGTAGGGTGTTGTTTTTCTGGTGTCGGCAGACGAGATAGGTAAAATAGAACGTGTCTGACTGCGTTATTCGGCATCAATTTTGTAAACTGATTTTTAATGATTTTTTCCCCTCTATAGTAATATATAGTGAAAATAATTACCGGTGTGATACCTTGAAGGAAGTCGTGAATTTCAGAATTTCCCGTTTTTCTCAGTCCTTTCCCTTTTCATCGGCTCAAAATCAGCACTGGATATCAAAAGAAGAGGTTTGAAAAACAAAACGGTGTTTTAATAGGTCATTCAAGAAACATGACGCAATACACAATGCGAAATTTCAATTACATCTAAATACGTATCAACAACGTATTTTTTGTCTTATACAGCTAGAAAATCGTAAATATTTGTATAAACACCCATCTTCATAGCATACACCGGCGGTTTTAACACTTAACACATCCAAAAGACGTATCAAAATTTCACATCGATTTTACAATACGCATATTGCACAATAAACCCACCCCCCTCCTCCTGCCTTGCGCAACTGTTAGATGGACTTTCCTTGACATTCATAAGCATCATACATAACTCTATGACTTCTTGATTCAATGTCCTTATTGTAAATTAACCCAATTAAGATATTTCGTATTTCTGAGTAAAGTTTAGAAATTTTATTTTATTTTTAATTTTATGTCATAAAGAGAAATTCAACTACTTCATGGTAAATGCCCGTCAAGGTCACTCATATGAACATCAAAATGTCTCCTTAACACAGAAGATATCAAATTATTCGTTTTAAGGGCCTAACAGGCGAGGTAATATTTCTGGCACGATTTACGACAGTCCCCTCCGTAGCAGGATATCAAGGCTCTGACGACGTAGGCCATAATTCTATTGCCGGCTTCTAAAGCGTTGACCAAAAATTTGTGTTCTGTCCTGCATATCAAGTTTGTCACTAGATATTCTTACCGTTTTGAGCATTTTGAACACTTGCAATTCAACGTCACTATACCTAGCACCCTTGATATTTGGCCTACATCTTCTTTAGAACCAAAATTTAGGAAATGTTTTAGCTTAAATTTTTTGTAATGAACAGTTACATGGATGATTCTGTATGATTTGTGTACACGTTTAAAAACGTCATATTATCCAGTCAGACTTTAGTCTTATTTATTTGTTTTAATCAGTATTTAGTCTTCTTAATGTGTTACCCCTGCTTTGAAGAAAGGCTAAATACGCACAACCCCTGCCAGATTAGGGGGCCATTATCTGAAACACTAATCACCCGTGAGTATCAACTTGGTTTAATCTGTTAAGCGTAATTAATGGGCTCTTCTAGGATACCAAATTGACCAGATGCAGATTCCATTATAGTACCGAAAATTGAATATTTTCACAAAACCAAAGATCTCACTCATATGAAATTTGAAATAATTAGCAATTTAAAAAAATGTATAAATAAATTTAGGATTAATAAGTGATTGAAATAGCAAATTTCATCATTCTTCTTTCCAATGAAACCATTTTTGCGGAAATATCTTGATTTTATACAAAGTTATTTCAATTTAAAAAGTACCACACGCGCCTCATATTTCACTGATGAAACAGGCAGACATCACGATAGTCCCCAGGGGAAGTAAATCACCAGTTACATCAGTTATCTTGCTCCGATCGCTGTGTGCATGGGGTATACTATTGATGAATGAAACGGGCACCTGCTGTGCAAATTTGACATTTTTTGATGAAGATTTAGTTGTCTTCAAGGTATCACACCGGTAATTGTCCAATCAAAATGAACTTAGTCAATTGTAGTTCCATATATTTAAAGAAATATTTTTTTTCCTTGCGCGATTTTTCTCATTTCCTCTTCTTCTTTTCTCTTAATTTTTGTACCCCTGATTAGGAAATTTTGTGTAATTTGTAGAAATAATCAAGTGTATACAAAGGAACTATTTGCTGTTGGTAGCTGAGGCTACTTCCTGAGGTGCACTCCGGCTGTTTACACACATGTGAAAAACACGTGGATTTGAGGGTAGTCTTGTTTGCGGGTAATTTTTTTTCGAAAATGCCGCGTAGGGTGTTGTTTTTCTGGTGTCGGCAGACGAGATAGGTAAAATAGAACGTGTCTGACTGCGTTATTCGGCATCAATTTTGTAAACTGATTTTTAATGATTTTTTCCCCTCTATAGTAATATATAGTGAAAATAATTACCGGTGTGATACCTTGAAGGAAGTCGTGAATTTCAGAATTTCCCGTTTTTCTCAGTCCTTTCCCTTTTCATCGGCTCAAAATCAGCACTGGATATCAAAAGAAGAGGTTTGAAAAACAAAACGGTGTTTTAATAGGTCATTCAAGAAACATGACGCAATACACAATGCGAAATTTCAATTACATCTAAATACGTATCAACAACGTATTTTTTGTCTTATACAGCTAGAAAATCGTAAATATTTGTATAAACACCCATCTTCATAGCATACACCGGCGGTTTTAACACTTAACACATCCAAAAGACGTATCAAAATTTCACATCGATTTTACAATACGCATATTGCACAATAAACCCACCCCCCTCCTCCTGCCTTGCGCAACTGTTAGATGGACTTTCCTTGACATTCATAAGCATCATACATAACTCTATGACTTCTTGATTCAATGTCCTTATTGTAAATTAACCCAATTAAGATATTTCGTATTTCTGAGTAAAGTTTAGAAATTTTATTTTATTTTTAATTTTATGTCATAAAGAGAAATTCAACTACTTCATGGTAAATGCCCGTCAAGGTCACTCATATGAACATCAAAATGTCTCCTTAACACAGAAGATATCAAATTATTCGTTTTAAGGGCCTAACAGGCGAGGTAATATTTCTGGCACGATTTACGACAGTCCCCTCCGTAGCAGGATATCAAGGCTCTGACGACGTAGGCCATAATTCTATTGCCGGCTTCTAAAGCGTTGACCAAAAATTTGTGTTCTGTCCTGCATATCAAGTTTGTCACTAGATATTCTTACCGTTTTGAGCATTTTGAACACTTGCAATTCAACGTCACTATACCTAGCACCCTTGATATTTGGCCTACATCTTCTTTAGAACCAAAATTTAGGAAATGTTTTAGCTTAAATTTTTTGTAATGAACAGTTACATGGATGATTCTGTATGATTTGTGTACACGTTTAAAAACGTCATATTATCCAGTCAGACTTTAGTCTTATTTATTTGTTTTAATCAGTATTTAGTCTTCTTAATGTGTTACCCCTGCTTTGAAGAAAGGCTAAATACGCACAACCCCTGCCAGATTAGGGGGCCATTATCTGAAACACTAATCACCCGTGAGTATCAACTTGGTTTAATCTGTTAAGCGTAATTAATGGGCTCTTCTAGGATACCAAATTGACCAGATGCAGATTCCATTATAGTACCGAAAATTGAATATTTTCACAAAACCAAAGATCTCACTCATATGAAATTTGAAATAATTAGCAATTTAAAAAAATGTATAAATAAATTTAGGATTAATAAGTGATTGAAATAGCAAATTTCATCATTCTTCTTTCCAATGAAACCATTTTTGCGGAAATATCTTGATTTTATACAAAGTTATTTCAATTTAAAAAGTACCACACGCGCCTCATATTTCACTGATGAAACAGGCAGACATCACGATAGTCCCCAGGGGAAGTAAATCACCAGTTACATCAGTTATCTTGCTCCGATCGCTGTGTGCATGGGGTATACTATTGATGAATGAAACGGGCACCTGCTGTGCAAATTTGACATTTTTTGATGAAGATTTAGTTGTCTTCAAGGTATCACACCGGTAATTGTCCAATCAAAATGAACTTAGTCAATTGTAGTTCCATATATTTAAAGAAATATTTTTTTTCCTTGCGCGATTTTTCTCATTTCCTCTTCTTCTTTTCTCTTAATTTTTGTACCCCTGATTAGGAAATTTTGTGTAATTTGTAGAAATAATCAAGTGTATACAAAGGAACTATTTGCTGTTGGTAGCTGAGGCTACTTCCTGAGGTGCACTCCGGCTGTTTACACACATGTGAAAAACACGTGGATTTGAGGGTAGTCTTGTTTGCGGGTAATTTTTTTTCGAAAATGCCGCGTAGGGTGTTGTTTTTCTGGTGTCGGCAGACGAGATAGGTAAAATAGAACGTGTCTGACTGCGTTATTCGGCATCAATTTTGTAAACTGATTTTTAATGATTTTTTCCCCTCTATAGTAATATATAGTGAAAATAATTACCGGTGTGATACCTTCATTGAAGGAAGTCGTGAATTTCAGAATTTCCCGTTTTTCTCAGTCCTTTCCCTTTTCATCGGCTCAAAATCAGCACTGGATATCAAAAGAAGAGGTTTGAAAAACAAAACGGTGTTTTAATAGGTCATTCAAGAAACATGACGCAATACACAATGCGAAATTTCAATTACATCTAAATACGTATCAACAACGTATTTTTTGTCTTATACAGCTAGAAAATCGTAAATATTTGTATAAACACCCATCTTCATAGCATACACCGGCGGTTTTAACACTTAACACATCCAAAAGACGTATCAAAATTTCACATCGATTTTACAATACGCATATTGCACAATAAACCCACCCCCCTCCTCCTGCCTTGCGCAACTGTTAGATGGACTTTCCTTGACATTCATAAGCATCATACATAACTCTATGACTTCTTGATTCAATGTCCTTATTGTAAATTAACCCAATTAAGAGATTTCGTATTTCTGAGTAAAGTTTAGAAATTTTATTTTATTTTTAATTTTATGTCATAAAGAGAAATTCAACTACTTCATGGTAAATGCCCGTCAAGGTCACTCATATGAACATCAAAATGTCTCCTTAACACAGAAGATATCAAATTATTCGTTTTAAGGGCCTAACAGGCGAGGTAATATTTCTGGCACGATTTACGACAGTCCCCTCCGTAGCAGGATATCAAGGCTCTGACGACGTAGGCCATAATTCTATTGCCGGCTTCTAAAGCGTTGACCAAAAATTTGTGTTCTGTCCTGCATATCAAGTTTGTCACTAGATATTCTTACCGTTTTGAGCATTTTGAACACTTGCAATTCAACGTCACTATACCTAGCACCCTTGATATTTGGCCTACATCTTCTTTAGAACCAAAATTTAGGAAATGTTTTAGCTTAAATTTTTTGTAATGAACAGTTACATGGATGATTCTGTATGATTTGTGTACACGTTTAAAAACGTCATATTATCCAGTCAGACTTTAGTCTTATTTATTTGTTTTAATCAGTATTTAGTCTTCTTAATGTGTTACCCCTGCTTTGAAGAAAGGCTAAATACGCACAACCCCTGCCAGATTAGGGGGCCATTATCTGAAACACTAATCACCCGTGAGTATCAACTTGGTTTAATCTGTTAAGCGTAATTAATGGGCTCTTCTAGGATACCAAATTGACCAGATGCAGATTCCATTATAGTACCGAAAATTGAATATTTTCACAAAACCAAAGATCTCACTCATATGAAATTTGAAATAATTAGCAATTTAAAAAAATGTATAAATAAATTTAGGATTAATAAGTGATTGAAATAGCAAATTTCATCATTCTTCTTTCCAATGAAACCATTTTTGCGGAAATATCTTGATTTTATACAAAGTTATTTCAATTTAAAAAGTACCACACGCGCCTCATATTTCACTGATGAAACAGGCAGACATCACGATAGTCCCCAGGGGAAGTAAATCACCAGTTACATCAGTTATCTTGCTCCGATCGCTGTGTGCATGGGGTATACTATTGATGAATGAAACGGGCACCTGCTGTGCAAATTTGACATTTTTTGATGAAGATTTAGTTGTCTTCAAGGTATCACACCGGTAATTGTCCAATCAAAATGAACTTAGTCAATTGTAGTTCCATATATTTAAAGAAATATTTTTTTTCCTTGCGCGATTTTTCTCATTTCCTCTTCTTCTTTTCTCTTAATTTTTGTACCCCTGATTAGGAAATTTTGTGTAATTTGTAGAAATAATCAAGTGTATACAAAGGAACTATTTGCTGTTGGTAGCTGAGGCTACTTCCTGAGGTGCACTCCGGCTGTTTACACACATGTGAAAAACACGTGGATTTGAGGGTAGTCTTGTTTGCGGGTAATTTTTTTTCGAAAATGCCGCGTAGGGTGTTGTTTTTCTGGTGTCGGCAGACGAGATAGGTAAAATAGAACGTGTCTGACTGCGTTATTCGGCATCAATTTTGTAAACTGATTTTTAATGATTTTTTCCCCTCTATAGTAATATATAGTGAAAATAATTACCGGTGTGATACCTTGAAGGAAGTCGTGAATTTCAGAATTTCCCGTTTTTCTCAGTCCTTTCCCTTTTCATCGGCTCAAAATCAGCACTGGATATCAAAAGAAGAGGTTTGAAAAACAAAACGGTGTTTTAATAGGTCATTCAAGAAACATGACGCAATACACAATGCGAAATTTCAATTACATCTAAATACGTATCAACAACGTATTTTTTGTCTTATACAGCTAGAAAATCGTAAATATTTGTATAAACACCCATCTTCATAGCATACACCGGCGGTTTTAACACTTAACACATCCAAAAGACGTATCAAAATTTCACATCGATTTTACAATACGCATATTGCACAATAAACCCACCCCCCTCCTCCTGCCTTGCGCAACTGTTAGATGGACTTTCCTTGACATTCATAAGCATCATACATAACTCTATGACTTCTTGATTCAATGTCCTTATTGTAAATTAACCCAATTAAGATATTTCGTATTTCTGAGTAAAGTTTAGAAATTTTATTTTATTTTTAATTTTATGTCATAAAGAGAAATTCAACTACTTCATGGTAAATGCCCGTCAAGGTCACTCATATGAACATCAAAATGTCTCCTTAACACAGAAGATATCAAATTATTCGTTTTAAGGGCCTAACAGGCGAGGTAATATTTCTGGCACGATTTACGACAGTCCCCTCCGTAGCAGGATATCAAGGCTCTGACGACGTAGGCCATAATTCTATTGCCGGCTTCTAAAGCGTTGACCAAAAATTTGTGTTCTGTCCTGCATATCAAGTTTGTCACTAGATATTCTTACCGTTTTGAGCATTTTGAACACTTGCAATTCAACGTCACTATACCTAGCACCCTTGATATTTGGCCTACATCTTCTTTAGAACCAAAATTTAGGAAATGTTTTAGCTTAAATTTTTTGTAATGAACAGTTACATGGATGATTCTGTATGATTTGTGTACACGTTTAAAAACGTCATATTATCCAGTCAGACTTTAGTCTTATTTATTTGTTTTAATCAGTATTTAGTCTTCTTAATGTGTTACCCCTGCTTTGAAGAAAGGCTAAATACGCACAACCCCTGCCAGATTAGGGGGCCATTATCTGAAACACTAATCACCCGTGAGTATCAACTTGGTTTAATCTGTTAAGCGTAATTAATGGGCTCTTCTAGGATACCAAATTGACCAGATGCAGATTCCATTATAGTACCGAAAATTGAATATTTTCACAAAACCAAAGATCTCACTCATATGAAATTTGAAATAATTAGCAATTTAAAAAAATGTATAAATAAATTTAGGATTAATAAGTGATTGAAATAGCAAATTTCATCATTCTTCTTTCCAATGAAACCATTTTTGCGGAAATATCTTGATTTTATACAAAGTTATTTCAATTTAAAAAGTACCACACGCGCCTCATATTTCACTGATGAAACAGGCAGACATCACGATAGTCCCCAGGGGAAGTAAATCACCAGTTACATCAGTTATCTTGCTCCGATCGCTGTGTGCATGGGGTATACTATTGATGAATGAAACGGGCACCTGCTGTGCAAATTTGACATTTTTTGATGAAGATTTAGTTGTCTTCAAGGTATCACACCGGTAATTGTCCAATCAAAATGAACTTAGTCAATTGTAGTTCCATATATTTAAAGAAATATTTTTTTTCCTTGCGCGATTTTTCTCATTTCCTCTTCTTCTTTTCTCTTAATTTTTGTACCCCTGATTAGGAAATTTTGTGTAATTTGTAGAAATAATCAAGTGTATACAAAGGAACTATTTGCTGTTGGTAGCTGAGGCTACTTCCTGAGGTGCACTCCGGCTGTTTACACACATGTGAAAAACACGTGGATTTGAGGGTAGTCTTGTTTGCGGGTAATTTTTTTTCGAAAATGCCGCGTAGGGTGTTGTTTTTCTGGTGTCGGCAGACGAGATAGGTAAAATAGAACGTGTCTGACTGCGTTATTCGGCATCAATTTTGTAAACTGATTTTTAATGATTTTTTCCCCTCTATAGTAATATATAGTGAAAATAATTACCGGTGTGATACCTTGAAGGAAGTCGTGAATTTCAGAATTTCCCGTTTTTCTCAGTCCTTTCCCTTTTCATCGGCTCAAAATCAGCACTGGATATCAAAAGAAGAGGTTTGAAAAACAAAACGGTGTTTTAATAGGTCATTCAAGAAACATGACGCAATACACAATGCGAAATTTCAATTACATCTAAATACGTATCAACAACGTATTTTTTGTCTTATACAGCTAGAAAATCGTAAATATTTGTATAAACACCCATCTTCATAGCATACACCGGCGGTTTTAACACTTAACACATCCAAAAGACGTATCAAAATTTCACATCGATTTTACAATACGCATATTGCACAATAAACCCACCCCCCTCCTCCTGCCTTGCGCAACTGTTAGATGGACTTTCCTTGACATTCATAAGCATCATACATAACTCTATGACTTCTTGATTCAATGTCCTTATTGTAAATTAACCCAATTAAGATATTTCGTATTTCTGAGTAAAGTTTAGAAATTTTATTTTATTTTTAATTTTATGTCATAAAGAGAAATTCAACTACTTCATGGTAAATGCCCGTCAAGGTCACTCATATGAACATCAAAATGTCTCCTTAACACAGAAGATATCAAATTATTCGTTTTAAGGGCCTAACAGGCGAGGTAATATTTCTGGCACGATTTACGACAGTCCCCTCCGTAGCAGGATATCAAGGCTCTGACGACGTAGGCCATAATTCTATTGCCGGCTTCTAAAGCGTTGACCAAAAATTTGTGTTCTGTCCTGCATATCAAGTTTGTCACTAGATATTCTTACCGTTTTGAGCATTTTGAACACTTGCAATTCAACGTCACTATACCTAGCACCCTTGATATTTGGCCTACATCTTCTTTAGAACCAAAATTTAGGAAATGTTTTAGCTTAAATTTTTTGTAATGAACAGTTACATGGATGATTCTGTATGATTTGTGTACACGTTTAAAAACGTCATATTATCCAGTCAGACTTTAGTCTTATTTATTTGTTTTAATCAGTATTTAGTCTTCTTAATGTGTTACCCCTGCTTTGAAGAAAGGCTAAATACGCACAACCCCTGCCAGATTAGGGGGCCATTATCTGAAACACTAATCACCCGTGAGTATCAACTTGGTTTAATCTGTTAAGCGTAATTAATGGGCTCTTCTAGGATACCAAATTGACCAGATGCAGATTCCATTATAGTACCGAAAATTGAATATTTTCACAAAACCAAAGATCTCACTCATATGAAATTTGAAATAATTAGCAATTTAAAAAAATGTATAAATAAATTTAGGATTAATAAGTGATTGAAATAGCAAATTTCATCATTCTTCTTTCCAATGAAACCATTTTTGCGGAAATATCTTGATTTTATACAAAGTTATTTCAATTTAAAAAGTACCACACGCGCCTCATATTTCACTGATGAAACAGGCAGACATCACGATAGTCCCCAGGGGAAGTAAATCACCAGTTACATCAGTTATCTTGCTCCGATCGCTGTGTGCATGGGGTATACTATTGATGAATGAAACGGGCACCTGCTGTGCAAATTTGACATTTTTTGATGAAGATTTAGTTGTCTTCAAGGTATCACACCGGTAATTGTCCAATCAAAATGAACTTAGTCAATTGTAGTTCCATATATTTAAAGAAATATTTTTTTTCCTTGCGCGATTTTTCTCATTTCCTCTTCTTCTTTTCTCTTAATTTTTGTACCCCTGATTAGGAAATTTTGTGTAATTTGTAGAAATAATCAAGTGTATACAAAGGAACTATTTGCTGTTGGTAGCTGAGGCTACTTCCTGAGGTGCACTCCGGCTGTTTACACACATGTGAAAAACACGTGGATTTGAGGGTAGTCTTGTTTGCGGGTAATTTTTTTTCGAAAATGCCGCGTAGGGTGTTGTTTTTCTGGTGTCGGCAGACGAGATAGGTAAAATAGAACGTGTCTGACTGCGTTATTCGGCATCAATTTTGTAAACTGATTTTTAATGATTTTTTCCCCTCTATAGTAATATATAGTGAAAATAATTACCGGTGTGATACCTTGAAGGAAGTCGTGAATTTCAGAATTTCCCGTTTTTCTCAGTCCTTTCCCTTTTCATCGGCTCAAAATCAGCACTGGATATCAAAAGAAGAGGTTTGAAAAACAAAACGGTGTTTTAATAGGTCATTCAAGAAACATGACGCAATACACAATGCGAAATTTCAATTACATCTAAATACGTATCAACAACGTATTTTTTGTCTTATACAGCTAGAAAATCGTAAATATTTGTATAAACACCCATCTTCATAGCATACACCGGCGGTTTTAACACTTAACACATCCAAAAGACGTATCAAAATTTCACATCGATTTTACAATACGCATATTGCACAATAAACCCACCCCCCTCCTCCTGCCTTGCGC
Source organism: Ostrea edulis (assembly GCF_947568905.1). Lineage (NCBI taxonomy): Eukaryota > Metazoa > Mollusca > Bivalvia > Ostreida > Ostreidae > Ostrea > Ostrea edulis. Next base: position 19,522,222 of record NC_079165.1, on the reverse strand, counting down.
AACTGTTAGATGGACTTTCCTTGACATTCATAAGCATCATACATAACTCTATGACTTCTTGATTCAATGTCCTTATTGTAAATTAACCCAATTAAGATATTTCGTATTTCTGAGTAAAGTTTAGAAATTTTATTTTATTTTTAATTTTATGTCATAAAGAGAAATTCAACTACTTCATGGTAAATGCCCGTCAAGGTCACTCATATGAACATCAAAATGTCTCCTTAACACAGAAGATATCAAATTATTCGTTTTAAGGGCCTAACAGGCGAGGTAATATTTCTGGCACGATTTACGACAGTCCCCTCCGTAGCAGGATATCAAGGCTCTGACGACGTAGGCCATAATTCTATTGCCGGCTTCTAAAGCGTTGACCAAAAATTTGTGTTCTGTCCTGCATATCAAGTTTGTCACTAGATATTCTTACCGTTTTGAGCATTTTGAACACTTGCAATTCAACGTCACTATACCTAGCACCCTTGATATTTGGCCTACATCTTCTTTAGAACCAAAATTTAGGAAATGTTTTAGCTTAAATTTTTTGTAATGAACAGTTACATGGATGATTCTGTATGATTTGTGTACACGTTTAAAAACGTCATATTATCCAGTCAGACTTTAGTCTTATTTATTTGTTTTAATCAGTATTTAGTCTTCTTAATGTGTTACCCCTGCTTTGAAGAAAGGCTAAATACGCACAACCCCTGCCAGATTAGGGGGCCATTATCTGAAACACTAATCACCCGTGAGTATCAACTTGGTTTAATCTGTTAAGCGTAATTAATGGGCTCTTCTAGGATACCAAATTGACCAGATGCAGATTCCATTATAGTACCGAAAATTGAATATTTTCACAAAACCAAAGATCTCACTCATATGAAATTTGAAATAATTAGCAATTTAAAAAAATGTATAAATAAATTTAGGATTAATAAGTGATTGAAATAGCAAATTTCATCATTCTTCTTTCCAATGAAACCATTTTTGCGGAAATATCTTGATTTTATACAAAGTTATTTCAATTTAAAAAGTACCACACGCGCCTCATATTTCACTGATGAAACAGGCAGACATCACGATAGTCCCCAGGGGAAGTAAATCACCAGTTACATCAGTTATCTTGCTCCGATCGCTGTGTGCATGGGGTATACTATTGATGAATGAAACGGGCACCTGCTGTGCAAATTTGACATTTTTTGATGAAGATTTAGTTGTCTTCAAGGTATCACACCGGTAATTGTCCAATCAAAATGAACTTAGTCAATTGTAGTTCCATATATTTAAAGAAATATTTTTTTTCCTTGCGCGATTTTTCTCATTTCCTCTTCTTCTTTTCTCTTAATTTTTGTACCCCTGATTAGGAAATTTTGTGTAATTTGTAGAAATAATCAAGTGTATACAAAGGAACTATTTGCTGTTGGTAGCTGAGGCTACTTCCTGAGGTGCACTCCGGCTGTTTACACACATGTGAAAAACACGTGGATTTGAGGGTAGTCTTGTTTGCGGGTAATTTTTTTTCGAAAATGCCGCGTAGGGTGTTGTTTTTCTGGTGTCGGCAGACGAGATAGGTAAAATAGAACGTGTCTGACTGCGTTATTCGGCATCAATTTTGTAAACTGATTTTTAATGATTTTTTCCCCTCTATAGTAATATATAGTGAAAATAATTACCGGTGTGATACCTTGAAGGAAGTCGTGAATTTCAGAATTTCCCGTTTTTCTCAGTCCTTTCCCTTTTCATCGGCTCAAAATCAGCACTGGATATCAAAAGAAGAGGTTTGAAAAACAAAACGGTGTTTTAATAGGTCATTCAAGAAACATGACGCAATACACAATGCGAAATTTCAATTACATCTAAATACGTATCAACAACGTATTTTTTGTCTTATACAGCTAGAAAATCGTAAATATTTGTATAAACACCCATCTTCATAGCATACACCGGCGGTTTTAACACTTAACACATCCAAAAGACGTATCAAAATTTCACATCGATTTTACAATACGCATATTGCACAATAAACCCACCCCCCTCCTCCTGCCTTGCGCAACTGTTAGATGGACTTTCCTTGACATTCATAAGCATCATACATAACTCTATGACTTCTTGATTCAATGTCCTTATTGTAAATTAACCCAATTAAGATATTTCGTATTTCTGAGTAAAGTTTAGAAATTTTATTTTATTTTTAATTTTATGTCATAAAGAGAAATTCAACTACTTCATGGTAAATGCCCGTCAAGGTCACTCATATGAACATCAAAATGTCTCCTTAACACAGAAGATATCAAATTATTCGTTTTAAGGGCCTAACAGGCGAGGTAATATTTCTGGCACGATTTACGACAGTCCCCTCCGTAGCAGGATATCAAGGCTCTGACGACGTAGGCCATAATTCTATTGCCGGCTTCTAAAGCGTTGACCAAAAATTTGTGTTCTGTCCTGCATATCAAGTTTGTCACTAGATATTCTTACCGTTTTGAGCATTTTGAACACTTGCAATTCAACGTCACTATACCTAGCACCCTTGATATTTGGCCTACATCTTCTTTAGAACCAAAATTTAGGAAATGTTTTAGCTTAAATTTTTTGTAATGAACAGTTACATGGATGATTCTGTATGATTTGTGTACACGTTTAAAAACGTCATATTATCCAGTCAGACTTTAGTCTTATTTATTTGTTTTAATCAGTATTTAGTCTTCTTAATGTGTTACCCCTGCTTTGAAGAAAGGCTAAATACGCACAACCCCTGCCAGATTAGGGGGCCATTATCTGAAACACTAATCACCCGTGAGTATCAACTTGGTTTAATCTGTTAAGCGTAATTAATGGGCTCTTCTAGGATACCAAATTGACCAGATGCAGATTCCATTATAGTACCGAAAATTGAATATTTTCACAAAACCAAAGATCTCACTCATATGAAATTTGAAATAATTAGCAATTTAAAAAAATGTATAAATAAATTTAGGATTAATAAGTGATTGAAATAGCAAATTTCATCATTCTTCTTTCCAATGAAACCATTTTTGCGGAAATATCTTGATTTTATACAAAGTTATTTCAATTTAAAAAGTACCACACGCGCCTCATATTTCACTGATGAAACAGGCAGACATCACGATAGTCCCCAGGGGAAGTAAATCACCAGTTACATCAGTTATCTTGCTCCGATCGCTGTGTGCATGGGGTATACTATTGATGAATGAAACGGGCACCTGCTGTGCAAATTTGACATTTTTTGATGAAGATTTAGTTGTCTTGAAGGAAGTCGTGAATTTCAGAATTTCCCGTTTTTCTCAGTCCTTTCCCT